>NC_141151.1:128393162-128704508 GCF_053477565.2 Lygodium microphyllum
ATTAATTCCGGCCATGTACCCTTATATTTTCTGATTTTCAGGTTGCAAATAATTGTAACTCATCAAAAACAATGTCATAATGAACTTTCATCCCATATGAACAAGGTTTCATAAAGCAAATAGCATAAAAAGATCATTTTTCTTTGTGAAAATAGCATTACCGCTTATTTTCAGGTCTCGGTTTCTTGGTCTTGATTATGGGACTGATTTCCAGCATGCATTTAATGCTCATCATCTTCAAGAACAGCCCTCTTCATGTCTTCATCCATCCAGAAGCAATCCGGTCTCACCCGGACAAGCTTTTCTCCACTATTCTTCATTGTCTTCTTCCACACAAGAACAACCCCTTAAGGGAGAGAGAGAGAGGAGAGAGAAAGACTAAAATAAGAGATCTTCATCTAGGCCATTATTGCGCAGGCAAGAGGCGACGATATGATCAGCACAGGCAAAGGGTAGTCAAGCCCCATAGTAACTTGGGGGGGTTGCTCACAGGCAGGAGGATGCATCATCAACATTTGAGCGCAAAATTCAGCGTGAGACAGGCGCCCTCTTCACGTTTTTTTTCCTCATCTTCTTGCCCATGATTTTGTGTTGCATAAAATGCTAGAACCCCCCCCTCCCCGCCCCCCCCCCCCCCAAAAGGTCATGACCATTTGGCCAAAAACAAGTCCACCCTTTCAAATCTTGCCCACTTGGCCATTTCCCCGTCCGGTGTCCAAATTGAGTGCTGTAAATTTCTGCGCATCCCGCTTGACATCCTGCATTGGCTGAAAACTCCTGAAAACCCATACGAAAGTCTGAAAAATTTTCAAAAATCAACAAGTGTCGCTCGGGTGCCTTTTAAGAGTCGTATTTTACTTGGTGCTTAAAATCGTCCTAGTTAGAGCCGCCGCCTTTGACATTGAATATTTTTTCCTTGATATTCGTAATTTTTGGCTATTTTTAAGCACTTCTCAGCATCAAAACTCCGCTCTCACTCCCACATCGTAATTATTGGCAGCTTAATCCGTACCCCACACGTGCAAAAATGAGGCCTCCGCATTGTGAAATTGAGGCCAGGGTTTAAGACCACAAAGCCACGGGGAAACACCCTTTTTGAAGGGGCAAAATGGATAATGATGAAAATTAGGCAAATTTTTTTACTAATTCCCCCAGCCGTGCATGGCTAGAGGGGAGGGATTGGGAGAAGGAGGTGAAGAGGTGGAGTGCATGGGGAGAGGAGAAAATCATGAGAGCTCCATGTGTGTGGAGTCTCTCGCCCCCTCTTAAGCACTATATAAACCCCCCTTAGCCTTGGGTGGAAGGGGGGGGACTAAAGGGAATGCTTCCCGTCGCCTATCCACCTGCCACCGTGCTGCTTGGGACTGCGGCCTGCCGTGGAGAGAGGAGGAGGGACTGTTGCACCGCCGCCGTGAGAAATGCCGCCCCTACAGCGCCTGCTGCTACCACCATTTTCTCCCTTGCCATCCTCCTAATCACCCCCCCCAGTTAGCAATCTTTTCCTCTTCCCAATCATTGGGACCCCTCCACGTAAACTCTGTTCAAAAACATCAGAAGCTTCTTAGAATCTTCTTTAAGAAGCTTCTAAAGGATAAGGCCCATAAGCCTTGTTTCTATGTGCCTCCCTCGGTTTTAAAATCGGGTTCGTAAAGCCCAAATTCCTGCGCAAGGGAGAATGGAGGCGGGCTTGGAGTCCGTTTTTCCAAAGCGGAGGAAATTCCGAGATCGAGTAGGAGATCGCAGAGTTCAAGTCATCAACAATGGCTCCCAAGAAGACGCAAGGCGCACCCGCGGGAGGCTCTTCCCCAAACATCCACGTGGACATCTCCACAAGCCCACAAGCCTAGGTTCCACGAATTTATTTCCACATAAAGAAATGCTTTAAACACACTTAATTCCATAGGGAGAATGCATTTTATGCTTTTCGTTAATTCATGTGGTAGTGATAAAAGTACATTTGATAAATTATCTCTTTGAACGATGGACAAGGGTTGGTGCATGTCATGAAAATTGGATCGTTTGCATTTTCAAAAGTTGCGAACATAAACTTCTTGTCCGTCTTCGAAGCTTAGTTGCATGTTTCTTTTTCGTGCACCTTGAAGGTAACAAGCCTAAGCACATATTACATAGAGTTAGAAGTTGAAATTGTTAAGTCCATCCTTGATTGGCCTTGAAAGAACAAGTGTATTTTGCATTTAGTTAATAACTTCCTTGTTATGTCTCACATGGAAAGAGTTATTAACGTCCGTTGCACAGCCTAAAAATGAAACCCTCGAGAATTGCATAGTATGGGAATGGAACCATGGACTTGTTAGTTGCATGAAAAAGATGGCTAAGTCAACACTAGACTTAGTCTTGCATGAACTTCATTTACGATGTCGTATCTAAGGGTCACATGTTACATATTCGTAAATTTCATTTCATCGAGTTGCATTTAGAAAAGATTGCATGGCTTATCAAAGTATGAAATTCTAAAGCTTAGACAAAAGGGTTGTAGGCATGATTCTTTGATGTAAATCCTCGTAGGTTTCATGCAAGTTATTCTCTAAATTATCATGCGTAATGACTTTAGCAAGAGAAGTTAGGGTTATTGCAAACCTTTTGGTGCGTAGAAGCAATGAATCGCATGTATACATGTATGGTGACATCTTGGAGCTATTTACTCCTTTAGAATAAGTCTAGCATCTCTAGGGAAGGATCGTTCCCTGTCGCAAGACAAGTAGTCCAATTTAGCTAAATCACCTAACCCGCAAGGCATTCGTATAGGCATAACTAGTCGATACGATCAACACCTCAAGTACTAGCTAGAGCTTGGCATGTAAAAAATGTAGCCTAATATCGTACTTGGACGCCAAGTCGAAACCCTCAAACCGAAAGGTCCTATCCACATTCACGGAATGTTTGGATCAATTGGAAGCCCATGCAAACAATGATCTAGGGTCTCTACCCTAAGGATCGATCGACCTTATATTAAAACTCAGATTGAATTGGAAACCCTAGGACTGAACGTTGTCAGCCTAGTACAAATAGGGTTGAGTTGGTAAGAAGACACCCCGCACCCTACGTCTTGTCTAAACATAATTCCTTGACCAAGAAACGCCGTTCAATGGGTGAAATGATCCCATGAGTTAGGTGCAACACTTGTGCAACAAGTTGCAACGTCACACTGCTTTGTGGTTTAATCACAAGAGATATTTTCCACTCCTTGTAATGAGGTTGGCAGGTTCTAGCACAAGTCTAACTTACAAGAGGATGAGTAGTCAACCTGCTACATCACCTTTCTTCGGCTGATTTGCCAAATTAAGGAAAGTTAGGTATTTACTTGGAAGCAAAGGATCAATCAAGTCAAAGCGACATGGTTGCCAGGAATTACTGTTAATTTATGAAACCTAACGTGTTGGTTAAGTTGGGTTAACAGGGTACGGCCCTAACCTAAGGACAAAAGGGTGAATAAACAAACACTTGGGGATCTTGCAAAGTCGCAATTGATCCCGGATTGAATGCTGGATGCATTCGAAGAAAAGGATTCACTCCTTAGCAATTGGCCAAATAAATGACCACTGGATTGATTGTGCTTGTAACAGTTTAGGAGCATTGTTTGCATTGTTTGCTCAAGGAACTAAAAGATGGAAAGTTAATTAATGCTTCAAGTTGAAGGCCTGAAGGGAGAGGTAGCATCAGTTACCCCTGACTGTTTGCCTAACCCTAACCAAGAGGGTTGTTAGCTGCACTGGGAACGTGGACCGAACCCGCCGTGAGAGGTCTCTCTGTTTGGCACTACTTGGACCAAGAGGACGCTTGGGTGCTAGGGGGGCTCTGGCCGTAAATCCCTTGCCTTTTGGGCCTTGCACAAGAGGCCAATGTGACTCGAGATTGGATCTCGAGGCCTGCATACTAATCTATAGGCAAAATCTTGGATTAGTAATCCCTGTGGATTGTTGGGGCAGATTATGGATTGCCTTCGGCCAGATTATGGATTAGCCTACGGGCTGGATTTAATGGATGTATTCCAAATATAAGTAAGATAACGTTTTGAAAAGGAACTTATTTGGCATTGTTTTTCTATGTCAAGTGCTAAGATTACGTGAAGGAACCAGTGTCTAACTGGCTAATTAAGAAAGCTGTTTTATGCATGTCTAACTAAATGTGGTAGGTAATTAGACAACTAAAGCGACCCTAAGGAAAGTGCGGTGGATGTGGCTATGGGTCTGTCCTACGGATGGGTGGTCCCAGTTGGTCGAGAACTTTTCTTTAAAAAAATGAAAATTAGGAAACTTTTCTTGAAGGAAGATGAACAGCACCGAATGTTAACTTAGAATCAAGGATACTAGAACCCTGATTTTTGCTATTTTAGGGGAACAGAATGGGTCTATGCCATATGGGTAGAGAGGTCGAGCTTTGCATCCCTCTTGTTTCCCATTCTCCTTGAACCAAGTGCAACATGAATCCGCTTCGACCCTAAGGTTTCTGCGTAAAGTAGTTCGCCTAGGGTTCGACGCTAGCTACCGTTCTAGGAATTTGACCATTAGGGAAACCCTGATTCAGGTCGGTCCTAAGTGGGGACAGCCAGAATACTTCCACTACGTGGCAAACTCAGAAATACCTAGATCACAAACCCTGTAACATTCCATGAGAGTGTCGGGTGGAGCTTTCTAGACCCTCTTTCCAATGGGCTGCTAAGACGTGTCCCGCAAGCGAATAGGTGGACACGTTATAGTTGGTATCAGAGCGAACCAACGAAGGATCTATCTTTTTAAGGAAACTTAATAAGAAGAAGTAAAGAAAATGTTGTTGTAAAGAACATTTTCTTACTTATCGATGCTGTCTTGTAGAGTCATGATGCATGGAACAGATTCATGGTGTTCGAGGTCATGTTTATGACCACGATACATGCTTCGGATTATCAACGAAGGCTCGATATGATAAATATCCTAGGCTGCATTTACAATCCATCACCCTTGTACATGGAATGGAGATGGATGGGTATTTCATGGATCTATTACATAGCTGCCCATCGACTTGCATATCTTCGAATTAACTTGAAGAGAATCAAGTGGATGGAGGACTTAAAGATCGTGAAGCTGTTCGTCTTTGTTGAGGCTCATGCAAACGAGACCCTACATGTCGAAGGCCGAAGGGTTAACCAAAATAAGTATGTGTATGAGGAAGTGACTCAAGTAATCCCTGCCAACAGAATTAAGGTGTTGGGACATCATGAGAAGAACAGATATCAAAGGAAAAGATACCCTAATCTTCCAATGACTTATCTATTCCTGAAAATCCATGACCCCAATCCATACTATTACACAATTCTTGTAGCTGAATGCAACAACATCTTATTCTCCTTGAATTAATGTATCAGCTTGTTCCATCTCCCCAAGAATGATTGTATTTGAAAGGGCTATGCCCATATGAATGGAATAAGACTTTTGTTATCAATGTTTTTCTTGACTATGAGTATTGATAAAGAAGTAAAGTGATTTGGTAACTTGGCTAAAAGCTGAAGTGAACATGTAATGCGAAAAACGCTCAGCAAGTTTAACGTAAGGGAAGTCAACTTTGGTCAGATTCAGGGTCATGAACCTAGGTATCCATGAGTATTATCTCGGAATGGATTGGCTTAAACCCAATGATGCCCACATTCATTGTGGAGAGGGTCAAGTTTCCTTTTGAAAATCTGAAGGGGAATTGGTCACAACTCAAGGAGAGGCTGGAAAGCCAAAAATTCAATTGGCCAAAGCATATCAGATAATAAAGGGAGTTAGAAAGGGACTACTTGTCTACTTGATTAAGCTTAATAAGCTAGATCAAAATCAGGATCCTAATGAAGAACCTTCATAGCTAGAGGAGTACTAGGAGCTAGATCAAAATCAAGAGCCTAATGAAGAAGTGGATCATGAGATCATGCTAGTGCTAGGAGCTACGCCAATTGTAAAGAGGCCTTATAGAATGTCCATCCCAGAAGCAATTGAGCTGAAGGAGCAACTCAAACAACTGTTAGATCAAAGCTACATCCATTGTAGCAGTTCACCATGAGGAGCTCCAATGATGTTCCAGAAGAAGAAAGATGGAATGCTTCGGCTGTGTATTAATTACAGAGGGTTGAATCAATCAAACATTAAGAACAAGTATCCTATTCCAAGAATAGATGAACTTCTTGACCGCTTTCAAGGTGCGAAGATCTTCTCCAAGATTGATCTCAAGTCTGTATACTATCAGATAAGGATCAAGGAAGAACATATCCCAAAGATGGCATTCAACACAAGATATGGACACTTTGAGTTCCTAGTCATGTCATTCGGTCTGACAAATGCGCCTGCCACCTTCAACAGGTTAATGCAGGATATCTTTAGGCCATATCTTGATGACTTCATACTCGTCTTCTTCGATGATACCTTAGTCTACTCCAAACAGGAAGAAGATCATGAGCCCGAGCTTCGGATTGTCCTTGAGACAATGAGGGCACACAAGCTTTACGCCAAGATGAAGAAGTGTGCATTCTTCAAACGTCATATCGAATATTTGGGATTCATTGTGTCAGCAGAAGGAATCTCAGTGGATTTGGCCAAAGTCAGAGATGTTCTGGAGTGGCCAATACCAACAACTGTCAAAGAAATACGCAGTTTTCTTGGTTTGATAGGGTGGTACAGGGTCTTTATCAAAGACTATGCTTTGATTACAACACCTCTGACCGATCTACTGAAGAAGCAAACATCAATTGCATGGTCAATTGCTGAACAATCTAGCTTTGATAGACTAAAGCAAAGTTTGGTATCAGCACCTATCCTTAAACATCCGGACCTCAGTAAGAAGTTCGAAGTAGTAACTGATGCTAGCACGCTTGCCTTAGGATGTGTGCTTATGCAAGAAGGTCATCCTGTAGTATACTCTTCAAGAAAACAGAAGAGCCATGAGAAGAATTATGCTGCCCATGATCTAGAGCTGTTAGCTATCATCCATGCTCTAAAGCTTTGGAGACATTACCTGTTGGGTAACAAGTTTACCCTAGTGATGGATCATAAAAGTCTCAAGTGGATCTTTGCCCAGAATGAGCTCAACATGAGGCAACGTCAGTGGATTGAAGTGCTGGAGGAGTATGATTTTGAAATCAAATACCGGCCTGGAAATGAGAATATAGTTGCTGATGCACTCAGTCGTCGCAAGGCATTCCTTAATTCTCTAATCTTGCAAGATCCATCAATAGCTAGATCTTTAGCCATAAAGGTATCCATGAGAACCAACCCAATACTTGAGCTAGCTAGAGAAGAAGCTTGCCATGATCCAACCTGTCAAAAGATGCTAATGGAGATCCCTATCAAGGATCAAGACCCGAAGCTACAGGCTAAGTATCAGGAATTCTCTATCAATAGCGGACTTGTCTACTATAGAACAAGATTATGTATACCAGCAAGCCAGTCACTCAAGCAAAAGATATTTTGGGAAGCTTATGATTCCCCTTTCTCAGGACATCCTGGCTATGCCAAGTCCCTCAATGCAATTAGGAAAAGCTACTATTGGGAAAGGCTTAAAGGTGACGTTCTCAAATATATCACTGAGTGTTTGTCTTGTCAACGTATTAAGGTCGAACATGTCAAAATGCCAGGAAAGTTGCAACACCTTGACATTCCCCAAATGAAATGGAAATTCATCAGTATGGACTTTGTTGTTAGCCTACCCTAAGTTCAGGGAGGATACAACTCCATTATGGTTGTGGTTGATACGTCACTAAGGTTGCACAGCTTATTCCTGTTAAGACAAACTATAAAGCCTCAGACATTACAAGGTTGTTCATCTAGGAGATATTCAAACTACATGGGTTGCCCAGAAGAATCATTAGTGATCGTGATTCTCTCTTCACATCACACTTCTGGAGAGCTATCTTCAAAGCCATTGGGACTCAACTCTGTTTTAGTACAGCTTACCATCTCCAAACCGATGGTCAAACAGAGTGAGTCAACCAAGTCATCAAGGATATGCCAAGGGCACACTGCTGCCGTGAACAAAAAAGGTGGATTCAATACTTGCCACCACTGGTTGAGTTTGCCTACAATGCTTCTTACCAACAAAGCATTCAGATGACCCATTTTCAAGCATTGTATGGGCATGACTGTCGAAGTCCTTTAAACTTCTCAGACCCAACCCTAAGAGTTGAAGCTTCAAAGCAAATGCTAGAAGATATGGATGACCAAATGAAGTCAATAAGACAGGACATCCAAGCCGCCAAGGATAGATAGAAGGCATATGCAGATTTGAAATGTCAAGATAGAACCTTCGAGGAAGGAGACATGGTCTTCATTCACATACACCCAAAGAAGAGTTCCCTATCCTTAGGAGATTGCAAGAAGCTAAGTCCAAGGTATTGTGGACCCTACAAGATCCTCAAGTGCCTAGGACCTAATACTTATAGACTGCAACTCCCTGAGAACCTAAAGGTTCATAATGTATTTCATATTAACCTCCTGAAGAAGTATGTACCTAATCCTAGCCATGTACTTGATGACCAACAAGTTGTAATGCCTAGCCAAGGAGTCATTGAGCTACGACCTGACAGGATCTTAGATGTTAGGGAGAGACAATTGAGATCCAGAACCTTGAGAAAATGCCTCGTCCAGTGGAAAGATTATCCCGAGGAGGATGCCACTTGGATGGATGAAAGCACTCTCAACCAACAATACCCCCAGTTCTTCTCGAGATGAGGATATCTCGATTCCTCCAAGGGGGAGAGAATGTAATATTTTCGCTCAAAAATATTATTGAACTTGACTCCCCGCACGCCGCGTAAAACATGTGCAAGGTTATCTCCCACATCTTAATTATTAGCAGCTTAATCCATACCCCGCACGCACAAAAATGAGGCCTCCGCATTGTGCAATTGAGGCCCAGGTTTAAGACCGCAAAGCCACGGGAAAACATCATTTTTGAAGGGGAAAAATGGATAATGATGAAAATTAGGAAAAAAATTTTACTAATTCCCCTAATCGATGCATGGTTGGAGGGGAGGGAGTGGGAGAAGGAGGTGAAGAGGTGGAATGCATGGGGAGAGGAGAGAAGCATGAGAGCTCCACATGTGTGGAGTCTCTCCCCCCCCCCCCCTTAAGCACTATATAAACTCTCCTTAGCCTTGGGTGGAAGGGGGGACTAAAGGGAATGTTGCCCGTCGCTTGTCCACCTGCCGCGATGCTGCCTGGGACCACCACCTGCCGTGGAGAGAGGAGGAGGGACTGCTGCGTCGCCGCCGTGAGAAACGCCACCCCTATAGCGCCTGGTTTTGCCGCCATTTTCCCCCCTGCCGTTGTCCTAATCACCCCCCTTGTCAGCAATCTTTTCCTCTTCCCAATCATTGGGACCCTTCCACGTCGACTCTGTTCAAAAAAATTAGAAGCTTCTTTAAGAATCTTCTAAAGGATAAGGCCCATAAGCCTTGTTTCTACATGCCTCCCCCAGTTTTACAACCGGGTTCGTAAAGCCCCAATTCCTACGCAAGGGAGAAAGCAGGAGGGCTTGGAGGGCGTTTTGCAAAAGTGGAGGAAATTCGGAGATCGAGTAGGAGATCGCGGAGTTCAAGTCATCAATGATGGCTCCCAAGAAGCCGCAAGGCGCACCCGCCAGGAGGCTCGTCCCCAAACATACACGTGGACATCTCCACAAGCCCACAAGCCCAGGTTCCACGAATTTATTTCCACATAAAGAAATTCTTTAAGCACACTTAATTCCATAGGGAGAATGCATTTTACGCTTATTGTTAATTCATGTGGTAGTGATAAAAGTACATTTGAGAAATTATCTCTTTGAACGACGGACAAGGGTTGGTGCATGTCATGAAAATTGGATCGTTTGCATTTCCAAAAGTTGCGAATCATACTTGGACGCCAAGTCGAAACCCTCCAACCGAAAGGTCCTACCCACATTCACGGAATGTTTGGATCAATTGGACGTCCATGCAAACAACGATCTAGGGTCTCTACCCTAAGGATCGACCGACCTAATATTAAAACTCGGATTGAGTTGGAAACCCTAGGACGGAACGTTGTCGGCCTAGTACAAATAGGGTTGGGTTGGTAAGAAGACACCCCACACCCTACGTCTTGTCTAAACATAATTCCTTGACCAAGAAACACCATTCAATGGGTGAAATGATCCTATGAGTTAGGTGTGACACTTGTGCAACAAGTTGCAATGTCGCACGGCTTTGTGGTTTAATCACAATAGAGATTTGCCACTACTTGTAATGAGGTTGGCAAGTTCTAGCGCAAGTCTAACTTGCAAGAGGATGAGTAGTCAACCTGCTACATCACCTTTCTTCGGCTGATTTGCCAAATTAAGGGAAATTAGATATTTTCTTGGAAGCAAAGGATCAATCAAGTCAGAGCGACATGGTCGCCAGGATTTACTGTTAATTTATGAAACCTAAGGTGTTGGTTAGGTTGGGTTAATAGGGTATGGCCCTAACCCAAGGACAAAAGGGTGAACAAACAAACTCTTGGGGATTTTTCCAAGTCGCAATGGACCCGGAATCAAACGTTGAATGCATTCGGAGAGAAGGATTCACTCCTTAGCAGTTGGCCAAATAAACGACCACTGGATTGATTGTGCTTGTAACAGTTTAGGAGCACTCTTTGCATTGTTTGCTCAAGGAACTAAAAGATGGAAAGTTAATTAATGCTTCAGGTTGAAGGCCTCAAGGGAGTGGCAGCATCACTTACCCCCGATTGTCTACCTGACCCTAACCAAGGGGGTTGTTAGCTGCACTGGGAACCAGCTGTGAGAGGTCTCTCCGTTGTGCACTACTTGAAGCAGGAGGATGCTTGGGTGCCAGGGGGAGCTCTGGCCATAAATCCCTTGCCTTCTGGGCCCTGCACAAGAGGCCAACCTGACTCGGGATTGGATCTTGAGGCATGCATGCTAGTCTATGGGCTGAATCTTGGATTAGTAATCCCTGTGGATTGCTGGATAGCCTTCGGGCAGATTATGGATTGCCTTCGGGCGGATTATGGATTAGCCTACGGGTTGGATTTTATGGATGTATTCCAAAGATAAGTAAGATAACCTGTTGAAAAGGAACTTGTTTGGCACTGTTTTTCTATGTCAAGTGCTAAGATTACGTGAAGGAACCAGTGTCTAACTGGCTAATTAAGGAAGCTGTTTTATGTGTGTCTAACTAAATGTGGCAGGTAATTAGACAACTAAAGAAACCCTGAGAAAAGTGCGGTGGATGTGGCCATGGGTCCGTCCTACGAATGGACGGTCTCGGTTGGCCGGGAACTTTTCTCAAACAAAATGGATAGCAGGGAACTTTTCTCGAAGGAAGATGAACAACAGGGAACGTTGACTTAGAATCAAGGATACTAGAACCCCGATTTATGTTGTTTTAGGGGAATGGAATGGGACTATGCCTTATGGGTAGAGAGGTCGAGCTTTGCATCCCTTTAGTTTCCCATTCTCCTTGAAATAAGTGCAGTATGAATCCGCTTCAACCCTGACATTTCTGCATAAAGTAGCTCGCCTAGGGTTCGATGCTAGCTACCATTCTAGGAATTTGACCATTAGGGAAATCCTGATTCAGGTCGGTCCTAAGTGGGGACGGCCGAAATACTTCCGCTACGTGGTAGACTCGGAAAGACCTAGATTGCAAACCCTATAACATTCCATGGGAGTGCCGAGCGGAGCGTTCTAGATCCTCTTTTCGATGGGCTGCTAAGACGTGTCCTGCAAAGCGAACAGGTGGACACGTTACATAAAACATAAGAAAAAAATAAGATATGTTGAAACTATTACATGCAACTTCCAATGGCAAGAGGTAGTGTCATAAAGGAGACCTAGGAGAGAGAAAGAGAGAAGGGAGAGACTGCAGAGAGGAGAGAGAAGGAGGGAGAAAGAAGGTGACGAGGAGAGAGAAATACTAGGAGTAGAGAGAGAAAGACAAGAAGAGGAGAGAGAAATGGCTGGCAGCCATGGAAGGACAGGGAAGAAGGTGAAAGGACAAATGTATATTCATAAAATCAGTACCTATGCAATGTCCCTTACACCTTTTATACTTAGGTCAACCTGACCTAAGTATTTCCCCTCCACAACAATCCATCCCCACTCAAAATGAAGTTTTTATCCTCAAAAACAAAGATCGGACTTATTGGTATAGCCAAGTAGTGGGCTGCATTGGCAAAAGATAGTGGGGGGGGTTGTCGGCATAGACCCAGTAAAAGATTGCCTAATATTCAAGAGTAGTACTAGTCTATGTAGAGGGTCAAGGTCAGCCCGTAGCCACCCAGATCAAAAGGGAAAGTGGTATCGCTGCCATGCATTGGATCATCTTCCATAAGGTCAAAGTCAAGTACAGTTGGAAGCATGATCAGCATGGTGGTATTCGCTAGCTCTTCCATAAGCCTCTCAAGCATCACCATGCTCTGTATGAGTGAAGCATATGAGGTTGAAGTCACCAATGCATGGACTACATCAGCCCTTAAGTGCTGCATATTCATGGGCCCTGCATTCTTAGTGATGTCCAAGCATTTAAACTGCAGGTCTGTGGATTGAAGGGGCTCGCGCATGGGGTCATGATCATCCAAATCCACATGCTGCCCATGATCTTCTTTCTTGAACTGAAGGTCTTGTTTTTACCTGCACCAAAATGGTCCTTAGCAAGATCTTCTCCATCCTTTGGATCATAATATTCTAATACCAAGAGTATTTTTGTTGTCTTTGCCCTGCATGTGGCTTGATGATCACAAGATATCGGCTTAGCACATCGATAGCATAAGCCCGCAGCATGTAGTTCCTCTATCGTATCACTAGTAAGGTGTCTAATACGTTTAGTCTTAGATAGCAATCTACACACATGCTCATCACCATTGGTCAGCTCAATAATAGTTCTGACATACTGCTCATAGTCATCTTGTTGCTCATGTACAACAGATGGTTGTCCATGCCCATGACCATAATGCTCATGCTATCCATATGGATGGTCATAGCAATGTGGCTGCTACTTATAATTCCTATCAAGGAGAACAAGACTGGCCTTGGTCTTCAGGGAAACGCAAGGGAGAGCATTAGGAAGACAATGAATCTTTAGAGAAGTGTTGTCGAAGGGTTTTCGAAAGCAAAATTGCATCTACAGAAGACCTTGACAAATTTCAAGATAGAAGATCAATCTATTGAGATCAGATTCAATTTGAAAGCTCAATTTCAGATAATATGAGACATATAGCTAGCTACATCTGATTGGGAGCAAAGTGAAGGTAGAGAGATCACCTTCTCTTCTTATGAGTTTCTTTTGCATTTATCTTTCACAAAATATATTCAAAGATTCTTGCTTACAAGAGAGGATAGTTTGTCATGGTTAAACATGAAAGTGGGGCAATTGAAGTGATGGAACTTCGAAATAAGGTCCCAAAGGAGGAGTTTCATTCCAATACCTTCAAGATAAGGCTCACCATGTAACACCTAAAAATATGTCATATAGATTAAGATAACGGTCTCGTTTTGTGCTCCTTCGAATTCTTAAAGTGGAAGTATGATGATAGTATTCTTGATTCAACTTGTCCTTGACATCTTTCAGGTTTGATTCAGATTTCATAAGTACATCCTCAATCTTCTGTAATACTTATTTTTCAACCACCAAGGCTTCCTTTTCTAAAAAAATTGATATCAAAATAGGGCATCACTGTCTTCAGAGCTCACCGTCATCACCTTCTCTCTCTAATACACACTGACTCACACAAAGGGATTCATTGAATCATCTAGATAACTATTACAGACTTATTGTCTTTCTGCGCTTCGTCTTCTCTGGTGCTGCCACTCTGAGCGTGGAGGTTGCATTGATTATCACCCTTCGACGTGTTCAGGTTCTTACGCTCTCGTCCTGGCATTGCAGCCTCTCACGTTCCATTTTCTTGATATACAAGTTCTCCTAAGCACGCTTCTCTTTACTAAGAGCACACCCTTTTCTGGTAAAGCTTCGGGTCTCGATGCCGCCTTTGCTTTCAGGCAGATCAACCAATAACCGATATCAGGAGCACCGGCTACACCTGCAACATTGCTAGTTGATGATGACTCAGGGAATGAAGTAAGAGTTGCAGAAGCAACGTCCTCCCTCTACGTCTTCGTCTTCCTAGAAAGCTTTCCTTCGACTTCTCTACAACGTCGTTGCCCCCTTCTCTATGTCGTCCTTCGTCTTCGCCTTCTACTCTTTCATCATCACTGCAACTTTGTCACCTTCGGCTTCACGTCTTCTGCTTTGTCGTCACTTTCTATGTTGTCACTCTACTTTGCCTCCTTATGCATTGTCTTCAGAGCTCCACTTTGTCACCTTTTGTGTTGTCTTTAGAGCTTCATCCCACGTTCGTGCCATCATCGCCTTCTGCACTTCCTCTGTCGCTCGCAGCCATGTCGTCCTCATCGTCACCACCTTCTCGACTTTCTCTATCGCAGCAACGTTGTCACAATAACATCTTGATCCTCTATGATCGTCGTGTTCACATGTGTGCCTTCGGCTTCGTCTTTAGAGCTCGATGTTCTTCCCCCTTGTGTCTCCTCCAAAATAGCCATCCGTGGCTTTGTCATACATTCCCCAATGCTTTTGCGTTTTTCCTCCAGAAATACAATTCCCCTCAGAAAAGCATGAGGATTCCTTACACGAGTTGTACGAACTCCACATATATTGCATCTAAATACTGCATGCATACGTTATCTTGGTGATTTGTCAAGGAAGGCCAGTGCTCCCCAATGGATTCAAATTATCCAGCAGCTTGTGAAATATGTTACAGCCTCCACAGTGCACAAAAATTGTCCCTTCCTTGAAAGGAGCCCTTCTATGCACAACTCAAATCCATCTGAACTGCACCAATGCATTAAAATGTCCTGCCTGTGAAGAAAGTAGCAAGCCAGAGCCAAATAGGGATATGAACCTGTAAACAGGCATTCCACTCACATCTTCTCCAACTATTATAGCATTAGGATAAAGGGCATGAATCATGTCATTGGCAAGCATCCAATAATTGACTGCATCCATATCAGTTCCTAGCCCAAAATATTTTCATATCCCCCATGTCAACATAGCCAAGGATAAGGGAACTCCAAGAATACTCATTGCATTGTGGCAGGCAGTCAAACATGTGCTGAACATCAAGCAAGCTCCCACATTTGGCATACATATCCACCAGTGTACTTCGATCTGCATCTCTTTAAAACAGTTTAGTACTTCCTCACAAAGCCCATAATCAGCATATCCTGAAATAAGTGTAGCCCATGAGATTGCATCTCGAATTACCAATCTATCAAAAACTCCCTGTTCTTCTACAAGCATGTCACATTTAGCGTACATGTCAACCAGAGCATTACGGATAAGTTCCTCTAGCACCAAACCCCTGCTCACTATATTACCCATGCAGAATAAAACATAACGACTAAGTATGTACAAAGTATCAAATCCCACACACACAACTTTTTGGTGGATTTCACACCTCGGATGCGCAGCAGTACGACATCCACCCCCTCTGATCATGCACATCCTCCAAATGGGCCAACTACCCATCATCATTATCATCAAGATCCATGAACAGATCAATCTCTTCATTATGTATTTCTGGTATTTCAGCAAGATTATCCGTCATATCATTTGTCTCTTCTATTGGAGTTTCTTCTTGTTGCTCTTCTCTTGCAAATTCTTCCAATGCATAAACCTCATCATCTCTTTTCTTGAAAATCTTGATTCTTTTTCCTGCAATAGGCACTCTAAGCACTGTCTCATCCAATTCTGTCAGCTCATATGTTGCATTGTCAAAGACATGTCTGACTATGTACAGTCCAAACCATCTTTTCACCATCTTCCAAAGAATCTACAAAAATTTTCTCAATTTTTGCATGGCTCTAGTGTGGCTCTCATCCCAAAAAACTTTCTGCCCCTTTCGAAACAGCTCATATAAACAATCTGCTATGTGTGCAAAATGGGGTATCCAAATCATGTAAAACACACAAGCTCCAATGAATCTCTGTACCTCTGAAGTGGTAGAACAATACTCTGTAATCTTGCCTATAACATCCACCTTCTTATCCATAATCTTGTATTTCGTGTCAACCCTGGCTTCATTATGATCCTCTGCATTACTCAAATCTTGCTGTAAATCAGCAATTCTACACTCTGGTGGCTGAATATCCTCAGCCCTTTGCTCTATGGACTGCATAGAAACAACCCTAAACTCTGGATGCTGAAATATTTCAGCAGTAAACTCTGTTGGATGAGAGTTTTCAGCCCTCTGTATCTCTGTAAGCTGATCATAATCAGCCGAAAACTCTGTTTGCTGAATTTCTTCAGCACTCAATACTTTTTGTTGAGTCACCTCAGCCTCTGACTCTATCTGTGACACAAAATCTGCAATTTCATGAAACATGTCCAGGGATTGCACTGATACATTACTGTGACAACTCTGCATATCAGTTTTCAGCATATTTTCCATCTGTGTCATCGTATTTGCACAAATCATACTATCATACATCCCATCTATATGCTCATCATCCTCTAAAATACCTGCATTTTTCAAAATTTTCTCCTTCCTGCATATGTACTGCCTGGTAGCTCTAGGCAACTTAGAAGTCTTCTGATAACTCATCGAACTATTTGCTGAAATTCCAACAAAACTGGAGGAGAAAACACTACTGCCAGGAGGCGAGAACTCCAATCTCCTCTGCTCTGTACCACCATGGTCTCGCGAAACAGTGGTACCTAATGAAAACCCGAATCCCTCACAATGGACAAAGGTGTATCTCTAAGAGTATCCCTGTTTCTAACATGGTTCACACACACAGTCATAAACTGAACTGCTCTTATGCCATCTAGCCTGCGAATCCGTGCATAAGCAGATCCATCATCCATTACTTTTGTTTCCATGCGCATCTCTGTAATGAATGGCTGTCCAAGAATTATGGGATAAGAGCATGAATCCTGCACAAAGAAATGGAAATCCTCCTCTACATCTCCAATAGAAACCTTCACACTAGGACAGGTAGCATACAAATCACCTGCAGTGTTGTTGGCGGCTCTCATACGCCACCCATGCTCTACATCCATAGGCCATCTATTACTTTCATAAACTCCATGAACTATGAGATTAATCTCTGAACCATGATCCACCAGAGCAACATAAGGCACATGTTTCTCTCCAATTTTTACCATCGTTTCTGTAGTTGCCCTAGCCCAATGACTCCGTGAAAAGTGACTACGCGGTATTAAGACAGGCTCATCAGTTTTAGCATAATGCATAGGCTGAACTCTCTTCTCTATCTGTGGAAAAATAGAAGCATTCTCAACCATAACCTCATCCTCATCCTCATCCAACTCCCCAATCAAAACTCCCTGTGTATCAGTAGTAGGCAATGCATGTCTTTTCCTCTTCAGGACCTCTTGGAACTGATCTTGAAACTCTCTTTTTGAGATGCCCAAAACCTCAGAAATAGTAAAAGTCACCTCACTGCCAAGTATCTTGTCATTAAAGATTTTCTTCATGTCCGTAGATGTCTCAATATCGGACATCAATCTAAACCCTGGCTTCTTTCTCTCTCTAGGCTCTTGCCTCTTTTCTTTCTTTTGAGCATCTTCCATCTGTCGTTCTGGCCCTGGCATCAAAGACGGTCTTGCAGTAGGTGGAGTAACAAACTCACCCCCTCTAGTCTTTTTAGCTGCATTTGTATTTTCTTCATCCCTCTTACGCTTATCCTCAACAAGTACATCTGCTACCTGAGACTTAGCCAAGTAGGCATAAATAGTGTACCTGTCAACAGGCGAATCCCAACCTGTCTCAGATCTGATGCTAGAGCCTACACTAGTCAAAATAGTTTGCTAAATTTTTCCCTTGCTTGCCATCTTCATAGCATAAGTCCATAACGCTGACTGATTCTCTGATCCTTTCTCAATCTAAACTCCATATACAGAAGCATCTCCTCTAGCTGCCACATAAGAAGTATGCGCAGCCATGTCATCCACTAATTTCTTCATTCTGCCTTTCCCAAAGTTGGTAGCAAGCGGAGCTTCTGTTTTAGTCAACCAAATCTTACCATCTTGTCCCCAAAATACCAAATTCTTCCTCCTTGCATCCTGAAAAGATTCACAATCCCTGCAATGCTGATGGTCCGTACTATCACACCAAATACATCTTCGATCTCTCCTAGGTGCAGTAGGAGCACTAGAAGAAATAGTAGGCGCAGTCGAAGCAAACAGCTCTTTCAATTTTTCCACCAATTCTGCTTTAACTGACTCTAGTGTCAAATCCGTTATGCCTTTGATTATGTCATCAAGAGAGGAAGGCACTGATGGAGCGGGTGGTTTTGGAGCAGAAGGAGCTGGCATCGATCTTGGAACAGGAGGAACGGGAGGAGTAGAGATAGTAGGCACTGGCATAGGCCAAGAAATTGGTTGAGGAAGAGAAGAAATAACAGGGATAGAAGCAGGCATAGGAGCAGAAGACGGCATCGGTGTCATAGATCCATTCTGTAGGCGGGTTCTCCATATCCTCCTCTTGGTCAAAGTCAAGACTGTATCCTGGGAATCTTGCCAATCCGTTTTAAGACCCATAGGCTTCGTGTGATCCTCAAGAAGCTCTCCTAATTCTTCCTGAAAAGAAGGATCTGCAGCTTGCAAGAAAAGCTCAACTTTTTCAACATCCAATGCTCTTTGTTCAATGGCATCCAGCTGACTATACCTCTCTTCAAATTCTCGTATCAACTCTGAAGCAGCTAGACCTTTGTTTGGCATGTAGATCCACTCTCAGAATGACCGCCGTGTAGCCATCCCAAAGTCCTCAAGGAAATACTCTTCTTTCAGGGCCTTCTTAAAATCTTGCCAATGTGAATTTTGAATAAAAATATCAGTCACTTTTGCCCTCAAGGCAGGTGTGACAAGACGAAGGAAATACTTACTCATAAGTCCAGCTGGTACTCCAAAAAATCCCATCTTGATCTCATATGTCTTCAAATATGCTGAAACATTACGGCCATCAAATATCTTCTTCTCATTCTCAACTGCTTCAATCGCCTTAGTTGCGCTGATTGCATTTTCCTGCTCTGAATATAGTTGCCTTTGTTGAGACAACTGTTGTTGATGCAATTGCTGCTGCTGCTGCATATACAATTCTGTCTGCTGATTTTGAAGCTACATATACATAGACATATTCTGCAAAATCTGCTTTAAATCATCCGTTGAAGTACTTGAAGAAGCAGTCAATGATGGAGCTGAAGTAGAGAACAAAGCAGGAATCATAGAAGAGGCTGAAACTGATGCTGAAGTATCTCCCATCTTGAAATTTATGCAACGCTTTTACGTCAGGTTCACCAAAGATGTTGAAGGGTTTTTGAAAGCAAAGTCGCATCTAAAGAAGACCTTGACAAATTTCAAGATAGAAGATCAATCTATTGAGATCAGATTCAATTTGAAAGCTCAATTTCAGATAATATGAGACATACAGTCAGCTACATCTGATTCGGAGCAAAGTGAAGGCAGAGAGATCACCTTCTCTTCTTACGAGTCTCTTTTGCATTTATCTTTCACAAAAGATATTCAAAGATTCTTGCTTACAAGAGAGGATAGTTTGTCATGGTCAAACATGAAAGTGCGGCAATTGAAGTGATGGAACTTCCAAATAAGGTCCCAAAGGAGGAGTTTCATTCCAATACCTTCAAGATAAGGGTCACCATGTAACACCTAAAAATATGTCATATAGATTAAGATAACAGTCTCATTTTGTGCTCCTTCGAATTCTTAAAGTGGAAGTATGATGATAGTATTCTTGATTCAACTTGTCCTTGACATCTTTCAGGTTTGATTCAGATCTCATAAGTACATCCTCAATCTTCTATAATACTTATTTTTCAACCACCAAGGCTTCCTTTTCTATAAAAATTGGTATCAAAATAGGGAACCACCGTCTTCAGAGCTCACCGTCATCACCTTCTCTCTCTGATACACACTGACACACACAAAGGGATTCATTGAATCATCTAGATAACTATTACAGACTTATTGTCTTTTGGCGCTTCGTCTTCTCTGGTGCTGCCACTCTGAGCCTGGAGGCTGCATTGATTATCACCCTTCGACATGTTTAGGTTCTTACGCTCTCGTCCTGGCATTGCAGCCTCTCACGTTCCATTTTCTTAATATACAAGTTCTCCTAAGCACGCTTCTCTTTACTAAGCACACACCCTTTTCTAGTAAAGCTTCGGGTCTTGATGCCGCCTTTGCTTTCAGGCGGAGCAACCAATAACCGATATCAGGAGCAGCGGCTACACCTGCAACATTGCTAGTGATGATGACTCAGGGAATGAAGTAAGAGTTGCAAAAGCAACGTCCTCCATCTGCGTCTTCATCTTCCTAGAAAGCTTTCCTTCGACTTCTCTACAACGTCGTTGCCCCCTTCTCTATGTCCTCCTTCGTCTTCACCTTCTGCTCTTTCATCGTCACTGCAACCTTGTCACCTTCGGCTTCACGTCTTTTGCTTTGTCATCACTTTCTGTGTTGTCACTCTACTTTGCCTCCTTATGCATTGTCTTCAGAGCTCCACTTCGTCACCTTTTGTGTTGTCTTTAGAGCTTCATCCCACGTTCCTGCCATCGTCGCCTTCTGCACTTCCTATGTCGCTCGCAGCCATGTCGCCCTCATTGTCACCACCTTCTCGACTTTCTCTATCGTAGCAACGTCATCACAGGAACGTCTTGATCCTCTGTGATCGTCGTGTTCACCTGTGTGCCTTCGGCTTCGTCTTTAGAGCTCGACGTTCTTCCCCCTTGTCTCTCCTCCAAAATAGCCATCCGTGGCTTTGTCATACATTCCCCGATGCTTTTGCGTTTTTCCTCCAGAAATACGATTCCCCTCAAAAAAGCATGAGGATTCCTTACACGAGTTGTACGAACTCCACATATATTGCATCTAAATACTGCATGCATACGTTATCTTGGTGATTTTCTCAAGGAAGGCCAGCGCTCCCCAATGGATTCAAATTATCCAACAACTTGTGAAATATGTTACAGCCTCCACACTGCACAAAAACTGTCTCTTCCTTGAAAGGAGCCCTTCTATGCACAACTCAAATCCATCTGAACTGCACCAATGCATTAAAATGTCCTGCGTGTGAAGAAAGTAGCAAGCCAGAGCCAAATAGGGATATGAACCTGTAAACAGGCATTCCACTCACATCTTCTCCAACTGTTATAGCATTAGGATAAAGGGCATGAATCATGTCATTGGCAAGCATCCAATAATTGACTGCATCCATATCAGTTGCTAGCCCAAAATATTTTCATATCCCCCATGTCAACATAGCCAAGGATAAGGGAACTCCAAGAATACTCATTGCGTTGTGGCAGGCAGTCAAACATGTGCTGAACATCAAGCAAGCTCCCACATTTGGCATACATATCCACCAATGTACTTCGATCTGCATCTCTTTAAAACAATTTAGTACTTCCTCACAAAGCCCATAATCAGCATATCCTAAAATAAGTGTAGCCCATGAGATTGCATCTCGAATTACCAATCTATCAAAAACTCCATGTTCTTCTACAAGCATGTCACATTTAGCATACATGTCAACCAAAGCATTACGGATAAGTTCCTCTAGCACCAAACTCCTCTTCACTATATTACCCACGCAGAATAAAAGTGCAAACATAACAACTAAGTATGTACAAAGTATCAAATCCCACACACACAACTTTTTGGTGGATTTCACACCTCGGATGCGCAGTAGTATGATAGCGTGACACAGACACAGCATTGTCAATGAAGGAGGTATCCAAAAAGCTTCGCGAGCTATCCACACAGCTTTGCGAGCTATCACAGAATACAATTATGCAAAAAAAAAAAGAAGAGAGGCAGCAGAAAAGCAAAGGGTTCTTTTTTTTTCTCAGAAGGAAGGTAATGGCTGAGAGGACAAAAGAGAGACTAGAGATTTTCTTGGACTAAATCCTAAGTAGTCCTCTGTTTCTTGAAGTCATAGTAGGACATTGAGCAAGGATACCACCATTGGTGATGTTCTTTATGTTACAACTATATATATCATCTCTCACTTGACTTGGGTCTCACCTATATATACTAACTCTACATCAATATGAATCATTCTTTGGGAGCATGTCTTGTGTATCTCTCTCGTACTCTCTCTCTCTCTCAACATGGTATCAGAGCTATGGATGCGTAGCAACAACAAGGAAGATAAGTTGTTTCATTGTTTATACTTGATTGAATTCTTTGCACAAGTGATGATTTGATACATGAACTTGTTCAAATTAGAAGTATTAGTTAATGGGACCCACAAAGTTGATACCCCACTTCTCAAATGGAAGGATAGCCATAATAGGCGTAAGTGGTCACTTCGTATTCTCTCGATTGTAAAACATACTCAAATGAATCTTCGAAGATGGATGGCCACCAATATCCAACTCTTAGAGCCTTCTATGCCGTCAACCGCCCAGCAAAGTGCCTTCTAGAAGCAGAGTCATGGCACTCCTCCAAGATAAATAGAACCTCGTCAGGCATCACACACCAGCGATAGATATCATCAACACCCGATATAGTGTTTCTGCAATCAAGGAAAATTTCAATGCTTGCTGTTTAATTTTCCTCTTCTTGGATTTGGATAAAGTAGCTCCAGTCTCTCCCGTAGATAAATAGTGTGTTATAGCAACATACCAAGAGGGAATAGATACTGTATCAATCTTGAACAAAGTTTCTATGTTACTTCCTTCAGCCACGACCTCTTTGGACTCTCCAAAATCCACAAGACATTCTACAATGCCATGTAGCCTTGGTGGCTTGCTCTTGAGCTCGTAATCAAACTCCCGCAATGTGATTAACCACATTGCTAAATGATCCGACGACTGTAACTTATTCAAAAAAAATCGAAGCCCTTGCGCCTTCATGTAAAAAACCACCTTCATATAAAAATTGAAGCCCTTTCGCCTTCATATAAAAAACCACCTTCTCATAAAGAATCTAGTGCCTGAACTTTTTGGTCGCAAATACCATTGCAAGGCATAGCTTCTCCATGTAGGTGTAGTTATTCTCCGATATGCCAAACTTGCGACTAGCAAAATCTATCAGATGATACCACTTGTCCTCAAAAATTTGGGATAAACAGCAGAAGCTGATACTATGCATAGTGGCTATTGAAAATATATAGAAAATTTCGCCCCTTGTAGGTGCGTTTAAAACATGTGCTTTGGCAAGCTCCTGCTTCACATCTTCAAAAGATACTTTGCGAGTATCACTCCATGTAAACTAAAAATTGAAGGACAATAGGTTTGTCAGTGGCAACAATCTTTCTACCAAGGCATTGATAAACCTCCGATAATACCCTACCGATGACAGAAATCTATGTACCTCCTTTGAAGTACGTGGTAGACTCATGCCGACTATAACCTTGATCTTTTCAGGGTCAGTCGCAATCCCTACTGAACTGACCACATTGCCTAACAATAGCCCATAAGGCACTCCAAAGACACACTTCTGTGGATTAAGAGCAATGCAAAATTGTTTGCAATGCTCAAAATACTTCCGCAAAATAATCAACTGCCTTTCTCTTGTGGTGGCTGCCCCCAGGTCATCAATGAATACTTTCAACTCCTCTAGGGAGATGTCATCAAAGCTCAACCAAAGGTCTTGTTGGGTATTCTTTGCCACGAACCAAGTGCATTACATAAACCAAATACCATCACATGGTACGTAAAGCTACCCAAGATAGTAATAAATGTCATTTTAAGCTTGTTTTGCTTAGCAATCGCCATTTGATTGTACCCTACAAAGCAATCCATGAACGAATATACTTCCCTACTCGCTAAGTGATCCAAAATTTGGTAAATAAAGGGTAATGGGTAGTAGTCCTTGACTGTTTGCTTATTTAGCTCTCTAAAATCTACACAAAGCTAGATTTGATTGTTCTTCTTCTTTCTAATCACAACTGGTGAACACCATTCAGTATGCTAAATAGGGAAGATCAAACTTGCTTTTTGCAATTTCTATAGCTCCTCAAACAACCCCTTCCTTAGTTCAAAAGGCATGCGCCTTACTTTTTGACGTACAACGGGTTTCTTCCTTTACAGGAATAGTATGCATAGCCGGATTGGGGGGGATGCCCCTAAGTTTGTCATAGCTCCAAGCAAAGATGTCGAAAAACTCCTCAATTAGGGACACATAGTCCTCTCTCTCTTCCAAAATAAGCATGGAACCTAATTTAATTGGTCGTGAATCATGAGGCATACCAAGGTCCAACTCAATTACGTCCGCGTCTCGTATTCAATCTTGAGGATCTATCGGCTCATTCAATGTTATCTGACAAATGTCCTCTATAGTGGACCCTTCTTTAGATCCATCGCTCAATGACATCTCACTAGGATATGGATCTTGTACTGTTTCTAGTTTGGTAGAGGATAAACGAGCCCTCTCACTCTGAGGCAAGTGGGGGTAAGCATCCACTATTACATGATTGGCACCTCTACCTAGAATCACTCGGCCAACAGATATATTAACTTGGCAGTCTATTCATAAGATCCATGGCCAATCTAGCAAAACTCCATAGCTAGGACGTCCTGCAAATGCAACCTTCTGGTTATCTTAGACTGTCATCCGCCATCCTAAGAGGTGTAGAGTTGTATTTTTGAATTTCGAGATCTACCCTCTCCATCAAGTCTGAACTCATGATATTGACAGAGGATCCAGTGTCCACAATAGCATGCTCTACTAATATTCCATCCATGTATGCTGGAACCCTCTAGCAATTCTTTTCAGCATGATCGAACCCCACTCTAGATATGCCCAAAGGTTCTATAATATACCCAATATGCAGGATTTTCTTGAATTCCTTGCGTACTCTTAGAGAAATTTTAATCAGTTGCAAGAGGTTCATATCTGGTTTAACTTTGCAAAGAGAACTTGCTAGGTCAAAGTTGTGGTAGTTAGCCAAAGTTCTCTTCTCGTGCCAAACCATTCTCTCCTTTGGTCTTTAGACCAGCTTTAGTGCCTCTTTTTTAACTTTTGCCTTCTTTCTTGGCAATCCCTTATCGTTCTCAGACTAACAACAAGCCTTAAAGGTCCACCTTCCATATCAAGATTCAGAACTTGCTTTCCCCTAGCCTCTTACTTAGGTTTCTCCTCAACATGTTTTACAGCTCCTTTATCACTCTCTTTAATCTTTTGACCTCTTGTTACGGTTCGTATATTAGAAGTTTCAGCGTCATTGACACATACAACCTCAATAAGGCTAACTCCACTGCCATGAGGCAACTCCCCTACAAAAGCCTTTCCTCTTTGCAGTATTTTTCTTGGTGCCTCATCTTGCTGGAGATTATTCCCTTGTGCAAGATGGTTAATTGGACCGGGCAGTTTACTCCCTTGTTTGAAAGAACTAATATTACTCCAACAACAGGTAGCAACTAAGTGTTGGATGTCTTTCATCTGGAAACCTCTCATGCTGTTTGGGAGTATCTTATCTCAATGTTTGAGAAGAAATCAGTCACCGAAATTTTATATCTCCAAACTTGTTTGAAGAATCTTCAATATAAGGTTGGTACTTCTATGCACTCTCATATCGAGGCTTTTAAAGACATTATCAATCAGCTTGGTGCCACCAGCTCTCCTGTTGCTAAAAATCAAATTGTTACTCAACTTCTTCATACCATCAAAGATCCTTTATATGACAATATCATCACTATTTTGTCTAACAAGGATGATATCCACTTTGACAAAGCATGTATATCTCTTATTGAATATTCTCAACATCATGAGCATCATTTGGAAAAATCTGATACTATTTTGGTCACTTGCAAATAAAGGGATTTTGATGCTGCTTTTGTTGCTCGCAAGCATCTCGCTTCATGTTTTCAGCAGGGTGGATACCCTAATATATTCATGTGCCCAAGGACACTCGACATAAGTTGGATCCTCCAGGTTTGAAGGTTATTTTTCTTGGTTATTCAGATCATTCCAAAGGTTACAAATTTTATGATTCTTCTACTCAAAAGGTTATCATTAGTCGTGATGCTATATTTGATGAGAAGACTATGGGTGGCACACGGTCGTCAGATGTTTCAAATGATACACAGTCTTTGCCTAGTGCATTTTCTTACTTGCTTTGTGAGTCTACTAATTCTGATGATCATAAACCTCCTTCACCTCCAAAGAAGATTGATGAAAATTTGGAGATATATGTCGATCTTCCTATTGAGATAGAGCATGGATTCTATTCTATTGAATATGATGTCTTTGATTATGCTATGTCTGTCCAAGAGGATCCAATATCGTATATGAAAGCTATCAATTCGTCTCAAAGGGATCAATGGCAAGAACCGCAGATATGATGAAGAACGTTCTCGAGCTTATATTGTTCAACAAACTACAATTGATGATGATCATACTCATCAGGAGCTTAATTTCGTCCATCACTTCATGTTCATGATGGTTCTCTATTCATCGTTGATTCAAGTGCCACTAGAAACATGACATATCAATGGCAATGGCTTCACAATTATCATTCTCTTCATGTCAAGAAGTTTGTTTACCTTGTGGATGATACGACTTGTCAAGTCAAAGGAGTGGGTGGTTTATATTTGGGGATTGTTTCATCCACTAGAATATTAATAGGAGTTACAATTATATATATATCGTCTCTCACTTGACTTGGGTCTCACCTATATATACTAACTCTACATTAATATGAATCATTCTTTGGGAGTATGTCTTGTGTATCTCTCTCGTACTCTCTCTCTCTCTCTCAACACTAAGTGGCCAAACTTTCTGCAAATATCTGATGCTGTCGAGAGGCATATTCCACAGTGGATTCCATGAGGTTTTGCGGTGGATTCCGTAAAATTTTATTATTATCGGGGCTCATACACAAAGTGGATTCTTTGTGTGAGAAGTCGATGGGGACGCCTATCCTTTCCAGGCATTTTGTTAATTTTATGTATACATGGGTGATTCCATAGCGGGTGATTCTGTAAAATACATATTTAAATTAATAAATGTTTATGAGTTTAGAGTGCGCACTCGTAATAAATCAAGGTTAGGATTGATTTCTAACCAATTTATTTATGTAGCTGAAGACTGCTAGGTTTTCACTTTTGTCGGTTTAATTGTATTATTTTTCTAACAATTGTGAATGCTTCAGTTGATGTGTAGAGCAAGTAGCGGTGGGAGGGGAAAGCATTGGAGGATAGCGTGTATTCAAGTTATCGTCAATATTTTTTATGGGCACGTATCTTAGGCATGGTGTCTATATTTTGTCGTGCTTATTTATCAAAGCACTTGATATTTATTTATTATTTTTGTATGCGCATGGGCGCACGATTTAAATATTTGTATTGGACATTGCATTTGGGTACCACCTGACTTCTTGGGCGCCCATTAGCTTTAATTCTTTATTGGCACAAAAGCAAACTCAAAAGCTAAAGCGTGCTATTTTGTAATTTGGGCTATTATTTGAGCTTAAAGATGAATAATATATGAAAGACATGCTTTGTGGAGTGCTCACACAAGGCATGGGGGGAGATTGCACCCAATTGGTCTCTTGTTCATATTATGCAAGCTTTCTTCATTGATTTCTGTGCAAAAAGTAGAGTTCTTTTGTTCTTGGGGACCTTCTGACACTCACTACACGCGCATACAACGACTGATTTGTGCACCAGTGGTATCAGAGTGAAGCTAAGATCGAGAGCTTCCAATCGCTTACCATCTTGCGCGAAGGCAAAGCTCCTAGAAGGATCAAGCTCTAAAGTCAGTTTCATCGCGAACGGTCAATACCAATGTATTCCTGGTGGTCAAGAACCCCCTTCTACACCCTCTGATCGTGAAAGACCAGCCTCTGTAGGCGAAGGACCGGCGGCAAATTTCCTTCAACAAGTCATGATACACAAATAAGAAAACTTTCCCTCCATAGCCCAAAGCTGCAAAGCTTTAATACAAAGCTTAATAAGCTTAATAATAAGCTTATTAAAAATCTTATTTCATTGAATTAATTTGTCTGCGGGGCAGGAGTATCTTTTCGCTATCGCCGATTCTGCCGCCAACATCCTGACGTCCATGAAAATCGAATTGGTTCCTTAAGCTCTTAAGTTTAAGCTTTCTTACTTCTGAAAGTCACCAAAGTCACAAGGTCACTAAAGACTTACTCAACAACTATCATAGAGATAGTTCATGTTACAACTATATATATCATCTCTCACTTGACTTGGGTCTCACCTATATATACTAACTCTACATCAATATGAATCATTTTTTGGGAGCATGTCTTGTGTATCTCTCTCGTACTCTCTCTCTCTCTCAACATGGTATCAGAGCTATGGATACGTAGCAACAACAAGGAAGATAAGTTGTTTCATTGTTTATACTTGATTGAATTTTTTGCACAAGTGATGATTTGATACATGAACTTGTTCAAATTAGAAGTATTAGTTAATTTTGTCTTTAAAAACAAAACCATGTCCAGGTGCGTAGCTCTCGTTGAGAGCATCAGAGTTCCGGATCAAAAGTTATGACAGTTCAGGATTCAAGACAGCAATTCTGCTCGAATCTGCGATTCTTTATTTAAAACTGTATTTCTAATTACAGTTCGTTAATCCCCAATTAGAGTTTATTAATCGCTCGTCTTCGTTAATGATGTTGATTACGACAAGCAAACATCTTGCTATTTTTAGCGATGTTTTCTCATCTTATTTGTTTTCTCTCGACATACAAGCATGGCCAATTGCATAATTGTTAACGGATATCCGTCTGGCCAACGTTTGGTTCCCTTCTTCCAAGGACAAGGCTTTCCTGGGTGGAAAGCAAAGATGATGCTAATTCTTGAAGGTGACGAATTATTTGATATTGTTTTGGGCGACCTATCTTGCCCAGTTCAACCTATTGATGTGATGAATAACAATTATGTGATTACTGATGGTCCATTATTTGAACAATGGAAAATTGATCATACTGATTGGATTCGTCGTGACAAAGCGGCTCGTCGTTATATATTGTCTGCACTTCCTGACTCACTTATGTTGGATGTCTTTCATCTGGAAACCTCTCATGCTATTTGGGAGTATCTTATCTCAACGTTTGAGAAGAAATCGGTCACCGAAATTTTATATCTCCAAACCTGTTTGAAGAATCTTCAATATAAGATTGGTACCTCTATGCACTCTCATATCGAGGCTTTTAAAGACATTATCAATCAGCTTGGTGCTGCCGGCGCTCCTGTTGCTAAAAATCAGATTGTTACTCAACTTCTTCATACCATCAAAGATCCTTTATATGACAATATCATCACTATTTTGTCTAACAAGGATGATATCCACTTTGACAAAGCATGTATATCTCTTATTGAATATTCTCAACATCATGAGCATCATTTGGAAAAATCTGATGCTGTTTTGGTCACTCGGGAACAAAGGGATTTTGATGCTGCTTTTGTTGCTCGCAAGTGTCTTGCTTCACGTTTTCAGCAGGGTGGACGCCCTAATTCAGGTAGTAAATCTTCTCGTCTTGCTTATCCTAACAAACATTGTTCTTATTGTGATAAGAAAGGTCATGTGGCTTCTGATTGCTGGGCACGTCAATATGATGAGGAGAATGGAGTTACTACAAAGCAACCTCGCTCGTCCAAAAGTTTTCTTCCTTGTGATTATTGTGCACATACAGATCATCCATCTCGTTGTTGTTATAAACGCAGATATGATGAAGAACGTTCTTGAGCTTATATTGTTCAACAAACTACAACTGATGATGATAATACTCATCAGGAGCTCAATTTCGTCCATTATGATATCTCTCCAGAAAATGTACTTCATGTTCATGATGGTTCTCTATTCATCGTTGATTTAGGTGCCACTGGAAACATGACATACCAATCGCAGTGGCTTCACAATTATCATTCTCTTCATGTCAAGAAGTTTGTTTACCTTGCGGATGATACGACTTGTCAAGTCAAAGGAGTGGGTGATTTATATCTGGGGACTGCTTCATCCACTAGAATATTAAGAGGAGTTCTTCATGTTCCAAATTTGCAAAGAAATCTTCTTTCTGTTGCTCATCTAGTTGATCTTGGTTTGTTTGTTGGCTTTGATCATAATCAATGTCATATAGAGAAAGACGGGCATACTATAGCAGTGGCTCCTCGACATGGTAATCTATTTGAGCTATCATTGAATGATACAATTGCAAACGTTGTTACTGCCCTTGGAGATGCAGATTGCAAATTATGGCATCAACAATTTGCACACTCCGATTTTGCCAAAATTCTTGATCTTCATCGTCATGGTCTTGTGCAAGGTATGGATCTTAAATCTCATCCACGTATGGGAATATGTGAGTACTATGCACTTGGAAAACACCATCGTTCGCCTTTCCACACTTCTACTTCATCACATTCCTGTGCTCTCTTAGATTTGGTTCATACCGATATTTGCGGTCCTTTTCCTGCCTCAAAGTCTCACTATCGATATTTTATAACTTTCATTGATGATTTCTCATGGTACATACATGTCTATCTTCTTCGACATAAGTCTGAGGCTTTATCTATATTTAAACTATACAAGATAAGTGTGGAGCTTCAAACTGGATTCTCTATAAAGACGCTTCGCAGTGACAACGGTGGTGAATATGTATCCAATCTATTTGATGACTTCTGTAAGGATCAAGGTATTCATCATGAGTTTACAGTTCCTTATTCTCCTTAGCAAAATGGTGTTGCTGAGCGCAAAAATCGCACGATTCTTAATGCTATACGTTGCATGCTTATACACTATGGTTTGTCTCGAAAGTTTTGGACTGAAGCACTTCTAACAGCTGTTTTTATTCAAAATCGTCTTCCAACTACTGCACCTGCTGGAAAAATTCCTATAACAATTTGGACAGGGAAGACACCTTCAGTCTCTCACTTTCACACATTTGGCTGCATTGCTTATATTCATGTGCCCAAGGACACTCGACATAAGTTGGATCCTCCAGGTTTGAAGGTTATTTTTCTTGGTTATTCAGATCATTCCAAAGGTTACAAATTTTATGATCCTTCTTCTCAAAAGGTTATCATTAGTCATGATGCTATATTTGATGAGAAGACTATGGGTGGCACATGGTCGTCAAATGTTTCAGATGATACACAATCTTTGCTTAGTGCATTTCCTTACTTGCTTTGTGATTCTACTAATTCTGATGATCATAAACCTCCTTCACCTCCAAAGAAGATTGATGAAAATTTGGAGATCTATGTTGATCTTCCTATTGAGATAGAGCATGGATTCTATTCTATTGAATACGATGTCTTTGATGATGCTATGTCTGTCCAAGAGGATCCAATATCGCATATGGAAGCTATCAATTCGTCTCAAAGGGATCAATGGCAAGAAGCTATGCAAGCTAAGTACGATTCTTTAATCTCCAAAGGTACATGGATTCTTATTGAACTCCCCCCAAATCCTGTTCCTATCAAATGTAAATGGGTTTATAAAACCAAGACCAAAGCTGATGGATCATTTGATAAGTTCAAAGCATGACTTGTTGCAAAAGGTTACTCACAGAGTGCAGGAGTAGATTATCAAGAAACATTTTCTCCCGTTCTGCGCTCCACAACTGTTCGTATGATTTTGGCTTTTGCAACACTATTTGATCTAGAAATTCACCAAATGGATGTTAAAACGGCTTTTCTCAATGGAGATCTTGAAGAAGAAATCTATATGGAGCAACCTGAAGGTTTTATGATTGCAGGAAAGGAGCATCTTGTATATCAGCTTCATCGTGCATTATATGGATTGAAGCAAGCCTCTCGTGCTTGGTATATTAAGATTGATCAATTCCTCACATCTAAAGGTTTTGTTGCATGTTTTGCTGACCCAAATCTTTACATCAAAAGGGAGGACAAATATTTTATTATTCTTGCTCTATATGTTGATGATACTATTCTTGTGTGAAATAATATTGCTTTCTTAGATGCTATGAAGAAGCTTTTATCGACTGCATTTGAAATGGTGGATCTTGGTGAGATACATTCTTGTTTGGGTATTCAAGTTCAACGACACCGACAACAAGGCATTCTTCTTCTTCGCCAGACAAAGTTTATTAATGATATTGTTAAGAAGTTTGGGTTGACAAATGCGCACTTTGCTAACACTCCCATTCTTTCAAGCTCTACCAAGGGTACATCTACAACACGCAATGAAGAATCAGCCATTCATCAACCTTTTGCTAATTTTGTTGGTTGTCTTCAATTTATTGGTTTAAACACAAGACCAGATATTTTATTTGCAGCTAACTTTTTGGGACAGTATCTTTCTTCTCCTTCCACTATTCATTGGAGTGCTGCAAAACGTATTCTTAAGTACCTCAAGGGTACTAAGGAATTTGGTCTTATTTATCGTCGTCGAGAGGATTCTTCTTTATCTTCTTTAACTTCTCTTGACCTTATTGGATATACAGACGCTGATTGGGCAAGTTCACACTTATCCATGCGATCTACAAGTGGGAATTGTTTCTTTGTAAATGGATGTTTGGTTTCTTGGTCCAGCAAGAAACAACGATGTGTTGCGGTTTCTACAACTAAAGCCGAATATGTTGCTGCATCATTAGGAGCTCGCGAGCTAGTTTGGCTTCGACAACTACTTGCAGATTTGGGACATCCTTCATCATCTAGTACACCTCTTCGATGCGATAACCAAAGTGCTATTAGTCTTACCAAAGACTATATACAACATAGTAAATCAAAGCATATTGCTATTCATTATCATTATGTTCGACATGAAGTCAAGAAAGGTTCCATTATGGTGGAGCATTGTCCCAGTGATCAAATGGTTACAGACATCTTCACAAAAGCTCTTAGTGAAGCACGCTTTAGCTCATTAAGACATGAACTTGATATTGTTCCAAGTTCTTGTCTCACTGATTGAGGCATGTATCATTGTATTCAAGAAAACTTTATAGTAAATCATTTTTGTATCGTAGCTATGTGTAGGGGCTCAGGTTTTTCCCTTGTTCTCCCCAAGGGTTTTTTCACTCGCAGCTAGAGACCTTTGTTTGAGTGGGGATGTTACAACTATATATATCATCTCTCACTTGACTTGGGTCTCACCTATATATACTAACTCTACATCAATATGAATCATTCTTTGGGAGCATGTCTTGTGTATCTCTCTCGTACTCTCTCTCTCTCTCAACACTTTAAGGGAGGTCGAGTTGCAGCTGCTACGTTCTCCTGAGACCCTGGCCCTAGTCCTAACCCTAAGCCTGGCGCTGCTGCTTTCACAGAAGAGACGTCAAGAATGCTTGGCTTGGAGAAGCCTCGACCGAACTGCGGATCTGCTTTAATGGTGGATGGAAAGCTCCCTTGCACCTTTGGAGCTTCCTTCCCCGGGCCAAGACCATGGCCTTGCTGTTGCTCGTTTATGACCTGATTAGTGATATTGGAGAGCTTTTTTCGTTCGGCGAGAGAGGCGGCTCTGTTGTTGCGGCTGGGACTGCTGTTGCGACTTCAGCCCTAAACCTAGCCCTTGGCCCTTGGTCCGGCTTGGAGATCCTTTGCCTGAGAGGAGGCCATACTACGCGTTTTCGTCTTGAAGGAGGTGTCGGGGTCTGCTCATTCCGAGGATTTTGATGACCAGATGAAATGGTTGGATCACAACCAGCTAGCTTGTTTCGAGGATTTTGATGACCAGATAAAGGGGCGAGAGAGCATCTGCAACCCCATCATTGGGATGGGATTTTTTATAGAGACTTCCCCTCTTCACCTAGACTGCCTGGGGTTTAAGCGGGCCTCTCTCAACTGTGCCAGTTCTTGAAAGTCTTACGTTACTCATTCCAAGTTATGGAGTTGTGGAAGATAAACATCAATCAATCTATTCCTCCTGCAAAGATTAGTACTGCCAAGAATGGTAAGCTATCTAGCAAGCACGAAACTTCTTCAGAGAGCGAGGACTCTTCTGAACATGATGAGGAGGCTGCAAGGCCTTCAATTTGTGAAAATTCTGGGAGTTTACTTCAAGAGGCTGGCAGATAGATTTGCATGTTTGAAGACCTTGACAGCGAGTTGAGTGCCATCTAGAAAGAAGGATCTGTACATTGTTGCAAACTCCATGGAAACCACAAGAAAGCTTAGGAGGAGAAGAAGAAGACTTCTTTTACAAAAAGTAACTGCAACCAAAGCCTTCAATGACTCTTGTAACATCCTCTTTTGACATTGGTCCATTCAAAGTAGCCTGTGACTGAAAAACGACCTGTTAATTTTAGTGATCGGCCTCCATTTTACCTTCAACTTCTAAGAATGCCTTCAATGCGGCTTGTCTTCTCCTTGGGAATATCCACTGGTTAATGCACTACTACATGTAAGTCTGTACCCCTAGTACTTGTCTACCATAGATGACCTGATTAAAGAAATTGGAAAAATTAGTTGAAATGTAACCAAACTGGGATCAAGAAGCCTAAGCTCTGATACCACTTGTCATGAAGGAGACCTAGGAGAGAGAAGGAGAGAAGGGAGAGACTGCAGAGAGGAGAGAGAAGGAGAGAGAAAGAAGGTGACGAGGAGAGAGAAAGACTAGGAGTAGAGAGGGAAAGACAAGAAGAGAAGAGACAAATGGTTGGCAGCCATGGAAGGACAAGGAAGAAGGTGAAGAAGGTTAAAGGACATATGTATATTCATAAAATTGGTACCTATGCAGTGTCCCTTATACCTTTTATACTTAGGTCAACCTGACCTAAGTATTTCCCCTATAGGTAGATGCATATTGAATATCTATCATGAGAGAATCTTTCTCTCGATAACACCAAAAATTATTTACTAAAATATGTAAATGATGGTGGTCCCTGACATCTAATAAAATAAAACGTGCTAATAAAAATTTATTCAATATTATGACCTTGAAGACAATTTATAAATACTTACTAAATTTATTTTTGGGAATACATGATTTTTTTAAAAAAATATTTAACTAACTCTTATGATTTTTCAATATGTAGACTTTTTAAAATGATTTGGTTCTTTAATAGATTGATTTGCAACTTCAATTGTCACTAAGAACATGCCCATGGAGTAAGAGGTCATGTAATCCATATTTGGTGGGGGTAACGAGCTATTATTTCTATGTTCAAAGAAATTGATAAACAATAGACATGATATTAGATATAATATTTCACCTTCGTAACTTCATTGTTTGCTGAGTTTTAGATTGGCTTTTGTGAGAGACAATAGCATAAGTTACTCTTCAATGGTCAATTAGCTCTCAATCACTAGAACATATTGTGCCCTTGAGGGATGGAAATATTCTTGTAAGCTCTTATTTTCTTCAATCACTTCTACCCCCCAACAGGAAGTTGGTAGGTTTACATGCTATTTTCCAACTTGACGCTTACAATGAAGAAATCACAGTTTCATGACCAACGGGATATCAATGGTGCAGAGTAATTTTTGCTAGATTCTTCTCTTTTATGTTAGTATAATATAGCACATTTTGATACCACTTTCACAATGGACCAAGGTGAATGACTACACACCGTAGAAAGTAGCAAATAAGCTCATTTACTTTCAGGACATGTGTGGTAGACATTTCATTCGATTCCTTTGCAGAGATGTCATCTCAAACTTGTTCACTACTTATAACAAATGCTTTTTGTGCACATGTATCAACTCTGGCTATTAACTTAGAGTTCTCATTTATTTCCACCAATAAAGAAAGAGATTTTACCTTGGATTGCTAATAGCCCTAGAGGAAAAAAGTTGAAGGCTTTATTGCAGATGAGTAAAGGCCCTTTTTTTGTTAGTGAGATTCCAATGGTTTTGTTGCTATTGTTATTCTGCCTACATATGGACAAGACCCCATCCAACAAATATCTTCCCTGATTCTACTTCAAGAATTAGCCATTGCCTTGGAGATTTGCAATGTCATCAAGTCAATTGTCCTTACTATGAGAGAAACAATCAACATAAGAAAATATATTTTCATGGTTACCTCAACAGTACAGTGAGAAAGGAACTACTTTCAAGTGAAGAAAAACAATCAATCACTTGTCACTATTGTAGTAAAGTTGTCACTTGTTATGCAACTTGTAATTGCAAATTTTATTACATTTTTCCAAAGGACACAAGCATGGAGAGATTGATGCTTCATGTAGGCACTCACACACACAATGTGCAACCATGGACTTCCATGGCTACAATTAAAAAATTTAGATCTCTAGTTCACTCTGTTTTGCAAGTGAATCGACACTTTGGTGCTAGGAAGATTCAAATGATTGTAGCAAAACAAATTATCATTGAATCTTTGATATCTAATGGCTCAAAGGTTGAGGGAGAATAAGAGCTTACAAAGTTTTTGGAGGAGTTGATGTCATTGGTTCAAAATCAAAGGTTAGTTTGGTTATTCAAGTCTGCAAACTATAATTTGTAGCATTGTTATTCGTTTAGTAAACTTCATTTTGTTGAGATTGCAAGTTCAATAGTATCATGACATGCTTTAAAAAAAATGTGTGTTGTTAAAGATGGCTTTGATACCATTTTGGAGTTCAAAAAAAGATGCATGTTTCCTCTTTTTCATGGCAGTAGATTTCCAAGGCAAGGAGGGTTGAGTGAAAAAGGTTACATTTTCAAGATGTCTACTAAAGGACCTAGCTCTAGAGTGGAATTGGTAAATTGAATGTGACACTTAGAAAATGGAAAACTTTCCAAGTCTTGGGTTCACTTTTACTTTACACACAAAATAGAGGACTGGGCAACAATGTCTTGTTCTATGTACAATCCATGGTTCGTTCAAGAACCTTACTTGTTATTAATTTTTGTTGACCTATTTTAGTTGCTAATTACTATATTTTTTATTGCAGCTTGAAGGGGATCATGGTGATTGCTATTTGTGATACAAAGAAAGAGGATACAGAAACACAAATTCTCTTTTGGAGATGCCTTAATAATATGATGCTTGAGTATGGACACCCTCCTACACACTTTGTAGGTTTTATGGCGGATAAAGCAGGTGCAAATTGGATGGCGATCCACATTGTTTTCAATGTGAGAGGTGGCACCTTCTTTCAAAATCCATTTAAGGGAGCAAGAGGAATGCCACAGCTATACAAAATTGATGGTAGCAAGTAGGGCTACCCAGAGATAGTGCCATAGCATTGAAGAGAAGGATCAAATGGTGGGAGAATAGGATAGACCATTGGGGTAGTACTATACAGGTAAATGTTTTTATTTTTTTCTATTTGTAAAAGGAACATGTATTAATATCATTGGGATGGGAATACCCAAGTACGATAGCAAAATAGACATGTAAGAGGAATTATTGACATTTTTTACTAGGTTGCAGGTTTCCTTGAGTCTTTGGGAGAGGGCTTGTATTCCCAATACAAATATTTTTGAGAGTGTGCATGCAAGTTGGTTGGTAGGGGAGGATGGAAAGAATAAAATTGGTTTATATGATACATGTGTCACTGACTTGATCAACTCATATATTCAATAAACAAGGCAATCGGCATTCACAATTGGAAGATAATCTAAAAGTGGTCTTGACATGGATGCTCTTATCAATAGGGTGGTTGCAAGAAACACCCATTCACCTGGGTTCATAGCTTGAACAATGCAAGGAGCAGTTCTTAGCACCCTCGTGTATGTGCCCTTGCGACCAAGAATTTGGTCTATTGACAAGGATAGCAATGCTTCTATAGAGGAGATTTCAATTCTTATAAACGGAGGTTTTGCATTCAAGCATGATAGTATTCCAGTTACCCCAAAAAATACTACAACCCATGGGATAGGATGACTTGCCTCGTTAAGTGGCGAGCAAAGTAAAAAATAGAGACATGGTATTTCTAAGGATACAGAAAGAAAATTTGCATTGGCTAAGGCATTGGATGTAATTTTCATAGAAGATAAAGTAGTGGTGGTAAATGAAAAAGTCATATTTTATGTTATGTCAGAGCATTTGTATGAGGTGCATATCAATCTCGAGCCCTTTTGCATGTGTCATGACTTTCAAAAGAGAGAGTTGGAAGGTAAACCCTTCTTTGCCTGCAAGCACATGTATTATGTCTACATTCATGTGCTTGGAATATTGATAAAAGTCAACATATGATGATGTATCAACCTTCCCTTAAGCAAACTGATTTAAATTTTATGCTTGCCCTTCCCTGACGCATAAAATACAAATCAAAGACTTGAGAGTTTTATTTTGGCTATTGTTCAATGAGATGGAGACTATGCACTGGTGAATGGAAAATTTAAAAGACATATGAAGAAGTGAAGGTGGATGTTCATTTTGGATACATGATATGAAGGGATCACATATTTAGTATTTTTCTTTTTGAGCATAATGAGAACTCTAGTAAAGTAGACATTATTAATCATGGACCGGTTGTACATTTGTCGATATAATTGGACGGAGATCTAAAAGTGGAATTATTGATCATGCTTTTTTAATTCATTGAGGGGATTGTCAATTTCTAGGTTAGGGATCTCTTTATAAACTATTCTTATTTAGTATGCAAAGTAATTTCATTTTTCTTGATTTTGACGCTCTAACTTCGTTTTTGTTGCTTGAGCTAAATTTTTTTCCAAGGTAGTCTAGATCTTGCTCCTCTGCTCTTATTATGAAAAGTATGCAAGTTCATTGTTTGCCTTTTGCTATGAAGAATGCATCCATAAAGCTTGGTATTTACTAAGGGGGCTACCTATCTATAGGTGATGGATCTTGTTATAAATCATGATTGTTTTGTGTGTAAAGAAATTTCATTTTTCTTAGTTTTGATGCTCCAAGTTCATTTTTGCTAGTTGTGATAATTTTTTCTCAGGTTAATATCGATTTTTTTGCATAAAGCTTGTTGATCACTTCGTTTTAATTCCCCTCAGAGGGTTGTCAATATCCCTTCTGGATATATCCCTTCTAGATATGTTAGAGTTAAAGCTCCCTACAACCATTGCATATATAAGAAGCTTTGGAGTGATTAGTGAAGAAGATGAGGAAAACATTGACCTTTGTTGCTGCCAAGTCTACATTTTGATACTATATAATAGTTATATATAAGTGGTTTTCATAATTTACCTATATAGTTACAAGAAAAATAATTATATTTTCCTATATTGAGTTCTTTTTGTGTTTTGTTTAGATTGACTCATTATCTTAGAGAATTTTTTGATTGGTAAGGGTACTTTTTGAGATTTAAGATAGAAATCCAATTTTGTTCATTTTTCTCTCTTCAGTATATTTTGAGAGTTTGGAAAAGATGGTCCCTTAAATAGCTTGTTTAATACAAATTTTCAATATGGGTAACAAGATTATCCCTTGTAAAGTTACAAATTTTGTAAAAAGCTTCCAAGTTTTGACAAATACATTGAAAAACTCTAAGTTTTGAAAAATTTTGTGAAAAAACTCCAAATCAGGGGCTACGAGTGCCAAGAATTACTAACTTAAAAAATTAGAGTGTTGATGAAGCAACTTAGAAGCTCTCCGTGAATTTATAAGCCTATTTGTAAAAAGCTTAGTATGATGGCTTGATGCCACGTCATAAAAACTTTTACTTTGACCTTTTGATGAAATATATAATTAAGCCGCATTACAAAAGAATGCTCCGGTTGACATTTTTTTCGCGAGCACTGTTGTGCCAAAAAATAAGTAGGACATAATGAGAGAGGAATGATTGATTCAAACGCCTGATACGTTCTGTCCGACCGCCCGACTGCTGTTTAGCCTCCGCATATTTAACTACTGAAGCTGATCAACACTTGGAGTTATCGCAAACCAAAAGCTTCTTCATCATCATCACGATGGGGTGTCTTCTTCGAAGTCCGATTGCGGTGGCTAAATTCATGTGCGCTTTCTTAATGTGCATCTGCTGCTTGTTCAGCTTGAGCTCAGTGATCGTGATGGAAACTGGAGTCGCGGCCGAGGAGGTGGCGTCGGTCGAAATCCTGCACAGAGACTCGGCGTTCTCTCCGTTCCGGAAGCGTGGTGTGGGGCAAGTCCGAAGCATGTGGGAAGATGCACTGGAGAGGGATCAGGCGAGGCGGAAGCATTTGGTGCAGCACAGTCGATCAGCGTTGGCTACCGGTGCTTCGTCGAAGACAGCTGGGTCATTCTCATTCAGCGACCCGGTGAAAGCTGGACTGAGCGTGGACGGGAGCGGAGAGTACTACGCAATTGTGAGCGTGGGTACTCCTGCTGCACCGCATCACGGCAATACAGCAGGCCGGAGTCGGATCCGTCCGCATGCACGTGCCCCTGGACCAGCAGCTAGCGCGGCTATTTCCTCGTCGTCGCACATGCAGAGCCACGACGATGTTACAAACGCAGCTGAACCTGCTGCGGCTGCGCCTGCCCCTGCACCGGACCGTGATCATGGTCATGGGCACGTCGTCAACCATCGGCCGGCGCCAGCCAGAATCGCCAAGAGCTACTATCTCCTGTTGGACACCGGGAGCGATCTCACCTGGCTCCAGTGCAAGCCCTGTGCGTCATGCTATGCGCAGATCGACAGGCCACTCTTTGATCCCGCCCTCTCCTTGACCTCCAAATCTGTCTCCTGCGAATCACCCGCATGCAAACTGGCCAACAATTTAGGCTGCATGGCGTCGTCGGACGTAATGCTGCCCACCTGCAAGTACGGATCGAAACACACGCTCATTGCCTCTCTCTCTCTCTCTCTCTCTGTGCGCGTGTCCTGGAGTTCAGATTTGTTTGTTACAAATAATGATGCGTAATCATAATGAGTTTTCTTTTCTGAATATTTTGGTGGTATAGGTACAAAATCGTTTATGGTGACGGCTCCGCAAGCAAAGGCGATTTGATACAAGACACTATAGCATTTCCTGCAGCTAGCACTGCACAATCGACGTCGGCAGAACATAGAACCCCATGCCGTAGCGGCACCAGAAGCGGGGAAGTCGAGAACCACGCCAGCTTCAAGGATATCGTGCTGGGATGCGGACACAACAACACGGACATGAACATGGGTGCCGCAGGCATCCTGGGGCTCGGGGTCGGACGACTGTCTTTCGTACAGCAGGTGGGCAACCTCACAGGCCACACCTTCTCCTACTGCCTGCCGACGAGAGGGCTCCCGGAGCTGAAGAGCAGCAGCAGCATTGGCGTGGTGCATCATGCCCCAGGCCTACTGACCTTTGGCGTGCCTCCGGAAAGCACATTGCAATCCTTGCAGTTCACGCCAATGACGCCCCACCAACCGCAGCCTTTCTACTACGTGTCGCTGCTGGGCATCAGCGTAGCGGGAGCAAGGATTCCGATCCCGGCGTCTGAGTTCGTGTTCGACGAGACGACGGGCGGCTATGGAGTCATCGTGGACTCCGGCACCACCGTCACCAGCATGCCCAAGGCCGCCTACGAGATCTTCCGGGATGCCTTCGTGAGCGCGGCCGCGACTCGCGGCCTCCTCCGATCCAATGCCACCCTCTCCATTCTCGACACCTGCTTTGGAACCCCATTGCTGGCCGTCCTGCAGCACGCCCAGAACTGGGAAGATATCGTGCCGCCCGTGGTCTTCCACTTCGAGGGCGCCGACCTCCCTATCCCGCCCTCCAACCTTCTCGTCGCCATCTCCGACTGGAGTAGCAACAGCAATAATACCAAAGGCCAGACATGCTTCGCCTTCTCAGCTCCTAGCAAAAACGCCAAGGAACCTGCCAGACTCACCATCCTTGGCAACATCCTGTTGCAAGGTTTTCGATTCGTCTTTGACGGGGCCAACTCCCGGGTTGGCTTTACGACGGAACAGCAGTGCTAGGCTCCAGCCTCAACTGTCTTTAGTTTCTGTTTTGTTTTTCCTTTATGACTCTCTTTCCTTTTGTCCGTCCTCCCTGGTTCCTACCAGATACACAAACCTTCACCTTCAATTTTTGGAGAGAATTTTGAATGAATTTACAAATACTTGACATTTTTATAACTAAAATTTTGGTAGAGTTTATAATTTTAAAATTTTAAAGATATTTTGAAAAGTCTATTTTTGAATTCGTTGGAGTCCATTTTACTTTTGGTTTTTTCATGAATGTTGATTCATAGATAGGGCCATAGACTTTATGGGCCATAATCATTCGCTTTTAGAAGATTACATGTTTGAAGAGTTTGTTCTATAATAAAACCATTTATTGATTAAACAAAGGTGTGCATCGCACCTTAGTATTACCATTCGGTCATTTTGGTACGGAAGATGTTGTAGAGTGGGTTTGTTATGGGATAGCAAGACGAGTTATAAAATGAAACTGTAAAACTTGTCCATGTTTTTTAATTACATTTCTTGACGCACAAGGGGAGTTCAAAAACCCAACTCAACATATATTCCTCGATATATTCATAACAAAATAATAGCATTCTCCAAATTTAGTCTGAGGTTGCAAACAATATTCAAAGACTTCTATTTGTGATTAAAGGAGCAGTTAGAATTTGATTGGTATTAATAGTTTAGACCCATCCTACGAAATAAAGGGTTATAAGGTAAACATTATTCTTCATGATATTTCTACTAATTTTGATCTTAAGGATAATAAATATAAATACATAGAGAAAATGCCTACTTTGTGATTCTCATGATATGCATGAAAAGCTAAATATAATCTACCTATTTCAAGTACGAAGGTTTTATATTTATGCTTCTATTTGTGCTCACGACGACATGATATATGCATGTTGTCGTGCTGCTACACAAACACATTTTGAAAAACCTTGGAGTGCATCATCATCTAGCTTTCTTATTAATCTAGAGAGTCAATGTCCTATTAATCATTAGTATTAGTGTCCATAGTATAGATGGTTCCACTAATTACTATATTCATGGTTAGAGATACCCTTACTTGAATCATTTTATGCAAATTGTGGGACTTCAAACTAGATAGTTGCTCCACACCTCTTTTCTTTTTCTTTATGAAGGCTCCCTTGAGACATCTCATACATCCTGTGGGTGTTCGAAAGCTATATATTTGTTCCTTCACTATTTTTTCCTTGTTCTTTGACAACATCCAAAGTGCATGGGGTAGCTCAATCTTTCCTTTGGGTCCAATGCGTGGCCAGGATCATCTCATGCGACCAATGTAACGTAAATCCTCCCTTACATTAATTGAATCACGAGCCCCTATCAAGTGATCCCATAATGTAGATACAACATTTTTGAATATGTGCATGGGGTCCAACAGGTGATTGATCTTGAGTTCAATCCAGTACGGAAGATGAAAGAATATTGAGAACCTAATAAACAAACAATATATTATGTAAACAATTCATCATGCTAAATACTTTAAAGTCAATCGAGAGAAATGCACTTCTTACCGACTCATGCCGAGTGGAGGGTAGCTGTCGGTATTAATCCATCTCTCCTTCTAATCTCGAATGGTTAGAGATTGTGGAGTCATTCCATTAGTAGGGAGAACATATTTGGGATTGTCAATAGGAAAAAATCGATGATGATTGTCGTAGATAACCTTCTTTAAATGTGCCGGCCTAGAGGAAACTAGAGAGGGACCGCAAATAGGACATGCATGATATCTTAACGTGGTTAAACCTGAAAAAACAAGTGAATTAATAAAATGCAATTGATTCAAGTCTTGAATTTTAAATATAGAGTTATATACATGTACCTGAACACTCTCCGTATCTTGGAAAGTCGTACATGGTCCACAACAACATGGCCTTCAATGTGAAATCTCTAGAGGATGCAGATGCACTTGTATCTTGCACCTCAATACCTTCCCATAACATTTCTAGCTCTTCAATCAAAGGCTCTAAGTAAATGTCTATGTTTTTTACCTTGTGCTCTCTAGGAATTAGAAGGGACAACATCACATGTCCCTTTTTAATTGCCATGGATGGAGGAATATTATAGTTCATAAATACCACTGGCCATACACTGTATGATGTGCTTTTGATGCCAAATGGATTGATTCCATCCATACCTAAACCAAATCTCAAATTTCTTGGCTCTTCTTTGAAAACGGGCCACAAATTATCTATATGTTGCCATGCAGGTGTGTCTGCAGGGATTCTCCATTTTCCATCACTTGAATGATGACTAGCATGCCATGACATGAGCTTTCCAATAGACTCACACTTGAACATAATTTTTCTACGTGGAAAAATCGAAAAATATCGCAAAACCTTACGAGGCACATCCATTGACTTCATCTCCACTTCGTATCTTGATTCACCACAAACAGGACACTCTCGTGCGAACTCATGAATCCCACGAAATAAGACACAATCATTGACACATGCATGGATCTTGACATAATTGAGGCCTCCCCGAGATGTCAAGTAATGTCTTGCTTGCTCTCTCTTAGTTGGCAATTTGTTTCCTTTTGGAAGCATTTGCGATAATAACCTACATATATATTTAAAAGTGAGTTAAAAAACCACCAACATATATTTGTCTGATTTCAAAATAGAATTAAAAATTAATATTATGATTCATATATAAGCCAAACTGAATTGATACCTACTTCAATAACGCATCCAAACTGACATTACTCCATCCATAAATTGTTTGCAAGTTAAGTATCTCAAGGGATGCACGAAGAACGGAGTGCGTACAACCTTCATACAACGGAGTAGATGATGCTACATATAGTGGATCATCTGGCTTCGTACAATGACCTTCTCCCTGAACCGGTTGCGAAAATAGATGGTGTACCATGTTGTCCAAAATCTCATCCTCTACGACTTGATGGGGCATTTCATGAGGGCTACTATCATGGTCATCAGTCTCTACTCATCTTGAAGACTCTGCCTCCTCGCGTCGATGTTTTGCAGCCTCTCGACACCCGGGAGGGAGCATCTGAGGATGTGGCACCGCATCCTGCTCAATCACAAAAGGGAGTTTCATGTACGTTGATATATAATTCTCGTAACATAGACATGCAATCTTAGTGGTAAAAAAAAAACTATAAATACCGGTGATTTTTCTCGGTCCCATTCTCCATACAAGCTGAGGTGTGACATTGCAATTCAACGTGCTTGAAAAATACACCCTCGACAACGATCACACATGCATTTAATTTTTCTTCGTAGCCATGCATCTCGATTATGAAGACGCAATGTTTCATCCTCACTTGAGGATGTGCTCATTGACTCACCAGCTTGCACCGCACTAGGTGATGATGACGTCGACATGATTAAACCTAATTCATGACAACATCAAAATATTTGTCATTCATATGTTTACATAAGATCTTAATTTTAAATACACAAAAATCATTATAAATACATTAAAACTTATGATAAGAATTTACTATCAAAACTTATCTTAAAAACAAAAAATTATGATAAATCCCAAATGCGCGTTGTCATATTCTGCGGAAGAAATAAAATGGGAGAAATAATTTTTTTTAAATTCCCCCCCTTATCCCTCCAACCGACTGACGAGCTGGAGGGGAAGGGGAATAGAAGGGGCCATTTAAGCTCCTTGGTGGAGCCTTATGAGGCAGGGGGGACATGCGTGTCGACACGCAGGGGAGGGAAGATCCCCCTCCCCTCCACTATTTAATGGCGGCCGTAGAAGAGGAGAGGGGATGGGAGGGGAAGGTTGGGTCAGACTGTTGGAGGCCGTCGTGAGAGAGGAGGGGTGCTGAGGCTATCAGGGAGGCGTGAGAGAAGGGAGATTGCTGACCCCGCCAATGCATTTCGCCACCAATTCAGTCCGCCAGCTATCGCCACCAGCCCAGTCCGCCAGCTCCACTGTGCGTGCTACCATTAGCCATTGCCATTCCGCCTACCCAACTGCCGGGTTGCAGCCGTCAAAAATCTACCTTAGGGCAGAGCACAAGGGGCTCCTTCTTGTGCTGCAGCGTATGCTCCCTGCTGCCACCATCGCTGCGTGCTGACGTTGGGCTCCACGTCACCGCCATCAAGCCAACTCCTATTCATCGTCGACTATCCACTTCATTATTACCCCCGTTTATCTTCGACTTCGGATTAGTCCTTAGCTAGAAGCATCTTAGAAGCTTCTTTTAAAAAGCTTCTAAGGGGGCTTCTCTAAGCCCCCTTCCTATTGGATCCACCACAAATCCATACTAGCCCCGATTTTTAAGGCCTTTTCCTATGGATTCCCCATAAAGGCCATTTTACCCCCGGGTTCCTTTTAAACCCCTTTTCCATTGCAACACCCACAAGCCCCTAGCCCGGGCTTTGAAGAGAAGAAGGGGAAGCCTACAAGCCCCCTTTCCACTAATCTCCTATAAGCCCATTCCTAGCCACCACCCCAGTTTCTTCCTAAGAAGCTCATAAAGCCCCTTTTCCGCAAGCACCGTTTATTTGAAGTCCCGTGAAGAAATCTCGTATGTACGATGGATAAAGGCAAAGATCATAAGGCTGCATACCAAGGTGAGTAAATTGGTAGACCGCGAAGGCAAACCACAAGCCGAAATCATGCCTACGATGGCCCTAAAAAGTCACAAGGCACGCCTGCGGGAGGATCTTCTCCTAGTATTTACGTGGATATTTCCCGGAGTCTACAAGTCCAGGTTTTATCTATTTTGATTCCACACAAAAGTATTAAATTAGTCACAATAACTTCATGGATTAGGAAGCACCCATGCATGTTCGAATTCACCTAGTCAAGTTAAATGCAATTGGAAAATGAATTGGCTATTTGAACATTTACTAGAATTAGCTCAAGATATGAAAATTGGTCATTGGTACGTTCAATGGAATGAATGAAAAGAACATAAGGTGTCTATGCATTTTTAGGACCTTATCGGTAAGTTTCCTTTTGTGCATTCAAAAGTGACAAGCCTAGGACAACTGTTGCCTCATTACAAAGTTTAAATTATTGAAGTACACTTTTTACTAGGCATGGAAAGATTAATGGCATGTCACATTTTTAGATAAATCTCCTTGGTGATGGTTCATTAAGGAAGTCGTTATCACCCGTAGGAAATAGCAAAGCATGGAAATAATTCTAAGGGCTACATTAAATAGGTTAACTCTAGCTTCAATTGGCATAAATCTCATTTAACTACGTGTAGTTAGGAAAGGATTGCATGTTGCACACTCACCGCACGTAAGAATTTCATTCATTCAATGTACGAATATTTCTTTCAGAAATATAGTTAGGGAGAGGCTACACGGTTCATTTTAACATAAAACCCTAAAAGCTTAGTAGCATGAATCGTGAATCCAGGTCCTACTAGGATCAATGGAAGTTATGTGAATTTTAGCAGGTGCTTGGTCTTAACAAGAGTAGTTAGGGATTGTGAATCTAGAGGAAATGAATCACGTGCTTACGTGAGTTATGACGTAATGCAACTAGTTTTTCCCCTCTTAGATCAAGACAATATCTTTAGGAATGGCTTGTCCTTGTCGTAAGACAAGTAAATGGGTTTACCCAAAACACCTAAACCGCAAAGGACTCATGTAGGATGGTTAAATCGATACAATATACTCCAAGTGCTAGCTAGGGTTTAGCACATTAAGGACTTGACCTAGTTTCACGCACCTATTACCAAGACGAACCCTTAAACCAAAGGTCCTACCCACATTCACGGAATGTAGGGCACAATTGGACGCTCATGCATAAAACGATCTAAGGTTTCTACCCTGAGAATCACTCGTTCAAACGATAAAACTCGGATTGAGTTGGAATTCCTAAGACCGAACGTTGTCGGCCTAGTGTAATTAGGAATGCGTTGGGTAAGAAGACACCCTAAACCCTGCTTCTCGTCTGGAGATAATTCCGTGACCAAAAAACGCCATTCAATGGGTGAAATGATCCCATGGAATAGATGCGACACTTGTGCAAAAAGTCGCAACGTCGCATAGACTTGTGATTTGTTCACAAGAGAGTTTTGCCATTTCTTGAAATGAGGTTGGCAAGTTCTTGCACAAGTTTAACTTGCAAGAGGATGAGTAATCGTCCTATTACATCACCTTTCTTGGGGAATAATTGCCAAGTAAGGGGAAATTAGGTATTTGCTTAGAAGAAAATGATCAATCAATAAATTGAAGTGACATGGTTGCCAGGATTTACTGTTACTAAAACCTGAGGTATTGGTTAAGTTGGGTTAATAGGGTATGGCCCTAACCCAAGGACAAAAGGGTGAACAAACAAAACCTTGGGGATCTTGCCAAGTCAAAATTGATCCCGGATCGAATGCTGGATGAATTCGGAGAGAAGGATTCACTCCTTAACAGTTGGCCAAATAAACGACCACTGGAATTGATTGTGCTTGTAACAGTTTAGAAAGCACTATTTGCATTGTTTGCTCAAGGAACTAAAGGATGAAAAGATATCTAAAGCTTCAGGTTGAAGGCCTGACGGGAGAGGCAGCTTCAGTTACCCCTGACTACCTGCCTGACCCTAACCAAGGGGGTTGTTGACCGCGCCGGGAACGTGGACCGAACCTGCCGCGAGAGGTCTCTCCGTTGAGCTCTACTTGGAGCAGGAGGACGCTTGGGTGCCACGGGGGGCTCTGACCGTAAATCCCTCGCCTTGCGGGTTCTGCACAAGAGGCTAACGTGACTCGGGATTGGATCTCGAGGCCCGCATACTAGTCTACGGGCGGAAGTTTGGATTAGTGATCCCTGGCGGATTACTGGATAGCCCTCGGGCGGATTATGGACAAGCCTACGGGCGGAACTCCTTGTATTTCAAAGATAAAATGATGAAATGATAATAAAGAATTTGTCTGATATTGTTTTTCTATGTCACGTGATAAGATTACGTGAAGGAACCAGTGCTTAACAAGATTAATTAAAGAAGCTGATTGTTATATGTCAAATTAATGTGTTAGATAATTACATAACTAAAACAAACCGAGGAAAGTGCCGAAGATGGACCATGGGTCCGTCCTACGGTTGGGTGGTCCCAGAACTTTTCTTAAAAATCTCAAAGAATAACGGGATGATCATCATCATCAAAACGAATAACAAGAGCGATGACCGCTGTTTTAGGGGAAGGGAATGGGACTATGCCTTATGGCAGAGAGGTTGAGCCTTGCATCCCTCTCGTTTCCCATTCTCCTTGAACGAAGTGCAGCGTGAATTTGCTTCGGACCTGGCATTTCTGCGTAAAGTAGTTCGCTCGGGTCTGACGCTAGTTGCTGTTAGCTAATGACCAAATCAGGAAAACCCTAATTCAAGTCGATCCTAAGTGGGAACGGCCAGGATACTTCCGCTACGTGGTAGACGTGGGAAGACCTAGATCGCAAGTCCCGTAACATTCCATGGGAATGCCGGGCGGAGCTTTCTAGACATCCTTTCCGATGGACTGCTAAGACGTGTCCTGGATTATTTTAGGGGACACGTTACAGTTGGTATCAGAGCCAACCAACAAAAGACTTGTTTTTAAGAAATTTTAATAAGAAGAAGTAAAGCAAATGTTACTGTCCCAAACATTTCCTTACTTTCAATGCTATCTTGCAGAATTATGAAGCATGGAACAGGTTCTTAGTGTTCCGAGTCATGTTTATGACCGCGATGCATTCCACGGATTATCGACAAAGGGTTGAGATGATGAACATCCTAGACCGCAATTACAATCCATCGCCTGTGTATGTGGAACGGAGATGGATGGGTGTTTCAGGGATCTATTACATAGCTGCCCATCGACCTGCGTACCTTCAAATTAACTTGAAGAGAATCAAGTGGATGGAGGATTTGAAGATCGTGAAGTTGTTCGTCTTTGTTGAGGCTCATGCAAACGCGACCCTACAGGTCGGGGGTCAAAGGGTTAACTAGAATAAGTATGTGTACGGGGAAGTGATTCAAAGAATCCCTGCCGACCGAATCAAGGTTTTGGGATGTCATGAGAAGAATGGATATCAAAGGAAAAGATACCCTAATCTTCCAATGAACTATCGATTCCTGAAAATCGATGACCCCAATCCGTACTACTACTCAGTTCCTGTAACTGAATGCAACAACATCTTATTCTCCTCAAATTAATGTATCAGCTTGTTCCATCGCCCCAAGAAATAATTGTACCTCGAAAGGGCTATGCTGATATGAATGGAATTCTTACTAGGAGAAAAAGTCGACTTCGATCAGATTTGGGATCATGAACTTAGGTATCCATGAGCATCTACTCGGAATGGATTGGTTTAAATATAAGGATGCCCACGTTCATTGTGAAAAGGGCCAAGTCCTTTTCCAAAATCTGAAGGGAAATTGGTTACAAACTCCAGGAGAGGCTGGAAAGCCAAAAATTCAATTCGCTAAAAGCATCTCGGATTAAAAAGGGAGTTAGAAAGGGACTACCTGTCTACTTAATTAAGCTCAATAAGTTAGGTTAGAAGTAGGAGTCTAGTAAAGAACCTTCATGGCTAAAGGTATACACGGATGTAATTCCTGAAGAGTTAACAGAACTCCCGCTTCAAAGAGAAGTAGATCCTGAGATCAAGCTAGTAATAGGAGTTGCGCCAATTGCAAAGAGACCCTATAGAATGTCTATACCGGAAGAAATTGAGCAGAAAGAATCTCAGTAGAGCCGGTCTAAGTCAGAAATGTTCTAGGATGGCCAAATACCAATAACTGTCAAAGAAATACGCAGTTTTCTTGGTTTGACAAGATGGTATAGGGTCTTCATAAAAAACTATGCTTTGATTGCAGCACCTTTGACAGGCTTACTGAAGAAGCAAACGTCCATTGCATGGTCAACTACCGAACAAAGCAGCTTTGATAGGTTGAAGCAAAGTTTGGTATCAACACCGATCCTAAAAACTTCTAGACCACAGTAAGGAGTTTGAGGTAGTAACTGATACTAGTATGCTTGCCTTAGGATGTGTGCTCATGTAGGAAAGTCATCCTGTAGCATGCTCTTCAAGGAAACTGAAGAGCCATGAGAAGAATTATGCCACGCATGATCTAGAATTACTAGCTATCATCCATGCTCTAAAGATTTGGAGACACTACCTGTTCGGTAACAAGTTTACTCTAGTAACCGATCATAAGAGTCTCAAATGGATTTTTACCCAGAACGAGCTCAACATGAGGCAACGTCGGTGGATTGAAGTATTGGAAGAATATGATTTTGAAATCAAGTACCGACCAGGGAAAGAGAATGTAGTTGCCGATGCACTCAGTCGCAAGGCATTCCTAAATTCCCTAATCTTGCAGAATCCATCAATGGCCAGATCTCTGGCTACAAAGGTATCTATGCCAAACAACCCTATACTCGAATTAGCTAGAGAGGAAGCATGCCATGATTTGGCCTACCAAACAATGATAAAGGAAATATCTACCAAGGAGCAGAATCAGAAGTTGCAAGCTAAGTATCAAGAATTTTCCATTGATAATGGACTTGTCTACTACAGAACAAGGCTGTGTATACCAACAAGCCAGTCACTTAAGCAGAAGATATTATGGGAAGCTCATGATTCTCCTTTCGCAGGACATCCTGGCTATGCTAAAATTCTTAATGCAGTTAGGAAGAGCTATCATTGGGAGAGACTTAAAGGTGACGTTCTCAAGTATATCACTGAGTGTTTGTCTTGCCAATGTATCAAAGCCGAACATGTCATGATGCCAGGGAAACTGCAACCGCTTGACATTCCCCAAATGAAATGGGTATTCATCAGTATGGATTTTGTTGTGGGCTTACCTCAAGTCCAAGGAGGATACAATTCCATTATGGTTGTGGTTGACATGCTTACCAAGGTTGCACACTTGATTCCAGTAAAGACAAACTATAAAGCCTCCGACATTGCAAGATTGTTTATCAAGGAGATATTCAAGCTACATGGGTTACCTAGAAGAATCACTAGCGATCGAGATTCTCTCTTCACATCACACTTCTGGAGAGCTATCTTTGAAGCTATTGGGACTCAACTCTACTTTAGCACCGCCTACCATCCCCAAACAGATGGCCAAACAGAGCGAGTAAATCAAGTCATCGAGGATATGCTTAGGGCATACTGTTGTCAAGAACCTAAGAGGTGGATTCAATACTTTCCTTTGGTTGAATTTGCCTACAATGCTTCTTACCAGTAGAGCATTCAAATGACCCCTTTCCAGGCATTGTATGGTCATGATTGTCGAAGTCCCCTAAACTTTTCCGATCCAACCCTAAGAGTTCAAGCTTCAAGACAAATGTTGGAGGACATGGATGATCAAATAAGGTCAATAAGACAAGACATGCAAGGGGCCAAGGATAGAAAAAAGGCATATGCAGATTTGAAACGTCAAGAAAGAGTCTTCGAAGAAGGAGACATGGTCTTTATTCGGGTACGCCCTAAAAAGAATTCTCTATCCCTCGGAGAATGCAAGAAGCTAAGTCCAAGGTATTGTGGGCCGTATAAAATCCTCAAATGCCTAGGACCCAATGCTTATAGATTGCAACTCCCTGAGAACCTAAAGGTTCACAATTTATTCCATATCAACCTATTGAAAAAATATGTACCCAATCCTAATCATGTACTTGATGACCAACAAATTGTAATGCCTAGTCAAGGAGTCCTTTAACTAAGGCTAGAAAGGATCTTAGATGTTAGGGAAAGACAGTTAAGATCTAGAACCTTGAAAGAATGCCTTGTCTAGTGGAAAGATTATCCCGAAGAGGATGCCACTTGGATAGATGAAAGCTCTCTCAACCATCAATATCCTCAGTTTATCTCGAGATGAGGACATCTCGATTCCTCCAAGGGGGAGAGAATGTAATATTCCGCGGAAGAAATAAAATGGGAGAAATATTTTTTTTTAAATTCCCCCCCTTATCCCTCTAGCCGACTGACGAGCTGGAGGGGGAGGGGAATAGAAGGAGCCATTTAAGCTCCTTGGTGGAGCCTTATGAGGTAGGGGGGGGACATGCGTGTCGATACGCAGGGGAGGGAAGATCCCCCTCCCCTCCACTATTTAATGGCGGCCGTAGAAGAGGAGAGGGGATGGGAGGGGAAGGCTGGGTAAGGCTGTAGGAGGTCGTTGTGAGGGAGGAGGGGTGCTGAGGCTATCAGGGAGGCGTGAGAGAAGGGAGATTCCTGACCCCGCTAATGCATTTTGCCACCAGTTCGGTCCGCCAGCTATCGCCACCAGCCCAGTCCGCCAGCTCCACTGTGCGTGCTACCATTAGCCATTGCCATTCCGCCTACAGTTGCCAACTGCCGGGTTGCAGCCGTCAAAAATCTACCTTAGGGCAGAGGACAAGGGGCTCCTTCTTGTGCTGCAGCGTATGCTCCCTGCTGCCACCATCGCTGCGTGCTGATGTTGGGCTCCACGTCACCGCCATCAAGCCAACTCCTATTCGTTGTCGCCTATCCACTTCATTATTACCCCCGTTTATCTTCGACTTCGGATTAGTCCTTAGCTAGAAGCATCTTAGAAGCTTCTTTTAAAAAGCTTCTAAGGGGGCTTCTTTAAGCCCCCTTCCTATTGGATCCACCACAAATCCATACTAGCCCCGATTTTTAAGGCCTTTTCCCATGGATTCCCCATAAAGGCCATTTTACCCCCGGGTTCCTTTTAAACCCCTTTTCCATTGCAACACCCATAAGCCCCTAACCCGGGCTTTGAACAGAAGAAGGGGAAGCCTACAAGCCCCCTTCCCACTAATCTCCTATAAGCCCATTCCTAGCCACCACCCCGATTTCTTCCTAAGAAGCTCATAAAGCCCCTTTTCCGCAAGCACCGTTTATCTGAAGTCCCGCGAAGAAATCTCCTATGTACAATGGAGAAAGGCAAAGATCATAAGGCTGCATACCAAGGTGAGTAAATTGGTAGACCGCGAAGGCAAACCACAAGCCGAAATCATGCCTACGATGGCCCTAAAAAGTCACAAGGCGCGCCTGCGGGAGGATCTTCTCCTAGTATTTACGTGGATATTTCCCGGAGTCTACAAGTCCAGGTTTTATCTATTTGGATTCCACACAAAAGTATTGAATTAGTCACGATAACTTCATGGATTAGGAAGCACCCATGCATGTTCGAATTCACCTAGTCAAGTTAAATGCAATTGGAAAATGAATTGCTATTTGAACATTTACTAGAATTAGCTCAAGATATGAAAATTGGTCATTGGTACGTTCAATGGAATGAATGAAAAGAACATAAGGTGTTTATGCATTTTTAGGACCTTATCGGTAAGTTTCCTTTTGTGCATTCAAAAGTGACGAGCCTAGGACAACTGTTGCCTCATTACAAAGTTGAAATTATTGAAGTACACTTTTTACTAGGCATGGAAAGATTAATGGCATGTCACATTTTTAGATAAATCTCCTTAGTGATGGTTCATTAAGGAAGTCCTTATCACCCGTAGGAAATAGCAAAGCATGGAAATAATTCTAAGGGTTGCATTAAATAGGTTATCTCTAGCTTCAATTGGCATAAATCTCATTTAACTACGTGTAGTTAGGAAAGGATTGCATGTTGCACACTCACCGCACGTAAGAATTTCATTCATTCAGTGTACGAATATTTCTTTCAGAAATATAGTTAGGGAAAGGCTGCACGGTTCATTTTAACATAAAACCCTAAAAGCTTAGTAGCATGAATCGTGAATCCAGGTCCTAGTAGGATCAATGGAAGTTATGCGAATTTTAGCAGGTGCTTGGTCTTAACAAGAGTAGTTAGGGATTGTGAATCTATAGGAAATGAATCACGTGCTTACATGAATTATGACGTAATGCAACTAGTTTTTCCCCTCTTAGATCAAGACAATATCTTTAGGAATGGCTCGTCCTTGTCGTAAGACAAGTAAATGGGTTTACCCAAAACACCTAAACCGCAAAGGACTCATGTAGGATGGTTAAATCGATACAATATACTCCAAGTGCTAGCTAGGGTTTAGCACATTAAGGACTTGACCTAGTTTCACGCACCTATTACCAAGACAAACCCTTAAACCAAAGGTCCTACCCACATTCACGGAATGTAGGGCACAATTGGACGCTCATGCATAAAACGATCTAAGGTTTCTACCCTGAGAATCACTCGTTCAAACGATAAAACTCGGATTGAGTTGGAATTCCTAAGACCGAACGTTGTCGGCCTAGTGTAATTAGGAATGGGTTGGGTAAGAAGACACCCTAAACCCTGCTTCTCATCTGGAGATAATTCCGTGACCAGAAAACGCCATTCAATGGGTGAAATGATCCCATGGAATAGATGCGACACTTGTGCAAAAAGTCGCAACGTCGCATAGACTTGTGATTTGTTCACAAGAGAGTTTTGCCATTTCTTGAAATGAGGTTGGCAGGTTCTTGCACAAGTTTAACTTGCAAGAGGATGAGTAATCGTCCTATTACATCACATTTCTTGGGAAATAATTGCCAAGTAAGGGGAAATTAGGTATTTGCTTAGAAGAAAATGATCAATCAATAAATTGAAGTGACATGGTCGCCAGGATTTACTGTTAATAAAACCTGAGGTATTGGTTAAGTTGGGTTAATAGGGTATGGCCCTAACCCAAGGACAAAAGGGTGAACAAACAAAACCTTGGGGATCTTGCCAAGTCGAAATTGATCCCGGATCGAATGCTGGATGAATTCGGAGAGAAGAATTCACTCCTTAACAGTTGGCCAAATAAACGACCACTGGAATTGATTGTGCTTGTAATAGTTTAGAAAGCACTGTTTGCATTGTTTGCTCAAGGAACTAAAGGATAAAAAGATATCTAAAGCTTCAGGTTGAAGGCATGAAGGGAGAGGCAGCTTCAGTTACCCCCGACTGTCTACCTGACCCTAACCAAGGGGGTTGTTGACCGCGCCGGGAACGTGGACCGAACCCGCCGCGAGAGGTCTCTCCGTTGAGCTCTACTTGGAGCAGGAGGACGCTTGGGTGCCAGGGGGGGCTCTGGCCCTAAATCCCTCGCCTTCCGGGTCCTACACAAGAGGCTAACGTGACTCGGGATTGGATCTCGAGGCCCGCATACTAGTCTACGGACGGAAGCTTGGATTAGTGATCCCTGGCGGATTACTGGATAGCCCTCGGGCAGATTATGGACAAGCCTACGGGCGAAACTCCTTGTATTTCAAAGATAAAATGATGAAATGATAATAAAGAATTTGTCTGATATTGTTTTTCTATGTCACGTGATAAGATTACGTGAAGGAACCAGTGCTTAACAAGATTAATTAAAGAAGTTGATTGTTATATGTCAAATTAATGTGTTAGATAATTACATAACTAAAACAAACCAAGGAAAGTGTGAAGGATGGATCATGGGTCCGTCCTACGGTTGGGTGGTCCCGGTTAGCCAGGAACTTTTCTCAAAAATCTCAAAGAACAGCGGGATGATCATCATCATCAAAACGAATAACAACAGCGATGACCTAGAGTTACGTTTTACCCTATTTTACGATGTTTTAGGGGAAGGAAATGGGACTATGCCTTATGGCAGAGAGGTTGAGCCTTGCATCCCTCTCGTTTCCCATTCTCCTTGAACCAAGTACAGCGTGAATCTGCTTCGGACTTGGTGTTTTTGCGTGAAGTAGTTCGATCGGGTCTGATGCTAGTTGCTGTTAGCTAATGACCAAATCAGGAAAACCCTAATTCATGTCGATCCTAAGTGGGAACGGCCAGGATACTTCCGCTACATGGCAGACGCGCGAAGACCTAGATCGCAAGTCCCGTAACATTCCATGGGAATGCCGGGCGGAGCTTTCTAGACATCCTTTTCAATGGACTGCTAAGACGTGTCCTGGATGATTTTAGGGGACACGTTACATGCGTCTATATCTGCGTTTAACTACGCGTCTATATTTGTGTCTATACTCGTGTCTATCTGAACAATAGACGCACGTATACACGCAAAAATAGACGCACACGTCAAAATTCAAACCATACTTAAATCATTTCTTTTCAAACTGCGCCTTTCCTTTCCTACGTTTTTTGCGGTTCTGAAGCTTGAGTTTAGCTGACATGCAGTCTCTTCATGCCTCACCTCCTCATGACTCACCTCTTCTTTTATTTCAAACACACAAGAAGGGAAAAAGGAAAGCCAAGGAGAGGAAGAAAGAGAGAATAAGAAAGAGGAGAACAAGAACAAGCAGCAAGCAAGCAAACAAGCATCAAGGGAGGGTAACTTACCAAGGAAAGGAAGAAGGAGAAGGAGAAGCGCCACCACCCGCCACACCAAACACCCAAGGTGACTCTCTCTCTCTCTCTCTCTCTCTCTCTCTCTCTCTCTCTCTCTCTCTGTTTCTCTCTTCCGCTCTCTGCTCTGTCTGTGTATTTAGGATTTGTGATTCCATTGTGTATTGCATTTTGTAGATCGTCAATGGCAGTCGTCGGCCTAAAATCGGCCGACCGAGTGCGTCTGCTAGCGCGTCTACATCTCAGTGTAGACGCAGACATAGACGCGAAAAAACGTTTCCTCTCAGAGCATCTGAGAGCGCGTCTTAGAGCGCATGTGCTCTGCAGTGTACACGTGATGATACACGCGCTGCACAGAAGGTTGACCTGCAATCTACACGCGAGTATACACGCGCATTGACCTGGGATACACGTCGGGCAGCGCGTCTGTGCTGCAAGTTAGATGCGTAGATAGACGCGCTGAACAAAAGGTTCACTGTGGAGCACGTCTGAGAGCGTGTCTAACCTGTAATGTAGACGCGGGGATACATGCGCCAGGTCTCCCAGTTCTAATATTAAACAATATATTTTTGCAATGATGAATGTGACCAATCCCATGTTTGTGTTTATTAGTTTTCTTATTTAAGAGAAGCATTAGTACTTAAGTGTTATGCTCAATGTCTAAAGAAATCTCTTTGAAAATGTAGGTAATATATGATTTTTTGTATGTAAATAAATTTGTCTTTTTCTTGTGTTTTTTTTACAGATGTCGTATCTTGGTTCATCTAGCAATGACCCAGATGTGGATCGCATGAATGATACATTGGCCTCATTTGGCAGAGGGGTCAATGTATTTTTTGGAGGTTTTCCTAGTAGGGAAGACTTCATGGGAGAGATGACCACACACCTTGGCCACTCTCCCACAGCGGATGAGGTGTTCAGTGTCATGTCTAGGACGCCTTTGGCGTCTTTGCCTGATACTACTTCCCAGACTCCACATGTAGGTACTCCACATACAGGTACTCCATATGCAGATACTCCATTTGCATGTACTCCACGTGCTCCACGTGCATCGGCTAAAGCATAAGCATCTGCAGAAGCACGTACATCTGCAGAAGCTCGTGCGTCCAACGAGGCAGAGGGCAGTCGACAGAGAGGGAGGAGGGAGAGTCGAGGGGGAGGACGAGGGTTGTGTGGGGGTTGCCTAGGAGGTGGCGAGCGATCACCCTCACCAGTAGATCATATAGAGGAGGTTGTACGCCAGTACTATAGAGTTACAGATGATGGTGGCATCTTTCATGATGATGAGGGAAGGGATGTAATGGCGTACATGAGGAGCGTCATGCATGCGACGTATAAAGATTGTTTCATTGCCTTCAAAAATCAGAAAAGCGCCTTGTGGCAGGAGATGTTGAGGGCAGTCTATAGGAGGTACCCAAATCTTGAGGGTCAGCGATTTTCGGATTATTGGGGATGTACAAAAGTGAGGGATATGCTTCACAACAAAAGATCCCACCTCATGACACGGGCCAGGGACTCACTGCCGAGGCTGGAGGAGGGGCGTGGAGCCTACAGCCAACTACCTATGTGCCACTGCGCAGAGTGGAAGAAAGCCAAGAAGAAAGCAGCTAAGAAAGTGAAGAGTAGCCAGCACGCAGAGGCACGACGGATCCAAATGGAAACAATGGGATCGTCGCATTACGAATGGGGCAGCAGAGAGTCGTGGGAGGCAGAGTTTGTAAGTATATTTTGATTTCTAGTTTTTTTAAATTTATATTTCCTTCAATTCTTTATATATTTTAGTCTAATATATTGTGACGTCTAATTGTTTGTATATCTTTAAATGTTTTGTAGACTACCATCTTGGTAGCACACCTACCCCTAGAGAGGTAGGTTACCATCGAGGCCATAACTGCGCAGCGACATAGCTTCACTTTTATGAGGAGGGTCTCATCACTGAGGACCAATACAACCAGGCCATGAGGATTCGACAGCCAGAGGAGGTATGTTTTTCTTACTTTCCTATTAAAAGTATAACTAATTATAACTTTTTCTCCACCTTGTCTATGTAAGCAACCCTGATCTTTTGTGTGTGTAGGCGAACCCGGATGTGGAGCATAGCGAGGAGGGGGATAGCGACGCTAGTAGCCATGGTGGTACTAGCGAGGATGTTTCCTCTTCAGATTTGTAGAGGAGCACCATACCTCCTCATGAGGCCTTTTTTTCTTGTATATGTATGATATCTCTTTGAGCCTACTGCTTGCGACCACGCTTTAGGTCGCAAGCACTTAAACTTCCCTTGTAAATGCTTTGATATATAATGAATACATGGACTTTTATTTTCAATTCTCGTGCCCGTAAGATACATTTTCCCAAATATGCAATTTGATGTATGGGAGGGGGAATTTTTTTCCCAGTTCTGTTTTACGCGTCTATCAGTGCGTCTAAATTGCAGAAAAATTCGTGTTTATTCGCACGTCTATAATGCAGACTACACGCACTTATACACGCGCTTCATAATTTAAATTAAAAAAAATAAATTAAATATCTTTAAAAAATGGATATTTTTTGTTTTCCGTTCGCGTCTATCAGTGCTTGTAAACGCGTGTCTATATGCGCGTGTATATGTGCGTCTATTGCGTGTCTATTTGTGCATGTAAATTCGTTGATACATGCGATTATAGACGCGAAATAATAGACGGGCAAATAGACGGGCAGATAGACGCGCCCGTAAGTTTTTCTCTATATTCAAAAATCGCGTCTAAATGTGCATCTATGAGGCCTTTTTGTTGTAGTATTATAGCGACTCTACTTAAGGTTTGTGATCTTGATGAGCCATGTGTTGCACTCATAGATCATGGTTCAGAAATTAATCTTATGGCAAAGAGTCTCTCCTCCAAGGAAAGGTTCTCAATTGACACAGATCATGGGTGGATAATTTGGGTTGTGAATAACTCATCAAGGGATTTATATGGTGCTTGTCCTAATGAGAAAGTGACTATTGGAGATGTTCGAGAGAAGATCTAACAAATCAAGTGGAAGGTCAAGCGTTGAGAACAAAGGCTACAAGTGCAATATGTAAATTTCTTTGGAAGATGTTATTTGGCACTATGGTTGTGTTGGAAAGGTAACTATAGATTGAGAAGAGTTGGATGCAAAAGAAGGTAGGAATTCTTGTTGAGGTTGGGTATAAAGCTTGCTCTCACTTCAATATACAATAGTGAAGGCAATGGCAAAAGGGATGTTGACACTTGCCTACTATCCTCAAAGCTTTAGCCAAACATGCAAAGCTAAGATTGGATGTTAGTCTATGACAGTAGTATTAACACTCAACAGAGTACACTCAAAAAGTCTCGTAAGAGATGGTTTGGTCCTTATATTGGGAAGCATGTACATGATAACATGACATATTTTTTCTATGAGGTAAATGGCACAAATCTAAAGATTCCTATTGCAAGAAAGAGGATCAATAATGTTGTATTACATTTATCTACAGGAATTGGATAGTAGTATGGTTTTGAGTCATGGATCTTCAAGAATTGGTAAGTCATTGGAAGATCAGGGTACCCTTTCCTTTGGAACCCATTCTTCTCATGGCGCCCCAATACTTTAATCCTGTCGGCGGGGATTACACGGATTACTTCCTCATATACATATGAGTTCAGCTCAACCCTCCAACCTCGAATATGTAAAGTTGAGTTTACGTGAGCCTCCACAAAAATGAACAGCTTCACGACTTTCAGGTCCTCCAACCACTTGATCCTCTTTAGGTTGGTCTGAAGGTATGTAAACCGGTGGGCAGCTATATAGTAGATTCCTGAGGCACCCATCCATCTTCGTTCCATGTACAAAGGTGATGGATTATAGATATGCTCTAGGATGTTCATCATCTCAACCCTTTGTCGATAACTCGGGGAATGCATCGCAATCATAAACATGACTTGGAATACTAAGAACTTGTTCCATGCTTCGTAATCCTGCAAGACAGCATTGAAAGTAAGGAAATGTTTGGAACAACAATATTTTCTTTACTTTATCTTATTAAGATTTCATAAAAAAAACAAATCCTTCATTGGTTGGCTATGATACCAACTGTAACATGTCCACCTGTTATCTTCAGGACACGTCTTAGCAGTCCATCGGAAAGGATGTCTAGAAAGCTCCGCCCAGCACTCCCATGGAATGTTATAGGGTTTGCGATCTAGGACTTTCTGTGTCTGCCACGTAGCGAAAGTATTCCGGTAGTTCCCACCTAGGACCGACTTGAATTAGGGTTTTTCCTATTGGTCATTTCCTAACGGTAACTAGCATCGAACCCGAGCGAACTACTTTACGCAGAAACGCTAGGTTCGAAGTGGATTCACACTGCACTTGGTTCAAGGAGAATGGGAAACCAGAGGGATGCAAGGCTCAACCTCCTTGCCATAGGGCATAGTCCCATTCCGTTCCCCTAAAACAGCGGAAATCGGGATTATTTATAACTTAAACTCTAGGTCAGTGCCCTTTTTCTGTTCGTATCCTTTGAAACGATCTTCTCGCTGTCCATCATGATTGAGAAAAGTTCCCGACCAACCGGGACCACGCATCCGTAGGACGCAACCATGGCCACATCCACCACACTTTCCTCAGGTTGTTTTAGTTATTTAATTACCTAACACATTTAGTTGGACATGTATCAATCAGCTTCCTTAATTAGCCCGTTAGGCATTGGTTCCTTCATGTAATCATAGCACTTAACACAAAAACGCAATGTCAAACAAGTTCCTTTCCAACAGGTTATCATATTTATCTTTGAAATACATAAATTCCAGCCCGAAGGCTTATCCATAATCCGCATGAAGGCTATCTAGCAATCCACAGGGATTACTAATCCAAGATTCAACCTGTAGACTAGTATGCGGGCCTCCAGATCCAATCGCGAGTCACGTTGGCCCTTGTGTAAGGCCCGGAAGGCGAGGAATTTATGTCCAAATCCCCCTCTGGCACCCAAGCGTCCTCCTGCTCCAAGTAGCGCTCAACGGAGAGGCCTCTCGCAGCGGGTTTGGTCCATCTTCCCGGTGCGGTTAACAACCCCCTTGGTTAGGGTCGGGCAGGCAATCAGGGGTAACTGAAGCTATCTCTCCCTTCAGGCCTTCAACCTGAAGCATTAGATATCTTTTCATCCCTTAATTCTTTGAGCAAACAAAGAAAAATAGTACTCTTAAAACTGTTACAAGCATAATCATTTCCATTTTGTCATTATTTTTAGCCAATTGCTAAGGAGTGAATCCTTCTTTCCGAATGCATCCCGCACTTGATCCGGGATCAATTGCGACTTAGCAAGATCCCCAAGGGTTTATTTCTTAACCCTATATCCTGGGTTAGGGCCATACCCTATTAACCCGACTTAGTCAATACCTTAAGTTCATATGTTATTCCAATTTATTGATTGGTCTTTTGCTTTCAAGCAAATATCTAATCCCCGTATCTTGGTCACTTTACCCAAGAGAGGTACTATATCAGGACAATTATTCATCCTCTTGCAAGATAAACTTGCGTAAGAATCTGCCAATCTCATTCCGAGGAATTGGCCATTCCCTTGTGATCAATTCACAAGATCGTGCGACTCTAGAGCTTGTTGCACAAGTGTTGCATCAAAACATGGGATTTTTTTACCCATCGAATGGAGTCATGAAACAATCTGTTCCTGATTGCATTAGGCTGACATTGTCAGTCCTAGGGTTCCAAGTTCAAACTGACTTTTATCTTTTTAGCGAGAGATTCTTAGGGCAAAACCCTAGATCATTTCTCACATGTATGTCCTACTTTCCCTACATTCCATGAATGTGGGCAAGTCTTTAGGTTTAATAGTTTCAGGTTTTTTTGGCAATAAAAGCGATTAGGTAATGTCCTCAACGAGCTAACCCTAGTTAGCTCTTTGGGATATGTTGCATTGAATTAACCCTTCCTAAACGAGTCTCTCGTGGTTTTTAGGTGTTTAGGTTTAAACCAATTTAACTTGATTATTCTTGAAGATAATTACGCTATCTTTTCCGTAACCACATGATTCATTGCCTACGTATAAGTTGGTTTACAAACCCTAACTTTTCAGGTTATGATCAAAGCATAGGTTAAGTTATAGCATGTTTCCAATTTATCACCCTATAACATGCAAACAAGATTCATGCTGCTAAGCTTTAGGATTTTATGTTTAAACATGCAGCCTTTTCCTACTTTCTTTTCCGAATGAATTTGTTGTATGCTGAACTTACACACCCTTTTGTTGATTTAAGTTTTTAGGCCACTTGCCTAGAGTTAAATGCAGCCCTAGCAATTTCCTACGGTTGCTAGCAACTTTCTATAACGAACCATTTCGAAGAAAATATGTTCAATAATGTGATATGCGGTTTATTCCTTCCATGCTGAAGTATACTATCATAATTCCGTTTTGTAAAGATGGGCATTAATTAATCTAATTAATGCATAAAATCCACTTGCTAGACATGCATAGAAATCTTATGCTTGCTTTCTTTTGTTCGTTTTATTGAAAAATACTAATGACCAAATTCTTCCATAGTGAGCTCTTTCCTTTAAATTAGTCAAAGTATTTAAATCGAAAGATGCATCCTATCTCCAAAAATGATCCATGCATGATTGGATTATAACTACGTAAATCAAAATTAGGAAGAAAAAACCTGGACTTGTGGTGAAATGTCCACATGGATGTTAGGAGACGATCCTCCTGTGCCTTATGCTTTCTTAGGAGCCATCACGAATAGTTCAGCCTTTCCGCCTTGGACGTTCATTTATGATGTTTGCCGATCTTCTTCGAATGTGAACTCCCTTTGTGACTGCTTGCACCGTCTTTCAGAGTCTGCTTTAGAAGGCTTTATAGGTTTCCTCCTTAAACTTCGAGGACGAAGGGGTGTAAAAGATTTGATTTGTGAAGGCAAAGGGGATTTTTAAAAGATCCTAGGTTAACAAGAACCTGCTTGCGAGGCAATAAGGAAGGCCCACAAGAAGGGGTTTAGCACTCAGGCTATTGGGAGATTATAGGAAATCCAAGGGGGAAACAAAAAGGCTTTGACAAGGCTTTTTAAAGGCCTCGGATAGGACTCCACGGGAAAGGGGGGTACTAGATGGGCTTTAGCGGATTGGGAAAGGGGCAAAGGGTATAAAATACCTTAAAAAGGGATATTTCCGTGGGGGGGGGGGGGGGAATCCACGGGGAAGGATTTGAGGATTTATGGGAAACCTCACAGAAAGGGGGTTAGGTGGAATTTGCAAGGAAATAGGTAGAAAAACCCCAAGGCAAGGGGTATAAGAATCACAATAGGGCTTTGGATTGGGGGGGGGGGGGGGGGTGTAATATGAAAGGGGGCTTGTGACAGACCCCTTAGAAGCTCAAGAAGCTTCCAAAACAACACGTGGAGGAAGACTTCACTGGAGGTGTCCCGTCAAAGGTCACAACCTCCTCTCCTTCACGGTGCATGGCGCTGTTCTCAGCCCCCTCTGGCAGCATTTTTGGCTCCTCCCTCCACTCTCGATGCAGCGTGACGGCTCCTCCTCTATCTCACAGCTTCCTTTTCCCACTACGGCAGCATCAGTGTGTCGGCCTCTCTCTCGACGGCAGTGTCCACCCTGACGGCTCCTCCCACAGCATTTATAGCTGAGGGAGGGGACCTTCATGCCCCCACGCGGCATCCTACATGCCCTTGCCCCCTCCATGGCATCCAACAGGGATGCTTATTCATCCTGCTTTCCCTCCCTCTCCCCCAACACGACAGTTGGCTGAGGGAAGGAGGGAATAATTTTTTTAAAAACTCCATAATTTCAAATTATGAACTCCTACAAGGGGAGTTTCATGTGAAGAACAGGAAAGGAATTTGGAAATATTACATCATTACTTTATAATTTTTTGTAAAGTCCTAGGTTGGCCAACATTAGGCTCCATCATTGCATCTCTTTAAACTCAAGGTAGTTCTTACATCTCTTTAATTTTCAAAATAACCATATTAAATATGGAATCCCATAGTGTCAAGTCATATAGACCTTGGACAACATAGACACCATATTTAGTGTAAATCATTACTTAAGCTTCTTGCTTAATTTCATGCTTCTTCTCAAAATGTTGCTCATTCCATTTTCTAAACAAAGTGGTTCCTCAAATACCTAAACTAGCATCATAAGATACATACACTAGAGTTTGAACTTTGCAAATGGTGCATCTATTGTTAGATACATGTCTAAAATATATTACTAGATACATCTATTGAGTAAGAAGAGACACACCAATGTTATTCTATTTTCTATCGATAAAACTAGTGTTTGAAGCAAGAATATATAATGATCACACATATCACAAAAAGAATTATGGAAAGGTAGATGTATGCAAATGGTGCATCTATTCCTAGATACATGTTTAAAATATATTCTAGATGCATCTATTGAGTAATAAGAGACACACCAATGTTATTCTATTTTCTATCAATAAAACTAGTATTTGAAGCAAGAATATATAACGAACACACATATCACAAAAGAATTATGGAAAGGTAGATGCATTTAAATCGATTTTATTTTTGTACAAAAGAATATTGCCATTGACATGAGGTCTCAAACATTGCTCACCCTAAGTCACTATATTAAGAAGTCCTTACATTCACATGATAGATCACTTTCTACATATGTCTTTTACAACAAGAAAGAGATACAAACATTTTCCTTTATATCTACATTGAGAGCCACATTTTTTCTTTGCTTAAAATACATATTTAAGAAATATTTACCTACCACAACCAATCTTTTGAGTACAAAATAAATTGCTACAAGCCTTCTATCATATATATTTTTGGCAACTTGGCTAGATGACAAGAACTAAGAGGAATATAGCATTTTGAATATAGATATGTATGGCCACAGCCAAATACCCATGAAGTCCATCACCTTTAAGTTTGGCATAATTAGGCTAAGATCACCTAAAAGACTTGAGCAATTGATAATAGAGATGTTTTGTTCAAGCCTAACTAACTACACATGTGTGGTAGCTAGGCTAGGTTATAACAACTATGCATGTATGGTGGCTATGCTAGGCTAATTTTTAACAAGTAGAATCCTCAAAGCACTATCAATATAGGTAAGACTAGGGACCTAAAATAACACTACATGGATATAGGAGTATAGCGATAGCCATTTTTGATGTAAATTAGTGCCATTGCTATTTGCGTCGCATTTGCATTTGCGACACAAATAGTGACAGTACTCAGGTTAGAAAAACCGGGCCGATACGCGAGCACTACATTTTACACGAAAGAGTGAAAGAGAGAGCGAAAGGGAGAGCAAACTACATCTTGCATTTGAGAGGCAGAGGGAGAGAAAGATAGAAAGAGAGAAAGAGAGAAAGAGAGAAGGAGCGCTTCTCACCGCCACCGCCGCCATCGTTTACAAAGAAGAGGAGGAAGTGCACGGAGGGTGAAGAGGAGCGGCCATTGCGAAGAGGAGCCTCCATTGCGAAGAGGAGCTGCCGAATCCATCCTCGGGCCTTTGCAATGAGTGCATTGTTCCCTCTTGGTTTGTTTTTCTTTTTTCTCCTTTTCTTTCACTTTTTTTGTTAAAAATGATGTGTACTGAGAGAGAAAGAGAGGAAATGAGAGAGGGAGAGGAAGAGAGAAAAAGAAAGAATAAACGAGAGAGAGGGAAAAAACATAAAACATAATAAAGAAAGAGAGAGGGAGGGAGGGAGAGGGGAGAATGAATGGATAAAAAACAAAGAGAGGGTAAGATCTTGTTCTTTAATTTCTTCTTTTTTTGTTTGTAGTAGTAGTAATAGTAGTAGTAGTTCTTTATTTTTTTTTTCTTATTTGTGGTGGTGGTGGTGGTAGTAGTGGTAGTAGTAGTAGTGATAGTGGATGTTCTTCTTGGAGCACTTCATGAAAACCTTTAAAGGCTTTGTGTGACAACGAGCTCGGCCACAAGGTAGCATGGCTGAAGGTTGGTTGGTGTCTGAGGCATTGTGCATATTTCACAATGGTTACGAACGGTGGATTCAGACAACAGTACGCTATGGTCGTTGAAGGACGATGATAGACTAACTGCAGATGTGGTGGTTGGAAATGGGGTAGAAAAAAGAATGGATGTTGCAATGGAGGAGAAAGTGAATCTCTTTTATATGTTGTCTCATGCCTCCATGGAGACATGGCTTGCTAGGTATGAGCAAGCTAGGAAAGATTGAGAAGAAGCATATCCCGAGGGCATGGAGGAGATGCCCCGGTTTATGCCAACACGATGGTTGGATGGAGCTTTAACCAGAACGTCTTGCAGAGGGACAGAGGTCTCAATTGAGGAGTGGGAATTCTCGAGGGGATGTAGTCCAAAGGTAATGATGTGTTTAGGGTGTTTGGTATCTATATTTTATATGCAACAACTAATTGACTATTTCAATGTACAATACAAAATATACAGTGTGGCTGGTCATGCAGACGGCATTTCCGTGTGGAGCGTATCGAAAAATGCGCTCCACAATAGATTGTGGTATCATGGCGAAGTTTGAGCAAGAGAGCCGATGACGAGCAATGGATCCAAACACCGCTATAGATGAGATGGAGTATTTTGGGAACTTGCAAAGTATTATCAGAATGGATTACCATAGCTTCTCCATGATCCTATTCGATGTGTAGTGGTTCAAAGTGGTACTTGAAGGAGCTGAAGCAACAGTTCGATGAGGTCCATCTAGATTTCTCAAAATAGATTATGAAAATGATGGACAAATTTGCACGACACATTTGTATTACCGGTCCATTGTGAACACGTGCATGAACTCATGTTTTTCTTAATTTTATTACGACATGGTACATATCACAAAAGTTAAATCTCTCTTGTACGTGATTTTGAACATGTAATTTTCTATCCAAACCCCCGACAACTTCGATGGTAGTATGTTATACCTTCAGCTCCCCGAAGTGCAAGAGTATATGATCAAAGCAATGTTTCGAGCGTAGATGAGAACAATATGCAAATAGAAGGGTTGATATTGCAAGGGATGGAGGCCGATGAAATGGAGCATGTAGAGGAGGTAGAATCGAGTAACAATGATGGAAATACAAGAGTCCAATAATTCTTTGAGAACGAGGTGGACTCATCATTTTGTGGTGACATGTCTATCGACCTTTCAAGGTATGCGGAGTTGTGTTAGGAGATTGACATGGGACCATAGGGTACTTCATAGTTTGAGCATCCACCTACTCAATTTGTTGAGGAATTGCTTATAAGAGTACATAAGATATGCATTTTAAGTAAGATCATTTTTTAAAGCTTTATATTACCATGCTTTGCTTGATTTATATTGATTATGCTAAAATCAATTTTGGTCTGTGCAGGTGACCTTTGTGGATATTTAGATCAGCACAATGTGTTGAGGGATGAGCGACAAGGATCTAGAGAAGATCTTCACACATATGTCTCCACATCAGATGGTTTGATTCAAAGATATGGCAGACCAAGAGCTATCTCAGACACCATCATGCCCTTCTGTTAGATCTACTTCACTGTGCTTTGATGCTTCAATTTTCAGTAGACGAGGTCGACGCTCTAGACTTGGGCAGGAGGCACATAAAGAACAGAGGGGCTGCCAAAGTATCCATGCCTGCTTAACATTTCAAAGCTCACAGAAACCTTGTTCGGGCCAACCATAACACCCTATTGTGAGCACCAAAGCTGACGGATGGTGCTCCTTCTCATTCTCCACTTCTCGTTCTTCATCCTCGTCTCCCCCTTCTCCTTCTGACTCTGATGAAGAGGTAGCTGTTGCCGCACCCACATTTCACATCAGAGAGGAGACAGGGCAGCGGCAACCTCTGAAATCCATTCTGGGTTAATCATGCGGCTGTATGACATGAGGGGATGTTGGATTTCCTCTTCGAGTCGTGGCATGGCTAGTTGGAGGAGGCTCTCTGCACGGTCGAATCATGGTGTGACAGGGAGAGGGAACCCATGAGGTATTGAAGCTCATCGACTGCAAGGAGGTAAGTAGAGGCTAAATCCTTGCAGTAAAGGTCCCAAATGCGGGCCTTTTTGCATAAACTGGAGACGGGCATCTCCCCACTTTACGATAGCCACAAGATACAAAGAAGATTTCAGACAGAGCTACTTTACTACTGTCAGCTCTGAAAGTGCTTTCCTTTTCCTTTCAAAGCATTGCTTGAGAGATCCAATTTAGAAATGATTTTGAGTTTTCCAAACTTTGAAGGAATCACACCAGCCAGACTGCTATAGCTCGATTCTGGAGTCAAAGTTGCTCCAAATCTCCAAATTGAGTAAGGGATTCGCCCTTAAAGTCTATTGTGGGAAACATCAGTTTCCTATTTACACACATGCTTGATAAAAGAGCTGATATTGTCTATTCTTGCATGCCACTCTACTTTGCATCCAAGTACTATGTGAAGATCACTATTCTATACAAACACAACAGTGCGACAGCATTAGAGGAAGCATGCAATATCCTACCTGAGGGTCACATAGATGTTTTGCACCAGATGCATCAGCAATTGTGAAGGAAATCTTTGTGTCTGTCTGGGTAGATGATGAGAGTTTCCTGACTGAATCTGTGGACAAAGAAGGTCCCAAGAATTCTCTTTAAGTAAGGGAAGCACCAGTATATTGTGGCGTAAGTTTAGACAACATGTATCACTCTCCTAGCTGGAGTAGAAAGCTGGATAGATGGGCAGAGGGCTTGCACACTGAAAGAAGAAAAGAGTTGAGTATTTGACTTAAGGACCCAAGTCCTTGAAAATCACTTTGAAAATTTTTAAGAGGATTTGATCTGGAGTGCCTCCCTTGTCAACTCATCAAGATACTGCTATGGTAAGATGAGTGTTTGCTAGAGGAGATGCCTTGGAGTTGAGAACATCTGAACCCATTTACAACAATAGAGAAGCTGATCAACTCATCCCAAGTACATGATAATGAGTGGGTTTTCTTGTGCCCTGAATTCCTACATGATGCAGAGATCGAAGTCAAACTCCCTAGGGGCTGCAGTAATGGAGATTGTCATTTGGGCCTTGAATACAACTCAGCATCTCTAAAAACCCTGGTTATTACCAAGTTGTTGGTAGGACTTCTTTATTAGCAGAGAAGGCACCATTGGAAACTACCCTGTCATGCTTATTACCAAAGAAAAGCAGGTTTGGAAACGTCTTTGTCAAATCTGAGGTTAATGCAGGCAGAACTATCTTGTCAGCTCAGAGTGGCACTGTTCTGAATGCAAATCAGCGAGTCTTTGACGTGGTTGGCTGCCATGGTTTGCAAATTGAAGTAATAAATGGATATGCAGGCTACAAGATAATGTCACATACCATGCTGTTCATTTTGGAATGAAATGGTTTTCTCACTGTTATCATTGCCAAGCCACATAGTCAATCTTCTGAGTTGGTCTGACTTTTGTGAGATGGGATGATGCTACAACAGTAGCAGGTCTGACTTTTGTGTGAGACTCCTAGATAAGTGAACAAAGTATATAGAATTGAGATTGCTCTTATGTCCATTGAATAATCAAATGTGAGTTGAGGCTAAAGCAAAAACAAGAGTTGTGCTAGGTTGAGGCGACACCATGTGTAACATGCATAAGATGGAGGAATTTTCTGAGGTAATTCAGCAACAGTCAATGCAATCACACCCGCCTTTTGAGGTACAATGGCAGCCTTTTACACAACAACTTAAACAACCATTAGCACATTACAAGCAACAATAGTTGCATCAAGAGCCTAGATAGTGACATAATGATTATGTTTATGCCAAATTTGGTCATACATGTTGTGTACCTTGCCACAGACATGGACAGCCTAATTATCATGGGCAACAGCCTGAGCCTTCTCATAGACATGCTAGTAAGCATTACTATGGAAATCATCGAGAATCCTATAACTTTAAGGATTAGCAACATGCATATGCAGATTCTTATGCCATGCAACCATACGGGCAGCTGCCTCATGGAGACCCTGATGCAATGCAGGAGTGGCAAGCAAGTGATTATAACCGACATCATGCTGATACCTATGCTCATGGACTTGCCAATCATCATACTTAGACGGAGGGAGTGGTTTTGGGGGTTATTGTGGAGACATGGATACAGTGAGCCTGTGGTGGCCTCGGGATACAGGTGCTACTCCTCGCTATCGTGCAGGTTTGAGAGAGCGTAGCTCAGGTGGTTGTTATGGAGGTACCGATGCAATATCTCCATCTCATCATTCTGCTAGAGTTGCGTCACCTATGGGATTTGTGACACCTATGGAGACGTCTACTCCAGTTAGTCCAACTTTTTCTCATTCGTCTACAGGTGGCACCCCTATGGGTACTACTCTAAGAGATATTATCCCCGTAGGTACACCAGATGTACAAGGGTCTCCTGGATATTCCCATAAGCGTGGTTGTAGGTGGGAGAGGACACATCTTAGGCATACCCCAGAGGGGTATGGATACCTTGTAGATGATGGGACAACAACCATCATCATGAATAATGAGGGTATCAGGGTGATGGCTCGTATGGGAGAGTTGTGCCAACAAGTTTTTTAACACGACGTCTTGAATCATTGGAAGAACCTACCAGAGGGAAGCAAGGACTAGATAGTAGCATCCTTGCATAAGGAGTTTTCAGTACCCGCTGTAGCAGATAGGTTTTCCACAGACTGGATGATGGAGTGCATGTGTGTATACATGTCACATAGACAATTGGACGCACGTAGTAAGGCACTTAAGAGTGGGGCCTCAAAGCCTGGGTGGCTAGACACACATGACTAGAGCTGACTCAGGGAGGAGGCTACACATTCTCTAAGATGTTGGAGATAGCAGCACGAGGCAACAAGGGCATGACTGGAGGCAGGAGTGGCAACCATAGGACTTATCTGGACGAATTTTTAAGTTTTTTTTTTTCTACTTGCTTCTTTTTTGCAATCATGTTTCCAACAGTTGTATTTTATTTTCTTTGCAGCACTCTATTACAAACCACAATTCCACTAGCCTAGAGACTCGATATGTAGAGAGACACGGTCTCACTACATTGATCGACCAATTGTATAGACGTGGCGACCATGTAAGTCACTCATATTTCTTGTTCATAATCACTAATTTTAATTAAAATGCATTATTGTATGGTGGATTGATGTGTAGTTGTTTCTTTTTTTGCAGAGTCCGTTTGATGATCCTTTGGGACGAGATGAGCTTTCAGATGGCAAGGATCTATAGCTCACCCTTGGATCCATGCAGTGCACATACTCTTCTTTTTTAGTCATGTGATTTATATAGGCATTTTTTATATACTATTTTATTATCATCCTTTGTATCTTGCCATGATTGTACTGTCACTTTCATTATGCGATATTGTATTTATTTTATGTATTAGTCTTATGGATTCTAGTACACTTTGCCTTCATTTAGATGAGCATTGTACACATTACCTTAACTCTTTTGTATAGCCCAAATAAAGCACATAGTTCTATTTGTGGTAGGGCAGCTTGCTACCTTGCCATTTAAAAAAAAGTTCCCTGTTACCGTTACTACTAGCATCGTAAATTTACTGCATGTATCGCTATTAGCATCGCAATGTGTGTCGCAAAGCATCGCTATTTATGTCACTATTAGTGTTGCATATATGATATTAATAGCGACGCAAATAGCGATGCTAATAACGAGTGTTCTATGGCATTGCTAATACCAACGTTTTTTGTGATGAGGAGGGTAAATTTCTTTATGAACATTTTCGCCGCTTTGAACGTTGGTGTAAGGCCTATATCTTGTAGTGTAAAGCACATAATGATCTTCAAACTACATTGCATTATGATGTTCTATTACTAGATAAGTATACAACTTATTTGTAGCCTAGCACAACCTACTCATTCATATACCTCTTGGTCATTCTCCAACCTAAAGAGCCCTTAGGGGCACCATCTTTGATTGGCAAGGGAGAAAAAGAGTTAAAAAACTCAAGATGCTAACATAGCATAAGTACCCTATTTACCACTAAGAGTTTCCTTGTCTCAAAGAGCATTGAGGATCACCATGCTTGAGCAAGAAGGAATAAAACAAACACCAAAATCAAGATCATAAACTAGCATAGGCATTCTAATGATCACTACAAGTTTCTCTAAAGTCTTTATACCAATATAAAAAAACTTGAATAGAAAAATATTGATATAAATTTTCTCTATGAATAAGAAAATTTTAGTTAGTAAGGTTGATTCAAGATTCTCAAGCAAGAAGAAACCATTCATACATAACAAGATGGACAATGCATATGCTTAACCTCAACTTCAATACATGTACACTAGTATTGGAGGGGAGATTGAAGGAAGGGTGGATCTTGTAATAAGAAGTAAATTGCACTATATATTTTATATCCATAACAATCACAATTGCAACAAAGGTCAAAAATATAAGAAAGAAAAAACTAGCTAAGCCAAGTATGAGATCATTAAAATTTTACATGTTCTTTATATCAAATTCAAGTAATTCTAAAGAATTAGAATGAAGGATACCGGCCTTGAATGGCAATGCAAAAAAGTGGAGCCCTAGGAGGAACACCAAGGAAAAGGGGATTCTACTGCAAGAAAATCTATCTTGTAACATCAACAAGCTTTTATTTCATTCTTTTGATCATCAAAACAAAGAAAACAACAAATCTTCATGCAACATCATAGTAGATATCTCCCACGGATTTGATAGAATCAACCATAATCTTCAATATCTTCATAAAATCCTTCAATAGAACAATGAAAATAAAAGAATAAAAATTCTTTGAATGGAATCCAATCACATAGTATTCATATTCAATGTCTTTATAGTTCTCTCTCTCAATCTCTCATATACAGTTACACTGTTTTGATAGAATTGACTATCTTTGGCTCTCTCTCTCTCTCTCTATCAATAGTACATCATATCCTCACTACAATACTCTCATAATAACTCTCAATAATCCTTCTTAGGTCGTGGATGCACCTCCCAAGAGGTATGTCTAATATGAAGAGTCACTAGAGCTACTACAGTGTCTTTTCACAGCTCACTATTGTCACTGTCACTTAGTCTTCTCTTCAGTCTTAAGCAGCTGCTTCTTCCACTTGTTTTAGTTATTTTGAACTTAGATTCATCCTTTCCAAAGGTTATAAAACTTTCCCACAGTCACACATACATTCTATAGAACACTTACAGAAGGTCTACAAAACAGTTACAATACAGTACCAAAGCAGCTACAGTACAGTTACAGTACAGAGACAGAACATAGACAGAAGCTCTATAGAAGGTTATAGAAGGTTATTAGAACCTCATAAATCATACTCAAACCATTTCATACTATCAAAAACTATTCAATAGGCCTTCAAAAGATCTCAATCTTCATTAATAATCAATCCATGCTTTATACAGAAGACAATCAGAACAAAACAGAAGCTATACAAAGGGTTTACAGAACCAATCAAAACCTATCAGAACCTCAGAGAGCTTCATATCTCCACTGATAATCATCATGAACTTCCAAAACATAATCAATATCATCCAAAACACTCTCAAACACTTCCATTAACAACCATACATCACTCTAAATCCATAAAAAATCAATCATTCAGACCTCAAAAACAACAAAAATCAGTCAAAAATTCAGTCTTTTTCCACTCTCAACATATCCCCACACTTAGAAAGGAAGCGTTCTCGCGACCTAAGGAAAAGAAGAATATAAGTTCATTAAAGAGCTCAATTTTATCTTCCATAGTATCTTCAACAGTCTCTCCAAACCACGACCCCAACTTATTATCTATATCTTGAGAAAAAATACTAAAGGAAAACTTCCATTATTCATTAACTCATCTGATTAATCATTTAAAAGCCATAACAAAGTTGTAAAGGATATAAGAGGTGTTCTTCAGCTTTCCACCATAGGTGTCCATCCATCATTACCATCAATAGTTTGAAAAGAGCTCTTGAACAAATTATTCTCAATCAGCATAATCTCATCACATACAATTATTACAACACATACACAAACACTAACACAACCATTTGAATGACACCTCCAAAAAGATATATATATCATTAAGAATCATCCAAAATACATTGCAAAGGCATCAATGAAGATGATCCCTTTTTAAGGCTTGGTGGTTTCGAAAACGATCCATGGAGAAGGATTCATGTACAATTGTCTTTGGAGGATTTTGAAAGAACTGTAGGCAACACATCTTTTCTAGCAAAACAAGGTATCTGCTAGGTAGATATAGGGCATGAAAATACAGGACATCCAACTAATGGGATTCAATGTTCACATTGACATTCATACAAAGCTTTGAAATGGCGTTTTGATCATTATGGGAATGCCTATGCACGTATGCTAGATACCAAGCAAAATGAGCTGTCAATCTCACTGAAAGATCTAGAGATTGTGAATATTGGTGAGCAAAATGAAGGTAATTCTGGTATGCTTAACTGGCAGTTGTCCAATTCCTTGGAATTATTGGCCAGTTAATGTGGGATCCTGTAAGAGAATCAGTTGAGCTCCATCCTCTTCTTCTGGGAATCTGCTGATCAAACCCTTCATATTCACTAACCAACTAAGGGGGTTGAGAAATAGAAGTGGTAGGAGATGGGAGTGGAATAAGTAAAAGAGGATGAAGAGATAGGTAGGCAAAATCATAAAAGGAGGAATAAGTTAAAGGAGTGGCTGAAAATTTAAGGGAATCAGTTTAGGAAAGGTGTTAATTGATAAATAGGAAAAGTAGAAGGTATATGGATAGATGGAGAAGGGCATGGTGGAGAAGGGAAAAAACTCTATCTTCAATAAAAGAGAAATTTGTAAATATGGGAATTTGAGGAAAATATTCAGGTTGGAAAAGAAGAGGTAAGATTGCTATTGAATTGGTTTGATAAAGGGAAAGATAGGTATCATAGCGATGAGCCATTTGTTGGTAGTACAATAGGCTAGGAACAGAGAGACCTAAGACAGATCTTCTCTGGCAGGCATAAAACAAGGTTAAATCAAATGGATGATTTTTGGAAAGATGAGCTAAGAGATCCACCCTCAATTGGTTAGTGCTCTGTATATAGGTAGAAGCTATGTTCTGACGTTGATTCAGGACTACAAAATCAATCATTGAGTGCCAAGAATTGTCAGGGCAAGTAGCCACTTTTGAAGAGTAACATTCAAACATGTCATCTATTCGCAACTCTAAATATTTGACATACAAGACAACTTGCAAAACCATGTTTCCCACATACCAGGCCATATCTACTTCATCTGGAATCAACAGATCTCTCCGTAGATACATGTATGACAGCAACATGGTATCGGTCGTCACATAATCTTTAAACACCATACGGACCACTTCTGTCAGTAACTCAGGAGACCAAGCCCCACTCCAACCATCCTTTGGAAGAGAAAGATCCATCATTGAAAGATTTATATAAAAGGCCAATTTTGCAATTGATAGTGGACAAAGAAAGAATGTGGTCTGGAGGAACATACTCCTGGAAATGCTCAAATGTTGACCATAACAAATCCATCCTAGACTGCAATCTTTCCACTTTATCTTGGAACAATGGACACAAAGTAGCCTATCTCTGGAGAACTGCCAAGTCTTGCTAAGAGATAGAAGGAATCAGAGGAACATTGGGGCTTGGAGGAACAGGCCGTGACTATGTCAGTCGATCTTGCAACTGCTTGATTTGGGAAGCTTGTGATTCCACTGTGTCATGAGCAGTTTGTAAGGCTGAGAGTTTTGCATCTAAAAGAGTCTGAAACTCTTGAGCTTCTTTGGACATCCTCTCTTTCTCCTCTGAGATTTTAGGGACCTCTAATTGAGCCTCTGTTAACTGGATCTTCGAAGAAGATATCTCTTCTCTTTGAGTCTCAATCATTTGGGTTTATTGCTCCATCTGCTCAAACAAATCTATGACGAGTGTGTCTTTAGCAGAGGCTAACTTTGATGTTGCCTTATGCAACTGGTCTTTGAACTACATCAATTCTTCATAAAAGGAAGCATACAACTGTTGAACACAAGCTGTCAATCGAACTCTAAATGTCTTTACAGAGGAATGGAATGGCATCTCTCGATACTAGACTGTTCACTGAAGGGACTGATATGTCCAAGAAACCCTCTCTATGTGCTCTAAACAAATTGTTACATGTGAGGTAAGCAGGGAGGTCACTGCCAAATGTAGCAGGAATTCTGACTGAAGGAAGAACTGAATGAGATTTATTTGCCACACGCTATAAGCGTTTCCGCTGAATGACCAATGGAGAAGGGGAATCAAGATCCTCTATATAAATAGGTTCAGACTCTTCTAAATGTGGAGGGGAAGGTACTGGATCAGATGGAGGACGTGGAAGCACGCCCTTCTTTAGACGTGAGTATGTCAAGAAAGCATACAAGTAGGATCCATATGTGACATTTGTGACATTGCCCCTTGTTACTTTGACAAAATGTTGGTCCATCTTTGTAAGCAGGTAAGTACTCCAATCAATAGCCACTCCTTTTAACACCATCCTAGAAGCTGTGAAGAGCTTTTTGGACAAGTAATGGGATGGCATTTTGGCAGGCATAAACCTATCCTGGAGGAACTAGCAGACCAACTTCCATAGAGGATCAAGATCATGGAAAAAGATACGCCTCAAGTGTTGATCAGTCTCTTGACATCCAGGATTTCCTTGGTTTGCTTCTGTAATAGCTTGAAAATCTCATCGTTGGAGAATAATTGTCTAGTTGTAACAAAGGGCTCTCCTTTGTAGGGAAGAGACAGAGCCTTTCCTAACCCTCCGGGTGTCAATATTATGGAAGCACCATGAACCAGGCTCAACTTCTTGTTGTATGATGCAAGGAACTCATCACACAAGGATGGATCATTTGGAATCAAGGGGAATGAAGCAGCCACGAAAGTCGCACGTCCTCGATAGGAGGAGGAGCGTGAGGTGTCATTCAGATGGAAAGCACACATACCACAACACAGACAATCACAAAGAATGCCTGCAAAACAACCAAAGGGCTATAAAAAAGAAATCATTCAAAAGGAATGACACACATACATAAATGTAGCTAACCCATTTACCACCCCAAACAATACATATCCTAGAAAAAATTGAGCATGACCTCTACACATATGCAACCGAAAACTTCATGCGATGCAACAAACAGACACCCAAATCCCCGTATCAGGCAAGAAATAAAGAAAAAAATTACAAACCGTACCCATAATTGTAACACATAGACAAACCATAATACCATAAAAATGTACATCAAGACCTAACCATAACCTTGACCATCAAGTTCAACTAAGAGGACTTTACGTGCCCATCCCACGAAGCGTGTTTATTAAAAAGGGAGAGAAAAAGTGCAGTGAGGGGAAATTATTTTAATGAAGGGTTCATTTTAAGAAATTATTAACAATGGGAGACATTTTACTAGGTTATAAACCTTAATAAAAAGACGACGGTTCCTTCTTAAAATTTTAATTACAATTTATTAGGGTGAAATGGTGCTTTATCGAAACCTGGACTACAATTCCCAGACTGGGTCTCTAAATGCAAATTCATTAATTAAAAATTAATAGTGATGTGGAGCGTTTTTTTGCCAGCGCGTGCTTTTTGTGACACCTGGTTCATTTTTATTAAAAATTAAGGTGTCTCTTCAGCGCATGTAGCACGTGCAAAGTGAACGGCTAGTTGATTTTAAACTATAAAATTGTGTGTTTAGCGCGAATGCCCGTGGAAAAGGTGGGTGAATAAAGTTCATTTTAGCAATTAATTGTGGTTAAGGGATAATGAAAATGAATAAAGCTCACAAAATAAATACCTGGTAGGGGTGTGTATGCAATGGACTCAAGGTGCACAGAGTAGTCCCCCAAATGCAATGAATCTAGTCAAACAAAAACAAAGACCACTAACTAAAAAAAATAAAGCACATTAGTGTTTTTCTTTATTTTGATTTTATTTTTATTTTTTTGGTTTTTTTTGTGTATTTTAGGTGTGTTTGTTTTGTGTATATTGTTTGGTTTGGTTTATTTATTTTTGTTATTTTTTGTTGTATTTTTTAAATAATTAAATCATGATATATAACACACAAATATGTTATGAAGTGTAAGAGTGAATTTTCAGAAATTTAGCAAGTGTCCAAAATGTATGTTAATTTATCCATGATTTTCATATGATTTTTAGGATTTAAAATGATTTTTTATGAAGTGTAGTATTAAAATTAGGATTATTTGGCTTCAAATAATATTTTTACCCTTTATGGAAACATTTTTAATTGAGAATTTAGTGGAAAAAGGGACAGGGAATTTGTGAAATTTTTTGGAACTTTTTTGAGTTTATTTCTGAATTTTTACTAATTTTTAATGAATTTTACTCATTTTCCATGTAATTTTGAAGTAATTTTCAGATTTTAAATTTTTTGCAATTTATTTGTTTCAATTTTAACTTTTTAAAATATTTCAAATAATTTCAGCAATATTTGTAAATTTTTAGAATTTTTTAATACTTTTTTTATTTTAAATAAATTTTTGGAATTTTTATGTGTTTTTTGTTTATTTTTATGTATTTTTATATATTTGCGGGTTGGAAAATAAAAGGCAGTACCCGGGCTACGTATTAACAGCAAAGGATGACTGCGTGTGAACGGCGGGTTTGCAGTACTCCACCGCACGGACAAGTCGGAAGCTCGTCCTTGTGCGTGAACGCCTGCTAGCACACGCGTATACAGCTGAAAAAGAACGAAAGAGAAAAGGCAAGAACGAGGGCTAACTAAGTAGATTAAGCGAATTAGGTTACCTTAGTCTGAGAGAGTTGATTAAGTTAATTTAGTTGAGTAAATCAATGAAGTTAGTTAGTTAGATTAGGTTAGTTTGTTAAGTTAGGTCAAGTCAGGTCAATTAGGTCTGGTTAGTCTAGGTAGGTCAGTTAAGTCTGGCTAGGTCTATTTAGTTAGGTTTGGTTAGTCAGGTGAAGTCTAGTTAGTCGAGTTAGTCAGGTCTGGTTAGTCAGGTGAAGTCTAGTCTAACTAGGTTAACTAGGTTAGGGTGGAGACTAACTAGGGTTAGTGGAGGGGGTTAGTTAAGCTAACTAGGGTTAGTTGGGAGGGTAGTTAAACTAACTAGGTTAGTTGGGGGTAGTTAAACTAACTAGGGTTAGTGAATTAGGAAACTAACTAGTGTTAGTGGTGGTAGGTTAGTTAAGACTAACTAAGGTGAGGTTAACTATTAACTAATGTTAGGTTAATTAGTAACTAAGGTTAGATTAATTAGGAACCAAGGTTAGATTAATACTAACCAAAAAGGTGGTAGTGGTGGAGGTAGAGGAAGACTGTGATGGAGGAGGAGGAGGAGGAGGAGGAGGAGGAGGAGGAGGTTCTGGTGGCAGTGGTGTCTGGAGGGCGACCAAGGCGTTGAAGCGGCGACGATAGGCACCGTCGGCGACGGAGTGGACGGCGGGCATCGAGCGGCAGGCTGGGCAGGAGACGGCGGCCACAACACGTGCTGGCGGTGATCAGAATGGGCGCAGGGGCGGCGAACGGTGGCAATCGATAGGGTGGGAGAGAAAAAGGAGAAGAAGGAAGGAAGAGAAGGGGGAGAAGAGGAAGAAAGAAGAGGAAGAAGAAGGGAAGGAGGAAGAAGGAGGGAGAAAGGGGATGGTCACGAGAGCACAACAGGAAAAACAGGTTTTTTTTTTCTCTCTTTTGTTATTTTCTTTTTTTTCTTTTTCTTTTTTTTCTTCTCTTTCTCTTTTTTTTTCTCTTTCTATTCTTTCTTTTTTTTCTCTTTTTTTTTCTCTTTCTTTCTTTCTTCTTTTCTTTTTTTTCTTCTTCTGTTCTTTTTTTTTTGTTTGTTTGTGTGTGTGTTTTTTTTTCTTGTTTTTTTCTTTCTTGGTTTTCTTTCTTGCTTTATTTTCTTTTTGTTCTTTTGTGTTTTTTCTTGTTTTTTTAAATTAATGGAAAATAAATAAATAAATAAAAATTGAAAAATAGAGAGCCAAGAAACACACCCCCGGCCCGTGCGCATGCACGGGTAGGGGTTTAAAAAAATAACAATGATGGGATCAAACAAGGAAGGGACAAGGATGCGCAAGCCACGGATGCCACAGGGGCATATCGAGGTGCATAAAACCAAAAACAAGCGCATTCACGCGTGACACGAGAAACGCGGTCACACGGGAAAAAGGAAGAAAATTTAATAAAATCCAAACCGTTCGTCGGATAAAAAATCTGTAAAAAGGAAAAATGTGCCAGGAGATGAGGGGAAAAGGATGAAAACATGCAACACCAGGGCCCGAGAAAAATGAGGGTGTTCACATGGGAAAAACACAAAAAGAAACTCGAAAACACATACGAACATTAATATTGAAAAATCCGTGTATCGGAATGAAGTGTTGAAAGAAGGAAAATTATGCAGAACAAGGTGTCCAACAACCCTATCATGATAAAACACAATTTCGATCGAGATAGGATGCGTTCCCATGGAAAAAACCCCAAAAATGGGCCTAAAAGTGGACTCGGAAATTAATGCGGGAAAAACCATGCGCGGGAATAGAGGACAGTAAAAAGGAAAAATGCCCGAAAGAAAGGAATTCATAGGACTGGCTCATCAAAACTGAGTTTGGGAAAAGTTAGGAGGGGTCCACATGGAGAAAACACAAAAACACACCAAAAAACACTCGGAAAAATTAATAACTAAAAATCTGACAATTGGAAGAGGGGGGAGGAAAAAGGAAAAAGTGGAAGAAAGGCTAGCAGGACACGACTGTCAAGTCAAACTAGAATTCCGGTGAAAATAGACCAGATTCACATGGAAAAATGTGAAAAATAAGCACAAAAAATGCTCGAAAACTCGTAAAAATTAATAACGGATAAATCATGCATCGGAATGACATGGAATAAAAGGGAAAAGTGTTAGGGGGAATGGGTAGGATAGGCCTGACACATCATATTAGGGTTCTGAAGCAATAAAGATGCGTTCACATGGAAAACAGTCCATTTTACAAGAATTGTTTCAAAAATTAATAACTTGAAAACCGTCTGTCGGAACAGGAATTGATAAGAAGGAAAAATAGGAGTTTGAAGGGACAAACAGGGCTGTAAGGTTGGATTGGGATTTCGGTGAACGTAGGGCCCGTTCGTATAAAAGAAGCGCAAAACTAAGAATAAGGGAGAACGGTCAAGAAACAACCCCGAGGACAGGGTAAAATAGCACGGAAGGGTGGGGAAGAGACCCCATCAGGGTAAAATGAAGTCACGGCATGGATGCATTATCGGACAGGGTATATGCATGGGGATATGAAACATAGACGCGCAGGGACGCGTCCCCATACTTAAAACCTTAGTAGGAAGGGTAAATCCAACATCAAGAACCTAGTACCACACTTCGGACCAACCACGATGTCCTCACACTTAAGACATAACCGTCACTGAGAAGCAGAAGGTGTAGGGTTAGAAAAACTTGGCACATATTACCGAGGAGGAATGTCGACTATTGAGGTTGCGGCTTGTATCATTATTGGCTGCAGGAGGTAACAAGGTGTCTTCACAGCACACGTCCTTCGTCCTTTGTGGCAGGGACCATGCAGCAATACCCAGGGAGGTAGCTGGTTGAAGGAATCACAGGAAATTCGTCTATGGCGAGGGATATTGCAATCAACTCGCACTCACTCAAATGGAACGAAAGAACATTCACTCGCCTCATTACGAATGTCACTCGAAGAAAATAATGATGAAAACCTAGAGCTCACACCCGGTTTAAAAATCGACAAAGGAATGGTGTAGAGAGAGTATGCCAGGGTGCACAATTGATGGTGCATCAGTGCGTCCAACCTGTTTGGCATAGGTGCAAGGAGAAAGGCCAGGGAGCCTTGCAGTGCAGTGTACAGAACAGAGTGACGTGTCCTGTGCTGATAGCAGAAACCCAGCCCATGGGTGCATAAGGAAACGCGAACGTACCTGAATCCAATGATCTCAACGTCCCTCAATCCTCACCTCTCGATAATTGATTGAAGAACACCAGTCACACTCAGCCCACCCTCTGTCTCATGCTCTGTTGATAGATATAAAGGGCAACCCATTCCTGAAACCCATTGATGTAATCCTTACCGTCACTTGTGCAGAGGTTGTATGCCTTGTGCGCATTTGATGGTGCAATTGTACATCCCACCCTATGCCGACATACAATGTAAGAAGGAAGGCCAGGGAGCCTTATGGTGTAGTGCACATGAATAGATCGTGCTTTGTGCATTGAGAGGCCCATCCCATGCGTGCAACACTCTATTCACACATCTTACCTCTCTTTTGATTTGAAGGGAACGAGTGGTCACTCATCCCACCCTCTGTCTCACTCTCTGTTGAAAGATACAGAGAGCAGCCCATACACACGTCCCCATCCTGTTGGGATGAAAGCTTGCATCACTCAAGGGGTTGGTGATGAAGATTATGTCGGCGGTTGTTGTCGTCAGGATCTTGAGGAGGAGGCGTATCCAGGGAGGCAACCTACAAGCCTCATACTTCAAGGACTTGTAAAAAAAGTCATCTGTTAAGAAGGACAACCGGACTGATATTGCAGAGACAGCGCACCAAGGGAGGTGGCTTCAAATTACATGATGGAAAGGTTCTGCTGGTGATGAGTCAACTATCTTGAACTGTGGGATATTACCACCTTTTCCACAGTCAACTTCTCGCCCAAGGGTGTTTCCACCCTTTCTTGGAACGAGGCCTGTTATGACAGGGAATTTCTTCTTTTTCTCCCATAACAGTTTGTTTGTTTGTTTTTTTTCTTTTTTTTTCTTTTTTTTCATTAAGAGAGAGAATGGTAGAAATACCATATGTCAGGACCAACCTCGCCACATGGATCAGACGAGAAGAGAACAAGGTTGGGTTGAGATGTTTCTGTGAGGGGTTAGCAGAACAACACCGCCTCATGAGGAGAATCATAAGGGCTATCAGAAGCACGATGAGAAGGATAGTGCGATGCCCAAAAGGGAAAGGGTAGGTTGACCGTGATTGTCAAGATCCCTAGGGAGGGAAGTACTTTTTCAAGCGATAGCCATTGATCAGGAAAGGATCATCAGAGGCATCAACGGTCTATACCTGAACAGAGCTGTTAGGATTGACAGCAAGCACCTTATCCAGGCCCATCCACCGTTGTTAAAGCTTGCTAGGAAACTTGCCGAATCTTGAATCATAGGCTAGGACAAGATCACCTTTTTGAACTCTTTGTGCTTGATGAAACTGTCATGATAGGCCTTGCGTCGCGCTTGAGTGGTTTCCATGCACTATAGGGCCATCCGACGTATCTCATCCAAGCATTCCAAGTGCAGGAGACGGCGTTGCAATCATTCATTATCTCCCAAGCATTCTTTAACTACCACTCGCAAAGAGGGCAATTCCAGTTCAATAGGGAAGACGACTTCTGTACCATACACTAGCTAGAAAGGGGTCTGTCTTATAGATGCCTTATGGGAGGTTCTATATGTCCAGAGGGCCTCTGTAAGTCGATCGTCCCAGTCGCGATGATGTGTGGCAATCATTCTTGTTAGGATCGAGCAGAGAATGTGATTGGTGACTTCAACTTGGCCGTTGGCTCTAGGGTAATAAGGAGTGGACTTGCGATGGCAGATCTTATACAGTTCCATCAGCTCCTCCATGATTTTGTTAAGGAAATGAGTACCTCTGTCACATACGAGCTCAAGGGGACTACCAAAATGGGTAATAATATTCTCATACATGAACAGGGCTACGCTGTTACCATTGTCTCGCTTCAACATTTTAGCTTCACACCACTTTGTAACATAATCCGTACATACCAAGATATATCTATTCTGCTTCCATCTGGTAGTAGGTGGATCAATGGGACCCAGAAATCAATTCCCCACTTCTCGAACGGCTTTAGGGGAAGAATAGGTTGCAGCGGCATGGCACTTGATTTGGTGGGTTTTCCCATTCGCTGACAAGTACCACATCTGTTACAGTAATCATATGCATCCTTGTAGAGGGTCGGCCACCAGTATCCTGCTAATAGAGCCTTCCTGGCTGTCGTTTCTCCTGCGAAGTGTCCACCATAGGGTTCGTCATGGCATGCTTTCAATACTATGCCTATTTCATCCCCTGCAACACATCTTCGCATCACTTCATCTTTACCTCTCTTGTACAGTGCACCGCCTAACAAGGTGTAGGGCTGATTTTAACTGAAGTTTCTTCTTCTCACGGCTTGAGATGCCAGGAGGATACTGTTGATTTGCTAGGAGATTGGCTATGTTTGCATATCAGGGAATAACTGTTTCAACTAGAAATAAGGAAGCATCAGGAAGGTCTGGATCATCCTGTTCCTCTTCTTCTGTTTGAGGGATCCATGATAGATGATCGGCTAGGACATGGGAACAGCCAAGCTTAGTGACCACTTCAAAGTCAAACTCTTGGAATATGTAATGTATCCGCTAGTATCATCCAGGACACGTCTTAGCAGTCCATCGGAAAGGATGTCTAGAAAACTCCGCCCGGCACTCCCATGGAATGTTACGGATTTTACGATCTAGGTCTTCCCACGTCTGCCACGTAGCGGAAGTATCCTGGCCGTTCCCACTTAAGATCGATCGGAATTAGGGTTTTCATGATTGGTCATTAGCTAACAGCAATTAGCGTTAGACCCGAGCGAACTACTTTACGCAGAAACGCCAGGTCCGAAGCGGATTCACGCTGCACTTGGTTCAAGGAGAATGGGAAACGAGAGGGATGCAAGGCTCAACCTCTCTGCCATAAGGCATAGTCCCATTCCGTTCCCCTAAAACAGCATAAATCGAGTAAGATGTAACTCTAGGTCATCGCTCTCGTTATTCGTTTTGATGATCATCCCGCTGTTCTTCGAGATTTTTGAGAAAAGTTCCCGGCTAACCGGGACCACCCGACTGTAGGACGGACCCATGACCCATCCTCCGCACTTTCCTCGGTTTTTTTTAGTTATGTAATTATCTAACACATTAATTTGATATATAACAATCAGCTTCTTTAATTAATCTTGTTAAGCACTGGTTCCTTCACGTAATCTTATCACGTGACATAGAAAAACAATATCAAGCAAGTTCTTTTTTAAACATTTCATCATTTTATCTTTGAAATACAAGGAGTTCCGCCCGTAGGCTTGTCTATAATCCACCCGAGGGCTATCCAGTAATCCCGAGGGATCACTATTCCAAGCTTCCACCCGTAAACTAGTATGCGGGCCTCGAGATCCAATCTCGAGTCATGTTAGCCTCTTGTGCAGGACCCGGAAGGCGAGGGATTTACGGCCAGAGCCCCCCCTACCACCCAAGCGTCCTCCTACTCCAAGTAGAGCTCAACAGAGAGACCTCTCGCGACGAGTTCGGTCCACGTTCCCGGCGCGGTGAACAACCCCCTTGGTTAGGGTTAGGCAGGTAGTCGGGGGTAACTGAAAGTGCCTCTTCCTTCATGCCTTTAACCTAAAGTATAGGTACTCATTTAATTTGTAATTCATAATTCAAACAGAGCCCTAAAATCTCTAGCAAGCACAAACATTTCCATTAATCAACCGTGTTGTTTGGCAGACTGCTAAGGAAGTGTTCTTTCCTTTTGAGTGTATCAGCACTCGTTCCCAAGGTGTCTTGTAAATTGGCAAGATCCTTTACATTCCGGTGTAGGGCGTACCTTATTAACCCAACTTGGTCAACCCTAAAGTTCCTTAGATATGCTAGTTTCGGATTTACAACTTTCCTTATTTACAAGGATATCCAAAAATACGTCCTGTTGCAAGATAACTTGCGTAGGGATCTGCCATCCTTATTGAGGGTTTTTACCCTTTCTCCTTGTGAATCAATCACAAGACTAAATGATTTCGTACTTGTTGCGCAAGTCCTGCGATGGAATAATTCGTTTTAGATCCTTTAAGCTGACGCATGTCGGGCCTAGGGTTTCTTTTTAAGGATCTCGGGGACAGCCCTAGTTCTTTATCTTTACGAATTTTTTTGATCCTACAATAAGGAAAGTAGTCAAGTGCTTAGGGTATGAATATTTCTATGTTTAGATTGGTTTGGATATCTTTTGGAAGGTAATATTAATCGTCTTGTCACAGTTTTGCTATCCTTGTGACAATTTACTTTTCAGTCAATACAGTTCAATTTAAACTTCCTTTTTCCTTGTAGATGAACTCATGCCAAATAACAAACATTTCCCTTGCTAAGATGTGAAATTATCAATGATAACTTCCTAGTAATTTGAGCAACGAAAGAAACCTCTCATGACTTTAATCATTTACAATGATTCGTTGCGAAAGGAATAAGACTAATGGTGCAAGATATAATTTCTATACCTTTAGGATTTAACTAAAATATACTACTATAGTAAATGGATAATCTTGCTCGTAATTTATAATGCTTGATGCAATTCGAAGAAAACTAAGTTCTATACATTATCATTCATTCAAATAAGCTAAACTCCTTCATTACAAATAACTCGGACAAATATATCCTATCCCTAACAATTTCTCTTTGCATGATCGACTTAAAACCGAATTAAAGCCAAGAAGAAAAACCTGGTTTTGGGGTGAGATATCCACATGGATACCGGGAGATGACCCTTCTGCGGCTACTCCTTGGACTTTCTTAGGAGGCATCGCAATTGTAGTTTTTCGAACGTGGAAGCAGCTCTACAACTCCTCCTAGGAATTCCACCGTCGCTTCCTTGCACCGCTTGTCGATAGTAGTTTTTGGAAGGCTCCCTCCTTGGAAGTTAGGGAAATTCGAAAGGGTGTTTCAGAGTCTTCTACGATTAAGACCCATTGAAGCCATGGGGAAGGCTTAATGGTCTTTTAATGACTCGCTCAAATGAGGAACGAAAAGGGATGGAAAAAACACAAGGTGCACGAGAGAACTTCTAAGGGGATATAGTCACCATAAAGGTTATAAATAAGGTCGAAGGACCCTAACCCAACTTGGAGAAAAGGGTTCTCAATATGCCACAAGGAAAGGGTTAGAGAAGGTTTAATCGGGGGGGGAAGGAAAAAAAAGGTGATTCCAACATTCTCTTCCCCTTAGAAGAATCGAGATATCCTCATCTCGAGATAAACTGGGGATACTGATGGTTGAGAGTGCCTTCCTCTACCCACGTGGCATCCTCTGCGGAATAATCCTTCCATTGGATGAGGCATTCTCTTAAGGTTCTAGATCTTAACTGTCTCTCCCTAACATCTAAGATCCTATCTGGCCTTAGTTCAAGGACTCCTTGACTAGGCATTACAATTTGTTGGTCATCAAGTACATGATTAGGGTTGGGTACATACTTTTTTAATAGGCTGATATGGAATACATTGTGAACCTTTAGGTTCTCAGGGAGTTGCAATCTATAAGCATTGGGTTCTAGGCATTTGAGGATTTTGTACGACCCACAATACCTTGGACTTAGCTTCTTGCATTCTCCTAGGGATAGAGAACTCTTTTTGGGGCGTACACGAATGAAGACCATGTCTCCTTCTTCAAAGACTCTTTCTTGACGTTTCAAATCTGCGTATGCCTTTTGTCTATCCTTGGCCGCTTGTATGTCTTGTCTTATTGACTTTATTTGATCATCCATGTCTTCCAACATCTGTCTTGACACTTCAACTCTTAGGGTTGGATCAGAAAAGTTTAGGGGGCTTTGACAATCATGACCATACAATGCTTGGAAAGGAGTCATCAGAATGCTCTGCTGGTAAGAAGCATTGTAGGCAAATTCAACTAATGGCAAGTAGTGAATCCACCTCTTCGGCTCTCAACAACAGTATGCCCTAAGCATATCTTCGATTATTTGATTTACTCGCTCTGTTTGGCCATCCGTTTGGGGATGGTAAGCGGTGCTAAAACAGAGTTGGGTCCCAATAGCTTCAAAGATAGCTCTCCAGAAGTGTGATGTGAAGAGAGAATCTCGGTCACTAATGATTCTTCTAGGTAACCCATGTAGCTTGAATATCTCCTTGATAAACAATCTTGCAATGTCAGAGGCTTTATAGTTTGTCTTTACTAGAATCAGGTGTGCAACCTTGGTAAGCATGTCAACCACAACCATAATGGAATTGTATCCTCCTTGGACTTGGGGTAAGCCCACAACAAAATCCATACTGATGAATTCCCATTTCATTTGGGGAATGTCAAGCGATTGCAGTTTTCCTGGCATCATGACATGTTCGGCTTTGATACGTTGGCAAGACAAACACTCAGTGACATATTTGAGAACGTCCCTTTAAGCCTCTCCCAATGGTAGCTCTTCCTAACTGCATTAAGAGTCTTAGCATAGCCAGGATGTCCTGCGAAAGGAGAATCATGAGCTTCCCATAATATCTTCTGCTTAAGTGACTAGCTTGCTGGTATACACAGCCTTGTTCTGTAGTAGACAAGTCCATTATCAATGGAAAATTCCTGATACTTAGCTTGCAACTTCTGATTCTGCTCCTTGGTAGATATTTCCTTTATCATTGTTTGGTAGGCCAAATAATGGCATGCTTCCTCTCTAGCTAGTTCAAGTATAGGGTTGTTTGGCATATATACTTTTGTAGCCAGAGATCTGGCCGCTGATGGATTCTGTAAGATTAGGGAATTTAGGAATGCCTTGCGACTGAGTGCATCGGCAACTACATTCTCTTTCCCTGGTCGGTACTTGATTTCAAAGTCATATTCCTCCAACACTTCAATCCACCGACGTTGCCTCATGTTGAGCTTGTTCTGGGTAAAGATCCATTTGAGACTCTTATGGTCGGTTACTAGAGTAAACTTGTTACCCAACAGGTAGTGTATCCAAAGCTTTAGAGCATTGATGACAGCTAGTAATTCCAAATCATGCATAGCATAGTTCTTTTCATGACTCTTCAATTTCCTTGAAGAGTATGCTATTGGATGACCTTCGTGCATAAGTACACATCCCAAGGCAAGAATGCTAGCATCAGTTACTACCTCGAACTCCTTATTGAGGTCAGGAAGTTTTAGAATAGGTGCTGATACCAAACTTTGCTTCAATTTGTCGAAGCTATTTTGTTCGGAAGTTGACCATGTAATGGAAGTCTGCTTCTTTAGTAAGTCTGTAAGAGGTGCTGCAATCAAAGCATAGTTTTTGATGAAGACCCTATACCATCCTGTCAATCCAAGAAAGCTACGTATCTCTTTGATGGATACTGGTATTGGCCATTCAAGCACATCTCTGACCTTGGCTGTGTCTATTGATATTCCTTCTGATGATACTATGAATCCCAGATATTCAATCTGACGCTTGAAGAATGCACACTTCATTTTTGCATACAGCTTATGAGACCTCATTGTCTCAAGGACAATCCGAAGTTGAGGTTCAAGATCTTCTTCCTGTTTAGAATAGACTAAAGTGTCATCGAAGAAGACAAGCACGAAATCATCAAGATATGGTCTAAAGATATCTTGCATTAATCTATTGAAGGTGGCAGGTGCATTTGTAAGCCCGAATGACATAACCAGGAACTCAAAGTGCCCATATCTTGTATTGAAGGTCGTCTTTGGAATATCTTCTTCCTTGATCCTTATCTGATAGTAACCTGACCTGAGATCAATCTTGGAGAAGATCTTTGCACCTTGAAGATGATCAAGAAGCTCATCTATTCTAGGAATAGGATACATGTTCTTGACTATTGATTAATTCAACCCCCGGTAATCAATACATAGTCGAAGTGTCCCATCTTTCTTTTTCTGGAATAGTACTAGAGCTCCCCACGGTGAGTTGCTAGGCCGGATGTAACCCTGATCTAACAGTTGCTTGAGTTGTTCCTTCAACTCAATTGCTTCTGGTATGGACATTCTATAAGGTCTCTTTGCAATTGGTGCAGCTCCAGGCACTAGCCTAATCTCATGATCTACTTCTCTTTGAGGCAGAAGTTCAATCAATTCCTCAGGGAATACGTCAGCGTATTCCTTTAGCCAAGAAGGTCCTTCATGAGACTCTTGCTTTTGATCTAACTTGTTGAGTTTGATAAGGTAAACAGGTGATCCTTTTCTGACTCCTTTTATGATCCGAGATACTTTGGCTAATTGGATTCTTGGCACTCCTGCCTCACCTTGAGTTGTGACAAATTCCCTTTCAGAGTTTCGAAAGGAAACTTGACCCTTTCCATAGTGGATGTGGGCGTCGTTGGGCTTAAGCCAATCCATCCCGAGTAGACACTCATGGATACCTAAATTCATGACTCTGAATTTGACTGAAGTCTTCTTTCCTTCTAGAAAGAATTCCACCTTAGCAGTTTGCCTGGTACAAGTTACCTCACGACCGTTTGCCAACTCCACAAGTAGGGTAGGTGCTTCTACTGTGGTTATTCCTTAACTTTTTGCACATGCTGGTGAGATAAAGGAATGTGTACTGCCACAATCAATCAAGGTTTTGAAACCTTTACCTTGATAGTCCAACGGTGTCTGAATCACCGAGAACTGGCGATTCGGCCCTTTCTTGTGTAAAGCGGCATGGACTGTCGCTTTTTCGAATTCAGCTTCCATAGTCCGATCTTCCTCTTCTTCTTCTTCGCATCTTTGCCTATTGGCAATGCAAGCGGTTCTTCCTCTTCTACGGGTAAGGGCTCCTTGACCGCGGCCTGCACCTTGGAAAGGCATTTGACGATGTCCTCCTTGGGACATTGCCTCTTGAAGTGACCGGGTTCATTGCAGTGGAAACAACGGAGGTTTCGGCCATTACTTTGAGTAGGAACAAAGTTGTTTAGGTTATTTGTCCTTGCTTTCTTCCTTTGTCCCTGATTATGACCTTGAACTCTCTTCATTTGAGGTCTGAATGCTCCTCTGTTCGGGTCACTATAGGACCAAGTTTTGTTACCCCTTGGTCTAGCTTGCACCTCCTGAATTATAGGCGCCGCTCGAATGAGTGCATCTTGAAGATCTGATGGATGCATCGATTCGAGATGGGTATTTACGGGTGGATTTAAGCCCGCACAAAATTTGGACACCTGCTGCGTCATGTCCATCTGTGGCACATACTTTAAAAGTGAGACGAATTTAGAGTAGTATGCGTCAAGAGTGAGTCCTAGCTGTTTTAGCTCGTAGGACTCATTCATTTTCTACGTACGATATGCAGGTGGTAAATATCTTCCCTGCACGGCTTTCTTCAACTTCTCCCAAGTAATGGACCCCTCTAAAATCCCTTGATCCCTGCACCATTGCTTCCACCAAATTCTGGCTTCGCCAGTGAGTTTTAACTTGGCGAGCATGGCCTGATTGGTAGGTGCAGTACCAGCTGCTTCAAAGTAATCCTCCATGGATTCAATCCAAATTTCAGCATCAGCTTGGACGAATCTACCTCTCCCGTCAAACTCGGGTGGCTTTATCTACTTGAGGAGGAACTTCTTCTCCTGGGTCACAGTAGTACTTGATGTAGGAGGCGAATTTGGAACCTGTACCTAGGGTTGTGCCTAGATAAAAGTTTTATTAACGTTATCATATGATAATCGACGTTAGCTTATATTTCATTTTTAGTTCAGCTATCTCGTAAACAATGTAGCTACTTAACTTTTTAACAACTCTTATGCACAGCCAGATATTGATAAAAATGAGTCTTTATTTGTATTTACATGGGCATAGCCTTATTCAATGTTTCGTGTGATGACAAGCCAATCATTACATTCAGTTTGGGGAGAACAACGTTGTATTGCATTTGTCTACAGGAACTATGTAATAGTAGGGTTTTGGGTCATGGATCTTTAGGAATCGATAATTCATTGGAAGTTTAGGATACCCTTTCCGTTGGAATCCATACTTCTCATGGCGGCCCAACACTTTAAGGCTGCGATTACACGGGTTACTTTCTGATATACATATGAGTTCATTTCAACCCTCCGACCTTGAATATGTAAAGTCGAATTTACGTGAGCTTCCACAAAAATGAAGAGCTTCACGACTTTCAAGTCTTCCAACCACTTGATCCTCTTTAGGTTGGTCTGTAGATAAGCAAACCGGTGGGCGGCTATATAGTAGATTCCTGAAGACCCCGTCCATCTTCGTTCTATGTATAAAGGTGATGGATTATAAATCTACTCCAGGATGTTCATTGTCCCAATTCTTTGTCTATAAAGGGGAGAATGCATTGCAGTCATAAACATGACCCGAAATACCAAAAACTTGTTCCACGCTTCATAATTCTGCAAGACAGCATTGAAGGTGAGAAAATGTTTGGACAGCAACAATTTATTTACTTCATTTTATTGAGATCTCATAAAAACAATTCCGTTGTTGGTCGGCTCTGATACCAACTGTAACGTGTCCACTAGTATCATCCAGGACACGTCTTAGCAGTCCATCGGAAAGGATGTCTAGAAAAATCCGCCCGGCACTCCCATGGAATGTTAAGGGTTTTGCGATCTAGGTCTTCCTGTGTCTGCCACGTAGCGGAAGTATCCTGGCCATTCCCACTTAGGATCGATCGGAATTAGGGTTTTCATGATTGGTCATTAGCTAACAGCAATTAGCGTCAGACCCGAGCAAGCTACTTTACGCAGAAACGCCAGGTCCGAAGTGGATTCACGCTGCACTTGGTTCAAGGAGAATGGGAAACGAGAGGGATGCAAGGCTCAACCTCTCTGCCATAAGGCATAGTCCCATTTCGTTCCCCTAAAACAACGTAAATCGGGTAAGACGTAACTCTAGGTCATCGCTCTCGTTCTTCGTTTTGATGATCATCCCGCTATTCTTTGAGATTTTTGAGAAAAGTTCCCGGCTAACCGGGACCACCCAACCATAGGACAGACCCATGGCCCATCCTCCGCACTTTCCTCGGTTTGTTTTAGTTATCTAATTATCTAACACATTAATTTGACATATAACAATCAGCTTCTTTAACTAATCCTGTTAAGCATTGGTTCCTTCACGTAATCTTATCACGTGACATAGAAAAACAATATCAAGCAAGTTCTTTTTTTAATATTTCATCATTTTATATTTGAAATACAAGGAGTTCCGTCCGTAGGCTTGTCCATAATCCGCCTGACGGCTATCTAGTAATCCCGAGGGATCACTATTCCAAGCTTTCACCCGTAAACTAGTATGCGGGCCTCGAGATCCAATCCTGAGTCACGTTAGCCTCTTGTGCAGGACCCAGAAGGTGAGGGATTTATGGCCAGAGCCCCCCCTGGCACCCAAGCATCCTCCTACTCCAAGTAGAGCTCAACGGAGAGACCTCTCGCGGCGGGTTCGGTGCACGTTCCCGGCGCGGTGAACAACCCCCTTGGTTAGGGTTAGGCAAGTAGTCAGGGGTAACTGAAACTGCCTCTTCCTTCACGCCTTTAACCTAAAGTATAGGTACTCATTTAATTTGTAATTCATAATTCAAACAGAGCCCTAAAATCTCTAGCAAGCACAAACATTTCCATTAATCAACCGTGTTGTTTGGCAAACTGCTAAGGAAGTGTTCTTCCCTTTTGAGTGTATCAGCACTCGTTCCCAAGGTGTCTTGTAAATTGGCAAGATCCTTTACATTCCGGTGTAGGGCGTACCTTATTAACCCAACTTGGTCAACCCTAAAGTTCCTTAGATATGCTAGTTTCGGATTTACAACTTTCCTTATTTAGAAGGATATCCAAAAGTACCTCCTTTTGCAAGATAACTTGCGTAGGGATCTGCCATCCTTATTGAGGGTTTTTACCCTTTCTCCTTGTGAATCAATCACAAGACTAAATGATTTCGTACTTGTTGCGCAAGTCCTGTGATGGAATAATCCGTTTTAGATCCTTTAAGTTGACGTTTGTCGGGCCTAGGGTTTCTTTTTAAGGATCTCAGGGACAGCCCTAGTTCTTTATCTTTACGAATTTTTTTGATCCTACAATAAGGAAAGTAGTCAAGTGCTTAGGGTATGAATATTTCTATGTTTAGATTGGTTTGGATATCTTTTGGAAGGTAATATTAATCGTCTTGTCACAGTTTTGCTAACCTTGTGACAATTTACTTTTCAGTCAATACAGTTCAATTTAAACTTCATTTTTCCTTGCAGATGAACTCATGCCAAATAACAAACATTTCCCTTGCTAAGATGTGCAATTAGCAATGATAACTTCCTAGTAATTTGAGCAACGAAAGAAACCTTTCATGACTTTAATCATTTACAATGATTCGTTGCGAAAGGAATACGACTAATGGTGCAAGATATAATTTCTATACCTTTAGGATTTAACTAAAATATACTACTATAGTAAATGGATAATCTTCGTAATTTATAATGCTTGATGCAATTCGAAGGAAACTAAGTTCTATACATTATCATTCATTCAAATAAGCTAAACTCCTTCATTACAAATAACTCGAACAAATATATCCTATCCCTAACAATTTCTCTTTGCATGATCGACTTAAAACCGAATTAAAGCCAAGGAAAAACCTGGTTTTGGGGTGAGATATCCACATGGATACCGGGAGATGACCCTTCGGCGGCTACGCCTTGGACTTTCTTAGGAGGTATCGCAATTGTAGTTTTTCGAACATGGAAGCAGCTCTACAACTCCTCCTAGGAATTCCACCGTCGCTTCCTTGCACCGCTTGTCGATAGTAGTTTTTGGAAGGCTCCCTCCTTGGAAGTCAGGGAAATTCGAAAGGGTGTTTCAGAGTCTTCTACGATTAAGACCCATTGAAGCCATGGGGAAGGCTTAATGGTCTTTTAATGACTCGCTCAAATGAGGAACGAAAAGGGATGGAAAAAACACAAGGTGCAGGAGAGAACTTCTAAGGGGATATAGTAACCGTAAAGGTTATAAATAAGGTCGAAGGACCCTAACCCAACTTGGAGAAAAGGGTTCTCAATACGCCACAAGGGAAGGGTTAGAGAAGGTTTAATCATGGGGGGGGAACGAAGAAAAAAGGTGATTCCAATATCCACGCAAAAAGGGGGTCCAAGGGATTATAGAACACGAAGGGGGATGGGTTTCAAGGGTCAAGAGGAAGGGGGCTTATAGGGATTACCACCAGGGAGAAAAAAAATAAGTTTTTTAAGGCCTACGGGAAAGGCTTCATGGGTAAAACATAGGGGTTCTAATACCCATCGAAAAGGGGGATTTAGACACGCGGGGGGAAAAGGTTTCAAAGCCCATGACAAAGGGCTTAAAGGTTAAATCATGGGGGGTATGGAAGGGTTTTTGGAAAGGCACGAGAAGGGGGATGAAAGGGCCTTAGGAGGATTAAAGCCGGGGGGGAAGGGGGGGGTTTAATACCAGGGGAAAGGGGGCTAAGAAGGCCCCCCTTTTGGAAGCTTCCAAGCTTCAGGGGAAGGACATGTGGGGGAAAAATAACTCCCCAGCCGTGATGCGACGGCCAGGAGGTGGCCGCGACGGGTTTTGGCAGTGAATCAAGATGGCCGTTGGCGTGTCTGTTGTCCAACGGCAGCTGGGTTGGCTCCTCCCTCTACACGACCACCCTCTCCCTCTAAGCTTGGCGCAACAGGGTGATGGCACCCCTCTCCTCTCGGACCACTGCACTTCTACGACCACCCTCCCCTTTTGTTCAGCGCGGTGACGCCTCTGCACTATACCCTTAGCCTACCCTCCTCCCGATGGCAGCAACCCCCCTGTTTAAATAGGGGAGGGGAGGGAATCCTCTCCCCCTTATCTGTCAGCGTGCATGGAGAGGGCTCTGAGCAAGCTCCAGCAAGGAGCTTGCTGGCCCCCCCCCTCGATCACTTAACGGCCTGTGGCATCACGGATGAGATCGCGAGCCGCCATGAAAGGCGATTTTTTTTTTAAATTTCATTATATTACAGAATAGGAGTAACCATCTCATCAGTCATCCTTTAACATCTTCTTTGTTCATTAGGAAAGGACAGGGCTTCATGATCCACGTAGAACTTGAAATGCGTTGATAATAAACAGTGTTGAAACTTCTCCAGTGCAAACACCATTGCTAAGCATTCAATCTTTGTCACTTTGTAGTTCCGTTCCCTATCAGTGACCTTTCGGCTTGCATAATATATAGGTTGATCTAATTTAGAGGGGCCCTTTTGACATAGAACAACACCTAGCCCTTCAACTAATGCATCTGTGTACACATGGAACTTCGTCCTCAAAGTTTAAGGAGGAAACCTATAAAGCCTTCTAAAGCCGACTCTGAAAGACAGTGCAAGCAGTCACAAAGGGAGTTTGCGTTCGAAGAAGATCGGCCAACATCATAAATCAATGTCCAAGATGGAAAGGCCGAATTATTTGGCGATGGCTCCAAAGAAAGCACAAGGCACAGCCGCAAGAGGATCGTCTCCTAACACCCATGTGGACATTTCACCACAAGTCCAGGTTTTTTCTTCCTAATTTTGATTTACGTCGTTATAATCCAATCGTGCATGGATCATTTTTGGAGATAGGATGCATCTTTCGATTTAAATACTTTGACTAATTTAAAGGAAAGAGCTCACGATGGAAGAATTTGGTCATTAGTATTTCTCAATAAAATGAACAAAATAAAGCAAGCATAAGATTTCTATGCATGTCTAGCAAGTGGGTTTTTATGCATTAATTAGATTAATTAATGCCCATCTTTACAAAACAAAATTATGATATACACTTCAGCATGGAAGGAATAAACCACATATCACATTATTGAACATATTTTCTCCGAAACGATTCGTTATAGAAAGTTGCTAGCAACCGTAGGAAATTGCTAGGCCTGGATTTAACTCTAGGCAAGTGGCCTAAAAACTTAAATCAACAAAAGGGTGTGTAAGTTCAGCATACGACAAATTCATTCGGAAAAGATAGTAGGAAAAGGCTCCATGTTTAAACATAAAATCCTAAAGCTTAGCAGCATGAATCTTGTCTACATGTTATAGGGTGATAAATTGGAAACATGCTATAACTTAACCTATGCTTTGATCATAACCTGAAAAGTTAGGGTTTGTAAACCAACTTATACGTAGGCAATGAATCATGTGGTTATGGAAATGGTAGCGTAATTATCTTCAAGAATAATCAAGTTAAATTGGTTTAAACCTAAACACTTCAAAACCGCGAGAGACTCGTTTAGGAAGGGTTAATTCAATGCAACATATCCCAAAGATCTAACTAGGGTTAGCTTGTTGAGGACATTACCTAATCGCTTTTATTGCCAAAAAAAACTTGAAACTCTTAAATTTAAAGACTTGCCCACATTCACGGAATGTAGAGACAATAGGACATACCTGTGGGAAATGATCTAGGGTTTTGCCCTAAGAATCTCTCGCTAAAAAGATGAAACTCGGTTTGAAGTTGGAACCCTAGGACTGATAATGTCAGCCTAATGCAATCAAGAATAGATTATTTCGTGACTCCATTCGATGGGTAAAAAAGTCCCATAGTTTGATGCGACACTTGTGCAACAAGTTGTAGAGTCGCACGATCTTGTGAATTGATCACAAGGCAATGGCCAATTCCTCGAAATGAGATTGGCAGATTCTTATGCAAGTTTATATTGCAAGAGGATGAATAATTATCCTGATATAGTACCTCTCTTGGGTAAAGTGACCAAGCTACAGGGATTAGATATTTGCTTGAAAGCAAAAGACCAATCAATAAATTAGAATAATATATGAACTTAAGGTATTGACTAAGTCAGGTTAATAGGGTATGGCCCTAACCCAGGATATAGGGTTAACAAATAAACCCTTGGGGATCTTGCCAAGTTGCAATTCATCCCGGATCGAGTGCTGGATGCATTTGGAAAGAAGGATTCACTCCTTAGCAGTTGGCCAAAAATAACGTAAAATGGAAATGATTGTGCTTGTAACAGTTTTAAGAGCACTGTTTTGCTTTGTTTGCTCAAGGAATTAAGGGATGAAAAGATATCTAATGCTTCAAGTTGAAGGCATAAAGGGAGAGGCAGCTTCAGCTACCGCCGACTGCCTGCTCGACCCTAACCAAGGGGGTTGTTAACCACGCCGAGAAGGTGGACCGAACCCGTCGCGAGAGGTTTCTTCATTGAGCGGTACGTGGACCAGGACGCTTGGGTGCCAGACGGGGCTTTGGCCGTAAATCCCTCACCTTCTGGGCCCCGCACAAGAGGCCAATGTGACTCGGGATTGGATCTCGAGGCCCGCATACTAGATTACGAGCAAAATCTTGGATTAGTAATCCGTGTGGATTGTTGGATAGCCTTCAGGCAGATTATGGATAAGGGTTGGACTTTATGTATTTCAAAGATAAATACGATAACCTATTGGAAAGGAACTTGTTTGACATTACTTTTCTATGTTAAGTGCTATGATTATGTGAAGGAACCAGTGCCTAACGGGCTAATTAAGGAAGCTGATTGATACATGTCCAACTAAATGTGTTAGGTAATTAAATAACTAAAACAACATGAGGAAAGTGTGGTGGATGTGGCCATGGTTGCGTCCTACGGATGGGTGGTCCCAGTTGGCCGAGAACTTTTCTCAATCATGATGGATAGCGAGAAGATCATTTCAAAGGATACAAACAGAAAAAGGGCGCTGACCTAGAGTCTAAGTTATAAATGATCCCGATTTCCGCTGTTTTAGGGGAACGGAATGGGACTACGCCCTATGGCACGGAGGTCGAGCCTTGCATCCCTCTCGTTTCCCATTCTCCTTGAACCAAGTGCAGCATGAATCTGCTTCGAACCTAGCGTTTCTACGTAGACTAGTTCACTCGGGTTCGATGCTAGTTGCTATTAGGAAATGACCAATAGGGAAAACCCTAATTCAGGTCGGTCCTAAGTGGGAACGGCCGGAATACTTCAGCTACATGGCAGATGCAAAAATTCCTAGATCGCAAACCACATAACATTCCATGGGAGTGCCGGGCGGAGCTTTCTAGACCTCATTTCCAATGGACTGCTAAGACGTGTCCTGAAGATAACAAGTGGACATGCTACAAATGACTTGCATTAAATATGATGTCTATATCGTAACTATGAATGATTTGGCATTGTGGGATACCATACATAATGTAGATGTTTTGTAATTGAAAGAGATGTGAAGTTTACCTTTGTTCTAAGGAGATGCAAAGATGGAATATGGTATTGCCCAACCTATGAAGTTTAGGAAAAATATTAAGGACTTATATTTAAATATGCTACCTATGTCCTAGGTCTATATGACTTGGCACTAGAAGGTACCATATTTATTGTGGTTATTTTGAAATTTAAGAGATGTAAAGATTACATCCAATCTAAAGAGAGCCAAATATGAAGTGTAGTATTGGACTTATATGGGCATTGAGGATGGTATCTAGATTCCATGTCTTCATGGTTTCACCCTTTTTTATCACTATATGTTGTGCCATATACAAAAACTTGTATTCTAAATGTATAATACTTTATGTTTTGTTTTTTGGGCTTCTTTCTAATACCTCCTTCCTTCTTGATAATTCATTTAAATTGTTCTAGTAACAATGCATGACATTTTCATTAACATGTATAATTTTGTTAATTGACCAACTTTTTGTATTTGTTTAGCACCATGCTTTCATGCATTAGAAGGATTATTTTGTGTTTGTGCGTGTGCATGTGCATGTTCATTAGTAAGTTAATGGTTAATAACTTTTGAGAATATTGTATGTAGGACCATTAAACATTGGTTAATATAGTATGTAACCCATAAAAATAGTGTGTGTGATAGGACCCTTAAGCATTGTATGTAAGACCATTAAACATTGGTTGTATCATGCTAATTGGTATGCACCATGAATTTGGCATATGCATGTCATAAGGTAGTTCTTTCTTGCCACACTTAGTGTGCTCATATATATGTGTATGTATGTGTGTGCACATATATATACATGTGTGATAGGAGGGGCTAATCAATTGGCATGTAGTGTAAAATCAGAATATGCATGTCACGAGGATTGATGAGGAAATGCTCTCCCATCACTCAGAATAATGTGTATGCATATACTCTTCACACACATGTCCATGAGTATATTCGTGCATTTTTATGCTTCCCCAATAACAACATGGTGCAATTTATATTACATTTGCAACATCTAAATGATATAATGTTATTGTGTAGTTCAATTGAAGTCTATATGCAATAGAAAAATAACTGAATACTCATATCATACAATTGTGTTTCTCAATCATAGATTATATGTCAAAAATTAATGTTTAAGTGATATAACTTGAAATCTGTAAGTTAAGCTTTGGTTAACATGCTTACACACTTTCTTTTCTTAAATTGTAGAGAGTTTGTGATTTGTAAACATGTCCCACAATATTTTTGAAGCACACCACCTTTGCTTGATAGAGACCATATCATCTACTACGAAAGAGTAAATATCATTCATAAACAAAAGCAACATTATCTTTCTCAACTTTTATAATCAAGCATGTGTATCCATGTATACCATGTTGTAGAAGCCATGACTTTTACACTTAGTCATTGATGAGCTTTAGGATCTTGAGAAGAACCTCCATCTTTGTTGCACACTTGCTTAGGAATACATCCAAGATGACTAAAGATCTTACAGACTTAGCACTATTGTCTTCATCAAAGGAAAATTAGCCTTGTGACATGTAAAGTGGAGAGAGGAGATGATGCACTTAAAGTAAGCAACATACTTGTTCACTACAACCTCTCTACCAAAGCATGTGATGACCACAATAGGTGCAAGTCTTCCTAGTTTTGTTCCTAATAGGTAGCAAGATGATCCATTGAGGGTAAGAACTATATTGCACATATTGAGAAAGCACCAATGTGCACAAAGAATTGGCATTTCTTTAATGAAACATTTTGATTTCATTTTAATTATTGTAAGTTGTTGGATCAATTATGATTAGACTATATTAGCATATGTTTTTGGTGCTTCAAGATTGAGTTAGTCATGTGGTTATAAGAGTTTTGAAAAAGATAATAAAAAAGGATGAGAAGAAATGTTATACCAAGTAGGTATGAAATGAATTAAATAGAGCCGTGTAATTAACATGGACTTAAGTGACTACTTAGTTCAAGCCGAATTTGTATGCTGATAATTTTCCACATGTAGTGCTTGTAAAACAAGTATACAAAATATATATCGATATTGCCATTTTTGATTCCCTAGAATGACATTTAGGTGATATAATTCCCTAGTTTTTTGGAATTATATTTGTGATTCCCTAAAATGACACTTAGGTGATGTAATTCCCTAGTTTTTTGGCCTATTCTTCCTTATAATTATATGCACGGAATGGGACTCCTTATTTATATGACCTATAATTCCCTTATACAAGTTGTGGGGAAGGGAAATCTCTATTTATATACAAAGAATTCATATAGGAAGACCTAGAATTTCTTACAGTGATATGTGAGAGATGTCATTCCCTAGTTATGTATGGAGAATGTATATGTATGTATGTAGGAAATTTTAGAGAAGTTCCTACATTCCACAAGTTTTTCTATGTAGGAACTATTCAAAAGTTCATTGTGCTTGTCTTATCTTAATGCATTCTATAGCATTGAGGCTGAATATGAGTTGCTTTCCCACAATAATAACAATTAAGACCAAATTAATGGCCATGGAACTTATTGTGAGATGTATGTGCATCATCCTAGACTAAGACCTTTGAGAGTCTCTACCACGACCATTTCCATCATGCTTGCCTCTCACAATCAATACATGTGACATATGTGAGACATTTTCATTCTTTTGGTTTAACTATTCTATCAAGAGGTGAATAGAAAGAATCATCTTATTGATAGAAGAGTATACCCTTGATAGAAGAGTATCCTCTTCTATCACGAGGATACTCTCAACATCTTGCAATTTTAGCCCATCCTTGGTATATAATAGAGCCATTCAAAAAGTGTTCCACAACTTATCTAGAGTACCAATCTAAAATAAAGTATGCAATGGATCCTTGATCTCAATCTCCTATGAAGCTAGGTGGCTAATGATGGAGTAAAACTCATTCAAATGTGCAGACATAAAAGTCCCTTCCTTCATGTGAAGGTCCATCAACTATTTTAGCTAATAAATTTGAAATTCAAGACTTTTCTTGTCATAGAGATTTCTTATCTGTGTCCAAAGCTCATATGGAGTTTGATTTTTAGTCACAACATTGTAGTGGACCTACTTAGAGAGCAATAAAATGATTGTGGACTTGCATAGGTCATGTAGCTCTGGACATAATGTTTTGAAGTTTCACACCCTCTTTTTTTAGTTCTCTAGCATGCAATTTCTGCACTAAAATCTACAATATCTATGTTTTCCAATAGCTATAAATACTTGGTCCCATCCAGTTTTGCAATATTGAAGAAAGCATTATTATGAGAACCACTAACCATTGTTAGACCAAGAAAGTACACAAAAGGGCAAGACAAGCTACTATAATTTCTTACAAATCAACCCCAAAACCACTACCAAATCAAGTGGGAGAAAAGAGATTTTGCGAAAGTAATGAGCTATCCACACATTTTAAGCAAAAGATTGTCAAGAGGATGTGACTGCTCTAAAAGAATAGTGCAATGAACTACAAATACATCATGCTGAAATAGAGTACAATCAATAAGAAATGAAAGCCAAGTATGAGCTATCACTGATAAAATGCAAATTCAATCACTAAGGAAGAACTACAGCTAACAACAAGTGAATATGCAACCGATACCCAGAATTTTCAAAGATCAATGTGTCAAATTGAGAAACATTCCATAGACATAACCATTATGCATATAATAGGTCTTAGAGATAATGGAAGAGACCTATCAAAGACACGACTCACTAGGCAATGACAATGAAAGCTCAACGCATAGCCATATAAGATGAGTACATCACTGACAATAGTGTGATATAGATAAGTGGCCATCCAAAACAAAAGTCAGATTAGGCCACTAGGCATCAACTACATAGCTATAGCACGAAGAGAGCATATACATGTCACAATAAGTCCCATAACAAGCTATAGCTAGACCAAATGCTTTGTAGTACATCTGGGTGTCAAATGTGACTCAATACATAAATCTAGATAGCTCCCACTGAATCAAATGTCAAATGTCAAATGAGAAAACAATGCTCAAAACATCATAATGATGGCATGCATAAATCCAACATCCATATATCATGCAGTTGGAAGTATCTTAATCAAGTAGTCTACAAATCTCTAACTAGAAATACTCAATGAAGCATTCAAGTAGAATCCATAACAATCAATGATAGTGTTGGGGTAAAGGTGCCTATGCCTAGCTGTTCATGTATTACTACACTAATAGTACCTGCCACTACACATTGTAGGTGGCGAGTACCCATCATTGTCACTTTATTCTTTATTCTTTTAGTGACAGTTTGAATAAAGGAAGACCCGATCACACATTGTGACTGTTGGAGTTCCCATTTGGTCTTTCTCTCTTTCTTTCTCTTGCTCTTCCACCATAGCTCTTCCAAGAAATCTTTGATCATTCTCCCCTTTCAATTGGTATCAGAGCATACATTAATGACTACTCGACCTTGGTTTGTGGAGCCTTCAGTTTCCTATTGATTACCTACACGCATTGGGTCTCCTTGCCAGTAGCCATAGCCAACTCTATTGAGCTTCTGTCACTCCCCGGCTTCTGGAGCACCCACTTGACCCCTTTGGGCACCCTCAAGGCATTATATTAGAGGTTTTTATCCATTTTATTTCAAGTTTTTATTGGTTTACAGGTCACACAGGTATTTATAGGAAGGGGACAGCCATATCTCATGCTCATTGGAGCTCCTATGCCTCTTGCCTTCCTTGGAGCTCTTTGAGGCTAGCTTAGGCCTATTCTAGGCCAGCTTTACAACCATCCCAAGCCCTGATGCCAGGAGGCATATTCCACGGTGGATTCTGTGAGGTTTTACGGTGGATTCCGTAAACTTTGATGACTGGGGCTCATACACAAAGAGGATTCTTTGTGCGAGAAGTTGATGGGGACGCCTGTCCTTTTCGGGCGTTTCATTAATTTAGTGTGTACTTGGGTGATTCCATAGCGGGTGATTCCGCAAAATGCATATTAAATTAATAAACATTTATGAGTTTAGAGTGCGCACTTGTAATAAATTAAGGTTAGGATTTATTTCTAACCAGTTGATTTATTTATGTAGCTGAAGACTGCTAGGTATTCACTTTTGTCGGTTTAATTGTATTATTTTACTAACGATTGTGAATGCTTCAGTTGATGTGTAGAGATAGCAGCAGTGGCGGAGGAAAGCATTGGAGTTTAGCGAGTATTCGACCTATGGATTACATTTTGATAGGCACCACGCCTATATTTTGTCATGTCTATTGAGGCATCGATTATTTATTATTATTTTGTGTGCGCCTATGCGCACGGATATGTTATTTATATTTGGACATTGTGTTGGGCGTGCCAGACTCTATGGGCACCGTCCATTAGCTTTATTCCTATTTTTGTAAAAGCAAACTGAAAAGCGAAAAGCTTGATATATTTTTGTAAATTGGGCTATTATTGAGCATGAAGATGGAAATATACATAAAATACATGCTTTGTGAAGCGCTCACACAAGGCATGGGGGGAGATTGAACCCAATTGGTCTCTACCTCTTGTCGTTCATGCTTTTTACCTTGTAACTTGTGCAAAAAGTAGAGTTCATTGTTCTTGGGGACCTTCCGGGATTCACTACGTGAGCATACAGCGATCGATCTGCGCACCAGTAGTATCAGAGCGGAGCTAAGATCAAGAGCTTCCAATCGCTACCCATCTCGTGCGAAGGCGGAGCTCCTGGAACGATCCGGCTCTACAGTCAATCTCGTCGCGAACCGTCGATACAGGTAGACTTCTGGCGATCAAGAACCCATGTTTCTGTTATCAGATTGCGAAGGACTAGGCAATACAGGCGGAGGACCACTCATTCATCTCTATCAACAAGTCGTGGATATACAGTGAGAAACTCCATATCTCCTCTCTTCCAAAGTTTAAGCTTGAATTAAGCTTTAGAAGAAGCTTAATAGTCTTTTAAAAAAAAAATCATCAATGAAGTATATCAGGATCTGCCCGCGTTTTTCGCCGCCTAAGAAAAATGCCCCCCCCCCCCCACGAAATCAATCGATTAAGCTTTCCAAGATTAATCCATTAAGCGAAGCTAAACTACTCAAGTCAGACAAGACAAGTCATCTCTTGCAAGTCATCAAACTCCAAGTCCCGCGCCTCAGAGATCAAATTCTGCAAGTCATCTGTGATCAAGTTCTGCAAGTTTACTAAGTTGACTAAGTTCTGCAAGTCTGCAACTCTGCAAGTCACATAAGTCTGCAACTCTGCAAGTCAGACTAGTCAACTGGAGTCAGAACTAACTTGTACTCAAAACTCCTAGAAGGGTTGTTCCTGTGCAGAAACTCCGAACTGCAAAGTTGTTTGTTGGAAGGTATTCTACCCATAGGCAGGTTTGCTGAAGTATTTTTAACACACGAAGAAGGAAAAATCGTACATTTTTTGAAGATTGAGAAAGAAATACCCAAAAACACATAAGCCTTGTAACCCCGAATTTGAGCTACGCTCATCCCGCTAACCTGATTTTGAGTGAGAAAGGTCTTTTGAGTTTTACAGGATGACGGAACCACATATGGATGATCTTATGGCTGAAGACGACCTACCTGAGCCTACGATGGAGCAAAAGCTAGACTTAATCATGATGCAATTGGAAGAAGAACGAAGGGCTAGGCAAGCATTGCAAGCGCAATTGGCAAAATTACAAAGAGCGTCTACTGACAAAGAAGAACCTCAAGCTGAAGATTTGATTTGACGTACCATCGAAGCCACTCTTGAAGCTCAAACCATTCGCAAGGAATCAAAGATAAGTAAACGAAGTTTCAAATTTCGTACTTTCAATGGTATACGAGAAGGAAAGACTGTTCTAGCATTCATTAGTCAGTTTGATGACTATTTCCATGAGGAAACTTATCCAGAAAAGGATAAAATCAAATGTGTCACTAATCATTTGGTAGACAGAGCATCACTTTGGTGGACTGTAGTACGCAAGAGCATAGAATGTCCTACTACTTGGGAAGATTTCAAGAAGAAGTTCATGCAGAATTTCCTTCCATCGCAATTTCATGAGAAGGCTATCAAGCAATGGGATCTACTCCAACAACGGGATCGTGAGCCTATACCTCAGTATACAGAGCGTTTTTGGAATGCACTCCTCCAGCTACACATGCTTTAAGACGTACCAGAGACGACACATAAGTGGAAGTATATGTCTGGACTTCTTGGACATTACTACGCTGAAGTTTACATGTTCAAGCCTGCTACCCTTGAAGACGCCATTTCACTAGCTCATGACACTAAAGATAAGCTACGAGGTAGAGACAGGCGACCACAGTAATTCCAAGCCAATGGTAATTATGGATCTAAACAATTCAATTCCAATTTTAGAAGATTTAATCTAGGTCGTTTCTCTTCATCATCTTTCCGCAAGAATTGGGCTAAACCACCTGCATTACCATCCAATGTCAATCCAAATCCTAAGCCTATTCCACAAGCAAATCCAAATGTACCTAGACTTCCCGCCATTGCAAATAATGTAACCAAAGCCAAACCAATAGTATGCTATAAATGCCACCAGCCTGGACATCTCACAGCAAATTGTCATTCAAAGAAGCCACCAGTTCATATCAACTATCTTGGAGCCATGGACGAAGACGAACATGAGGATATGCTTGATTTCACTGAAGATGAAGACGACACTACTACTACTTCCGATACTTTACCAGGTATGCCTACTCCACATTCATTATTGATTATGAAATGTTTGGTGCATGGAAAGGAAAAGACTATTTTGCATGATGACGGTAGTACTCATGATTTTATTTCAGCAAAATTGGTAAAGGAATTGAAATTACAGACTGTACCTACGCATTATCACATAAAAGCTGCATTTTTAGGCACTAGGTATAATGGTACACAAGAAGTGCAAGACTTAGAGATTCAAATTGGTTCATACACTGAAAGAAGAAATTTCTTAGTTGTTCCATTACAGTCGAGTGACATTATTTTAGGAATGCCTTGGCGACACCAGCATAACCCAAATATAGATTATTCCACACACACAATGAATATTAATTTTCAAGGAAAATCTATTATCTTATATGGTATGCATGCATCTAATGTTTTTCCACTACTTTCGCATACTCAAGCTAAACGTGCATTACGCAAGAGTAGTAAATCCTATCTCATTTGCGTGAATGAATTGCAAGTAAAGGAAAATCATATGCATCCTAGGCATAAGGAATTTCTTGCATATTTTAAGGACAGTTTTGTAGAAGACCTACCACCAGGTTTACCTCCTTCACGTCTAGAAGACCATAAGATAGATTTGATCCCTGGCACACAACCACCTTGTAAAGCACCATATAGGCACAACCAAATAGAGCAAAAAGAAATCCAGAGTCAAGTTGAGGAATTACTAAATAGAGGTTTGATTTGACCTAGCAGTTCTCCATTCGGTGCACCTGTATTGTTAGTCAAGAAAAAGAATAATACCTATCGTATGTGTATTGACTATCGAGCTTTAAATAAGATCACTGTAAAGAATAGGTATCCTATTCCTAGAGTTGATGACCTTATGGACAAACTGCAAGGATCTTCTATATTTAGTAAAATTGACCTTAAGTTTGGTTATCATCAGGTGAGGCTAGATAAGTTTGACATATTTAAGACTGCATTCAGAACACACTTTTGTCATTACAAATTTTTAGTCATGCCATTCGGATTGACTAATGCACCTGCTACCTTTAGTAGAATGATGAACTATATCTTTTTGAAATATCAATATTGTGTAATTGTTTTCTTTGATGATATTTTGGTGTTTAGTCAAAATGAGAAAGAACATTATGAGCATTTATCATTAGTTTTTCAGTTATTGAAAGAAAATCAACTATATGCAAATCCTAAAAAGAGTGAATTCTTTAAGACAAAAATTGAGTATTTAGATCATATTGTATCATCTGAAGGAATTAAAGTTGATCCTAAGAAAATTGATGCAATATTGAATTGGCCTGTTCCTAAAAACGTGCATGAGTTACGCTCATTCCTTGGTCTTGCTAGTTTCTATAGAAATTTTGTACGTAATTTTTCATTACTTGCTTTACCATTAACCAAACTTCTCAAGAAAGGAATTGTTTATCAATGGACCGAAAATCAACAGAAATCCTTTGACTTACTAAAACATGCATTAACCAATGCCCCTGTTCTACAGTTGCGTGACTTTAATAGACCATTCTTTCTAGTAGTGACCGATGCTAGTGGATCAGGAATAGGAGCCGTACTTATGCAAGACAATCATTCTATAGCATATTCTAGTTGTAAGCTGAAACCCTCTAAGGTGAAATATTTCACATATGACAAAGAACTATTAGCAGTTGTACAAGCATTAAGACAGTGGAAACACTACTTAATGGGTTCAAAATTTATGATAAAGACCGATCAGCAAAGTATTAGACATTTACTTAGCCAACCCCAAATCTATGACCGTCATATCAAATGCGTCTCCTTCATTCAAAGTTTTCATCCTATCATTCAATACCAACCTGGAAAAGAAAATGTAGTGGCTGTTGCATTGAGTAGAAGACCTGCCATTCATAACATTTCTGTCATATCTTTTGATTCTTTGATTGCTATGAAAGATACATATCACCAGGATATTACTTTTCATTCTGATTGGAATAAATTAGTTCAAAATAATTTCATTCTTGTTGATTCATTGTCATATAATGATGGATTTATGTTTTATGAAAAGAGATTGTGTGTTACTATTCCATTCCGATCTTTTGTTTTGAATGAAATTCATTGTCCCCCATATCAAGGTCATAGAGGTATCATATCTACATTACGTATGTTAACTGAAGATTTTTATTGGCCGCATATGGATGCAGATGTATCTAACTTCGTTTATGAATGTTTGATTTGTCAAAGAGTTAAGAGACATCATGGTAAACAATATGGATTACTTATGCCTTTGTCTATTCCATCTAAACCTTGGGAACAAATTTCTATGGATTTCATTACTGGTTTACCAAATACTAAATCTAACCATGATATGATTTGGACAGTTGTAGATAGATTTAGTAAACAAGCATATTTCATTCAATGTAAGAAAACTTTAACAGCATCACAAGCAGCACAGTTATTTTTGAAAATTGTTTTTACTAATCATGGATTGCCAAAAGTTATCATTTCAGATCGTGACTCTAGATTTTGTAACAATTTTTGGATTACCCTGTTTGCTAATCTAGGCACAAAGATTGATTTCTCATCTGCATTTCATCCAGAAACTAATGGACAAACAGAAGCCACAAATATCACTATTCTAGATCTTTTACGTGCATATACTATCTCTAAACCTCAGACATGGGACACTCATTTGCATTTATTACAGTTTGCATATAACAATACACCGCACACATCTACAAAGAAAGCACCGTTTGAAGTCATTTATGGATATAGATTATCTACACCTGTTGCATCTTTGTCAAATAGAATTCAGAGTGTTGATGATATTGCTAGTATGCATAACAGTATTTTTTATGAAGTTAAGGATATGATTGCTAAAGCCCAGCAATCATATACCAAACAAGCCAATAAGAAAAGACAAGCCATGAATTTCAAAGTTGATGACTATGTTTGGCTGAGAATAGAAAAACATAGACTGCAAAGTGTAGATAGACATCCAGTTGTCAAACTAGCTCCTAGATTCTATGGACCATTTAGAATCATTCATAAAATTAATGATAATGCATTCAAGTTAGAATTAGCATCTCATTGGAAAATTCACAATACATTTCACATTAGTTTACTGAGACCATTTAGAGGCCAATTACCTGTCCACCCTGTTTATGAAAACCCACCATTATTAGAGGAAGAGACTGAAATACTTGAACCAGAAGCTATTTTAGACACTGACTTTATGACCACTAGAACTGGCCGAAGGTATTCTAGATATCTAGTTAGATTTAAGAACCATCCTGTAGAGGAAGCACAATGGATGCACGCTAGAGACTTAAATGCTTTCCCCACTCTGTTAGCTCCACATTGAGCTAATAGCAATTGAGGTCAATTGCTATCCCACCCCGGGGGTATGATGCCAGGAGGCATATTCCACGTTGGATTCCGTTAGGTTTTACGGTGGATTCCGTAAACTTTGATGACCGGGGCTTATACACAAAAAGGATTTTTTGTGTGAGAAGTTGATGGGGACGCCTGTCCTTTTCGGGCGTTTCATTAATTTAGTGTGTACATGGGTGATTCCATAGCGGGTGATTCCGCAAAATGCATATTAAATTAATAAATGTTTATTAGTTTAGAGTGCGCACACGTAATAAATTAAGTTTAGGATTTATTTCTAACCAGTTGATTTATTTATGTAGCTGAAGACTGCTAGGTATTCACTTTTGTCGGTTTAATTGTATTATTTTACTAACGATTGTGAATGCTTCAGTTGATGTGTAGAGATAGCAGCAGTGGCGGAGGAAAGCATTGGAGTTTAGCGAGTATTCGACCTATGGATTATATTTTGATAGGCGCCACGCCTATATTTTGTCATGTCTATTGAGGCATCGATTATTTATTATTATTTTGTATGCGCCTATGCGCACGGATATGTTATTTATATTTGGACATTGTGTTGGGCGTGCCAGACTCTATGGGCACCGTCCATTAGCTTTATTCCTATTTTTGTAAAAGCAAACTCAAAAGCTAAAAGCTTGATATATTTTTGTAAATTGGGCTATTATTGAGCATGAAGATGGAAATATACATAAAATACATGCTTTGTGAAGCGCTCACACAAGGCATGGGGGGAGATTGAGCCCAATTGGTCTTTGGGTCTTGTCGTTCATGCTTTTTACCTTGTAACTTGTGCAAAAAGTAGAGTTCATTGTTCTTAGGGACCTTCCGGGATCACTACGTGAGCATACAGTGACCGATCTGCGCACCAGGCCCCCCATCAGTCATGTTGAAGCACAGAAGCACTGCTTCGTAGCCACACAAGTTTTCACCAGCTTTCCTATAAGTCTTGGACTGCATCTCCACTATAAGATTTTGGCTCCTTGGTCATTACTCTCTGCATTGGGCACTAAAGCAATGCTTGGCAATGCTAGTTACAATGCATTGATGCTTTTTTTGAGCTTTGGGACTCTGATTTGAGCACACATTAGCTGTAATATACAGCAACAGGTATGCCCAAGTCTACAGTAGAGTAGAAGTGTACAAGTCCTCGAGCTCATCTACAATATACTATCTCATACCCGTATGCTATGCCATTAATGCCTATGCTTGGTGGATGTTGTGATAATGCTTTGCCATCATTTTGATGATTATTTGAACTTTGAAATACTCAGTTTCCAATAGCAAATCATTTTTTTACAATAGTGGGTTGAATTGTCTCTGATTGCCTTTCCTTATGCCTATTGGTTTCGGGCTATGTCTTGGATCTATGCAATGATGTAGGGGACGACTTTGAACTTGGATTTCATATGAGATAAATGATTGAGGTTGAGCTTGGCTTTGGAAATCATTTGGATGCTCCATCTTTGATGTACTTATGGCATGTACTTTGCTTAGGTCTAACCGGTCTTGAGATGCTTGGCATAATCCACTACTACATGCTAGTTACATTGTTTGGAGCCGATTGCTACTAGAACCTTGTCTTGGCTTGCATTTGGAATCCCGGAGCTTACTTGGTATATTTCTTGGCTTGATCAAGTTGTATTTGGGATGCAATTGATTTCTATGGATGCTATAATCAGAGGCTACAGAGCCTATATGCTCGTGATGTCTTATTGATGCTTGGTCTTGGATCTTCCATCACTGGTGCTATCATACACCTTTCTTGAACTTCTTGGCTTGATCCATTCGGATTTTGTGCCAATGGGAACATCTTTGGATGCTTGAGAGACTTTGAATAGGCGGTTTATGCTATTGAGCCTTGAGTCTTCTAAGACTGGGATCTTCTGCACTTGGATGTTGCATGGTTAATATGCCGTGCTCCACATACATGTACTTGGGCTAATTTGGGCTTTGCACTCCTTGATCATAAACCTCTTTGTGTCAGGTCTTGTCAATGTTGTGTACACTTTTCCCTATTGCACAAGGTGTGTACTGGCTTACTGGCAGATTCATTTGACATGTTTGGGTGTTTGCCTGATGTCTGTATGACTATCACATGCTGATTTATGCCCACTTGATGTTGGTTATACTTTGATAGTGAGTGATTGACTTGGTGCATTCATTTTGCCTACTGTTTGCTCTCATTGTACATAGCTGTAATTTATTACGGCAAGTAGTTATGCATGGACCTGACGTGGAATTTTCACGTTGAATCATCTTGATTTTATGTACTTTTGATTATACTTGGTGGGTAGCATCATTAGCTATTAGTTTGTGGTAATTTTTCCTTGGTTTTGGTGGTATTTTGCTTGTTTACAGCAGACAATAGTAAGCAATTTTAAATTGTTTGAACCATTTTGGACTGCAATATGACATCTTCTTCCACTGATAGTGATATCTTCAACATCATTAAGCTTGATGGTACGAATTATGCCTATTGGAAGACCCAAGTTTGGCAGGTATTGGTGCAAAAATCGTAGATAAAACCACTAAGGACGCATGGCGAGTAGTCTGAAACTATGTCTGATGATTAATGGAATAAGCTTGATGAGTTATGTAAGTCCACCCACTACAAGGATACGAAGGCATAACGACGGCGGTTTCAGATGCAAAATAGCGGTGTCACTATTTGCATCGCAAATGCGACACAAATAGTGACACTGCTTAGACGAAAAAACGTGGGCCAAAACGCGAGTGCGTTATTTTGCGTGAATGAATGAAAGAGAGAGTGAAAGGGAGAGAGAACTCCATCTTGCATTTGAGAGGGAGAGGGAGAGAAAGAGAGAAAGAGGGAGAAGGAAAGCTTCTCGCCGCCACCGCCGCCATTTGTGAAGAAGAAGAGGAAGTGTATAGAGGGAGAAGAGGAGCCGCCGTCGCGAAGAGGAGCCACCCAATCCATCCTCGGGCCTTTGTGGTGAGTGCATTGCTCATTCTTGCTTTGTTTTTGTTTTTTCTCCTTTTTTTTCACTTGTTTTTGTTAAAAATCATGTGTATTGAGAGAGGGAGAGAAAATGAGAGAGGGAGAGGAAGAGAGAAAAGGAAAGAAGGAACAATAGAGAGAGGGAGAAAATATTAAACATAATAGGGAAAGAGAGAAAGAGAGGGAGAGGGAGGGAGGAAGGGAGGGAGAGAGAGAGGGAGGGAGAGGTTGTTATTGTTATTGTTATTTTATTTCTTCTTTTCTTGTTTGTTGTTGTTGTGGTAATGGTAGTGGTAGTAGTGGTAGTGGTAGTGGTAGTGGTAGTAGTTGTTGTTTAATTTCTTATTTTCTTGTTTGTTGTTATTGCGGTAGTTGTAGTCGTAGTCGTGATTGTAGTAGTAGTACTAGTAGTAGTAATAGTAGTTTTCTTGTTTGTTGTTGTTGTAGTTGTAGTAGTTTTTTTTCTTTTCTTGTTTATTGTTGTTTAGTTTCTTGTTTTTTTTTTGTAGTAGTAGTAGTAGTTTTTTTTTCTTTTCTTATTTATTGTTGATTAGTTTTCTTGTTTGTTGTTGTTGTAGTAGTAGTAGTGGTGGTGGTGGTAGTAGTAGTAGTAGTAGTAGTTTCTTCTTCTTTTCTTATTTGTTGTTATTGTATTAGAAGTAGTTGTTGTTGTTGTCTTTTTTTTTCTTCTTTTCTTGTTTATTGTAGTGGTAGTGGTAGTGGTTTATTGTTGTGATAGTTGTAGTCATAGTCGTAGTCGTAGTCATAGTTATAGTCGTAGTCGTAGTAGTAGTAGTAGTAGTAGTAGTAGTTTTCTTGTTTATTGTAGTAGTAGTAGTAGTACTAGTTTTTTCTTCTTGTCTTGTTTGTTTTTGTTGTTACAGTAGTGGTAGTAGTTGTTGTTATTATTGTTGTTTTTTCTTCTTTTCTTGTTTATTGTAGTGGTAGTGGTAGTGGTAGAGAGAGAGAGATGTTTTATTAAAGGAAATGAGAGAGAGAGAGAGAGAAAGAGAAAATGGAAGAAGGAATGAGAGAGAGGGAATAAATATACAATATAATAAAGAAAGAGAAAGAGAGAGAGATGGAAGGAGAGAAGAGAATGAATGGATACAAAACAAAGAGAGAGTGGTGGCAATGTTCGATGCAATACCACGAGACAGGAAACACTCTTCGACCTACGTTAATTTGTGGGTGGGTGGAGACTTTGCATACGTTAATTTTGTTGAGTTACAAGAGAAAAAATCCATTCTCAAACAATTTAAGAAAGAAAAAAAGACTGATAACAAAAACAGATTGTTTGTCGTAACGTAGACCAAATGGAAAACGATGAAGGTCGTGATGTTCAACATCGCGAGGCGTATCTTAATCAGCATGTCCCATGTCCTTGCTCTCAATGTAAGCTGGCAATTAGATGAAAACATCGATTGTCTATAGAACACGTATGACGCTTCGACGAGTTTTAATCTGAGATCATTGATCAGGTGATCTCAGATTTTGAGCAAACCGTAAGAAAAGTGTATATCAATCATGTATTTATTCGCAAGCTAATTGAATACCACATATACAAAAACATTGGGTGTAGTTGGCAAATTTTCTATCTAGGGAGGTGACGTCTCATCCCAAGGAGGAATGCGCCCTTTGCGACCAGCTCGAAGAGTTCATGGACATGCGATGGATGGAGTGCCTGAGCCAATCCACCACTTGAAAGGTACTACCCAATCTATACAGTCAATACTAGAGGAGACAAGCAGCCTTCCAGACTTACCTACAATCTTGGAGCCTGAGATGGAGGCAATGATCAATGCATTGATGCCCATGGATGTCGAGACTTTTGATCCGCTTAGAGAGGAAGCATCCATACCATTATATGATGGGTGCCAAGTATCTCGCTTGAAGACACTCCTTGCACTCCTAAGCGTGCAAGCAAAATGCGGGTGGAGCGATGCGAATGTGACCGAGTTGTTCAAGTACCTTGTACATACGCTTCGTTGATTTCTTTTTGACGCTATCATTAAAAACATTTGTACTTTTGTACTTTTTCAAGGTGTTTTATGATTTTTTTTTCAGGTTACTGAATTATCATATATTACCACTTGCAAATACCATGCCTGAGTCTCGTGATGATGTGCGACATATTTTTTGAAAGCTTGGCATGGACTACAACAACATCCATGCATGTATCAATAATTGCATACTGTTTCAAGGAGAATACGAGACTATGGAGACATGTCCAAAGTGTGGTGCTCACAGGTATCGACAGGACTGGCAAGGGCAAACCATCCCTAAAAACGTTCTTAGATACTTTTTGCTTATCCCCAGCATAAACCACATGTTTCGTACGTCCGGCATGGCGAGCTTGATAATGTGGTATGCACATAATAGGTCCACAGATGGAGTTTAAGGAATATCAGTGGATTCACACGCACAGAGCCACATTGACTCTACCTTCCCAGGCTTTGCCGGAGAGCCAATGAATCTTCGGCTCAGACTTGCTATGGATGGCATGAACTCATTCGGTCTGCACTCAACTTCTTACAATGTGTGGCCTATAGTCCTTATTAACTACAATATCCCTCCATGGCTTTCTACGAAGAAAGGACATCTCATCCTTAGCTTACTCATTCTCGACCGCTACAAAGTCAAAAGTACGGACATGTATCTTCATCCATTAGTTGATGAGCTTAAGATTTTGTGGGAGGAGGGGTCAGTATGCAAGATATAAGCAAGCGCAATGGTCGACGGTCCGCTAATATTCGAGCCATTCTGAGGTGGACCATGGATGAATTTCCAGATTCAGAGACTACTCAGGTAAGTAGGCTTCCGTTCTCATTGGTAATATCTATCATAGCTCATTCAAGTTTGTATTCACTAGATAGAGGTGTTAGGACAAGTCTAGTTATCTCAGGTTATCATGCATGTCCATTGTATGGGCCACCGTTAGACTCTCGAAGGTCACGAATCATGAAGAAGATGGTATATCAAGGACACGTTGTTTTCTTTCCAGAGGGTCATGAACTCAGGGAAGGTTTTCTTGGATGACCTCCAGCATGTATAAATTCCCAACGCTGGTAGTACGAGCTGAGAATGGTCCACACGGAGTCACATCCAAATGGAATGTGACGGTTCTCTGTTTTCTACGAGTTGCCATATTGAACCCACTTATAGATCAACCACTTGTTGGATCCCATACATATTTTCAAGAACGTGGAAAGCTTGGTAAAATCCCATGATTGACATAAGATATGTCAGGTTTGTACTATGAAGGGATTGTAAGTGGCGTGCATATTTTTCTATTTGGAGTGTAGTCCTTGTTCATAATGCTTGTGACAGTTTGTACTATACCGATCACGATCGTAGGATGCCTTACTCGAGAAATACACGGTAATCTATAGGTTGTCGAATTTAGTGCAATGGATCTCATAGAAGAAGATTAAGACATCCTCTATTGAATTCGCGAGGTGGGGAGCAGTGGAGACGGTGTTTCTCTTTGAGAAATACCTGCCTACCAGTATACTCACTATACAAATCCACCTTCTTGTATATCTTATAGATGAAATGGAGATTGCTGGACCCGTCCATATGCGATGGATGTTCTTCTTGGAGCACTTCATGAAAACCCTGAAAGACTTTATGCGACAACGAGCTTAGCCAGAAGGTTGCATAGCTGAAGGTTGGTTGGTGTCTGAGGAGCTAGTGCATATTTCACAATGGCTAGCAATAGTGGATTCAGACAACAGTATACTATCATTGATGAAGGACAATGATAGACTGACTAGAGATGTGGTGGTTGGAAATGAGGTAATAATAATAATGGATGCTGCAATGGAGGAGAAAGTGAATCGCTTTTGTATATTGCACCATGCCTCTATGGAGACGTGGCTTGCTAGGTACGAGCAAGCTAGGAAAGATTGAGAGGAAGTGGGATCTGAATTTTGACGTGGTACGCGCCATCGACCGATTCGATATCCTTAGGGTATGGAGGAGATGCCGGGGTTTATGTCAATGTGATGCTTACATGGAGCTTTGACCACAGCGTCTCGCGAAGGGACGGAGGTCTTAACTGAGGAGTGGAAATTCTCGAGGGAATGTAGTCCAAAGGTAATGATGTATTTAGGGTTTGTCGTATCTATATTTTATATGTGACAACTAATTGAGTGTTTCAATGTACAGTACAAAATATATAGTGCCGCATGGTCACGCGGACGACATTTTCACGTGGAGCATATTGACAAAATGCGCTCCACAACAGATTGTGGTATCATGGCAAGGTTTGAGTAAGAGAGCCGACGACGAGCAATGGATCCAAACACGATTATAGATGAGATGGAGTATTTTGGAAACTTGCAAAGTATTGTCATGGTGGATTATCATAGCTTCTCCATGATCCTATTAGATGTGTAGTGGTTCAAAGTGGTACTTGAAGACATTGGAGCAATAGTTTGACGAGGTCCATCTGGATTTCTCAAAATAGATTCCAAAAAAAATGGACGGATTTGCGAGACATGTTTGTATTGCCAGCCCATTGTGAACAGGTGCATGAACTCATGTGTTTTTTAATTGTACTACGACATAGTACATGTCATAATAGTTAAATATCTCTTATACGTAATTGTGAATATGTAATTTTCTATTCAAACCCCTGACAACTTCGATGGTGATACGTTATACCTTCAGCTCCCCAAAGTGCAAGAGTATATGATCAGAGCAATGTTCTAAGCATAGATGAGAATAGTATGCAAATAGAGGGATCGATATTGCAAGGGATGGAGGCCACCAAAATCTTGGAGCCTGTAGAGGAGCCAGCATCAGGTAACAATGATGGAAATATAGGAGTCCAAGAATTCTTTGAGAACGAGGTGGAATCATCCTTTTGTGGCGACATGTCTATCAACCTTCCAGTGTATGCGGAGTTGTGTCAGGACATTGACATGGGACCATAGGGTACTTCATACTTGGAGCATCCACCTACTCAATTCGTTGACGAATCGCTTATAAGGGTATATAAGATATATATTTTAAGGAAGATCATTTTTTAAATATTTATATTACCATGCTTTGTATGATTTATATTGATTATGCTAATATTAATTTTTGTATGTATAGGTGACCTTTGTGGATATTTAGATCATCACGATGAGTCGAGGGATGAGCAACGAGAAGCTATAGGAGATCTTTACGTGTATGTCTCCAAATTAAGTGGCGAGATTCAGAGATATGGCAGACCATGAGATGTCTCAGACACCATCAGGCCACTCTATTAGATCTACTTCGACACGCTCTGATGCTTCAGTTTCTAGCAAACGAGGTTGACACTCCTCCAGACGTGGGCTAGACGATGGAGGGAGTGGTTTAGGGGGATGCTATGGAGATCTAGATGCAGTGAACCTATGGTCGGCTCGAGATACACGTGCTACTCCTCACTCTCATGGCATTTCAAGAGAGTGTGGCTTTGGTGATTGCTGTGGAGATACTGACGCAGTGTCTCCATCTTGTCATTCTGCTGGAGTTGCGTCACCTCTGGGATTTTTCACATGTGTGGGGATGTCTACTCCAATCACTTTGGCTTTTGCTCAGCCATCCATAGGTAGCACCCCTATGGGTGCTACTCCGAGAGATACTACCCCGGTAGGTATACGAGATGTACAAGGGTCTCCTGCATATGCCCAGGAGTGTGGTCGTAGGTGGGAGAGGACCCATCTTAGGCATATCCCAGAGGGGCATGCCTACCTTACCTTGTAGATGATAGGTCAGGAGCCATCATCATGAATGATGAGGGAAAGAGGGTTAGCTCGCATGAGAGAGTTGTGCCAACAAGTTTTTCAGCACAACGTCTTGGTTCATTGGAAGAACATATCGGAGGGAAGCAAGGACTACATAGTAGCATCCTTGCATGATGAGTTTCTGGTACCAGCCGCGGTAGATAGATTTTTTATGGGCTGGATGATGCAATGCATGTGTGCATACATGTCACATAGACGATTAGACACACGGAAGGCACTCAAGAGTGGGGCTTCAAAGCTTGAGTGGCTAGATGTGGACAACTGGCACCGACTCAGGGAGGATGCTACAAAATCTCCAGGATGTTGGAGACAATAGCGTGAGGTGGCAAGGGCATGACTAGAGGCTAGAGTGGTCCATTATCTTGGGAGTGGCAGCTACAGGACATATTTGGAGGACTTTGTAATTTTTTCTTTTGTTTTGCTTGCTTTTTTTTTTTTGCAATATCCTTTGTACTGACAACCTTGTTTCTAATAGTTGTATTTTGTTTTCTTTGCAGAACTCCATTACAAATTGTGATCCCACCGGCCTTCAGACTTGATATGCAGAGAGGCACAGTCTCACTCATTAATCGACCAATTGTATAGACGCGGTGGCCCTGTAAGACACTCATCTTTCTTGTCCATAGTGACAATGTTTAATTAGAATGCATTATTGTATAGTGGAGTGATGTGTAGTTGTTTCTTTTTTTGCAGAGTCCGTTCAATGCTCCTTTGCGACGGTGTAGTAGTAGTATCTTGCCATGATTGTACCGATCGCTTTCATTATGCGATCATGTATTTATTTCATGTATTAGTGTTATGATTTAAGTACACTTTGCCTTTATTTACATGAGCATTATACACATTACTGAAACGATTTTGTACAAGCTGCCCTGCCACAATTTTATTTTTTCCCTGTTACCATTGCTATTAGCGTCACAAATTTACTGCACGCATTGCAAAATGTGTCGCAAAGCATCATTATCAGTATGTGTTGCTGATATTGACACAAATAGCGATGCTAATAACGTCGTTGATACCGACTATTCTATGGTGTCACCAATAACGACGTTTTTTGCGACGATAGGGGTAAATTTCTTTATGAACATTTATGTTGCTTTTGCGATGCTAGTACTGACGCAAATAGTGATGTTGATAATGACACTGATGCTGACTCTTCTATGGCATCGCAAATAACGACGTTTTTTGCGAGAGATGGGGGCAAATTTCTTTATGAACATTTTCGTCTCTTTTAATGTTGGTATAAGGCCTATATCTTGTAGTGATCCTCATCTTGTCTTTCATTGAACATGTGTGCAAGAAGTATGCACACATGTATCAGAGGTGTATAGATTCTTGGGTGCATATGTGTTCTATTTGATATGGATTCCTCACTTTGCACCTGTAGCCGATGCCCTTTATCAACTTCTAAGGAAAGCTTAGAAATTTCATTGGAAAAGGAAGCATTAGAAAACAATGAAGAAATCGAAGCAACTTTTAAAATATGCTCCTACATTGAGAAAGGTTGACTATTCACATGGGAAGCCTATCACTATTACTGTTGATACAAGCCCAATTGGGATTGGATGGGCAATTGGGCAAGATGATGAGGAAGGACAAAGATATGCAATTCGCTTTGGTGCTAAAGTATTGACTGAATGACAGAGAAGATATCCATAGGTTAAAAGAGAATTATGGGGAATTGTGATTGACAGCCCTTAAATGTGATAAGGAGTATTTTATGATGCTCATGTAGTCATTGAGATCGATTGTTTGCCAGTATTGGTTATGATTACTAGTTGTGCTACTCTGGACATTGCTATGCTTCGGTGGATTGCATACATCAAATCTTTGAACCCTCAATTTCAGCATATTGCAGGAAGAGATAACCCAGTGGCAGACATGTTATCTCAAGCATGTTACGTGAATGAAGATGGGATGATGGATGAGGAGGATGAAGATGACTTTCTTATGGCTGAAAATGATGTTGCAAGAGTGAATTTAGCAATGCAAGGTGTTGCTATAGCATTAACAAAAGCTTGGAAAACAAAGAGGAGACACTTTAGATGTTTTGTATCTTGTGTAGAAGTGTTTTTGGAAGAAAAATATGCCAGAGAGTGGCTGAGAATTGGTCAATACCTCAGTACATTAACAAAGAGAGATGAATGGTTAGATGAGGAGTTTAAGAAAATCAAGAGGAAAGCATAGGGGTTTTTCTTAAAAGATGGATACTTATGGAAACATACTAAAAAGAAATAGGATATGCCATTGCGAGTTTTGGGTGAGAGAGCATCATAAATAAAAGTAATGTAAGAATTTCATGACAGCTTGTGGGCAGGTCATAGAGGTATTTGGGGTACTTTTAAAAAGATCAAAGAAAGATATTGGTGGCAGGGTATGTATAAGGATGTTGCTCACTTTGTGGAAACATGTACGACATATCAAATTTATTCATCTGTGAGATATCGGGATGGATTGCAACCCACTTATCCATTGTCTCTTTATTTTAAGTGGGTGATGGATTTGGTCACAATGCCTACAGGTCTTTGGCAAATGAGGTATCTTGTGCTTGCTCATGAAGACTTGACTAATCAAGTGGAAGGAAAAGTTTTACGTACTAAGACAACAAATGTTGTGTGTACTTCTCTCTTAGAAGAGATCTTTTGTCTGCATGGCTATTTGGAAAAAATTATAGCAGATAGAGGTGAGATTGGATGCAGATGAAGCTCATGATTTCTTTGCATGATTGGGGATAAAGCTTCCTTTAACTTAAGTCTATAACCCTGCAGGAAATGGAAAAAGTGAAAGAGGTCATCCACCTATTGTGAAGGCATTGGCAAAAGCATGTGGAGAGAAGGTAAAAGAGTGGCCATGATTACTCCCTTATGCTTTGTGGACTGACAGAACAACTCATAACACCATATTGGGGAATGTTGGAATTTTCCATAAGTTTGGGACATGTGGTCAAATCTTTGGATTTGTCATAACTTGAACACTATAACTCCAAATCGAGCACTCTATAGCTCAATAGATTCCATTTTTCAAGCGCTTTCCAATGATAGGTCATATCATATGGTTTTGAGAAACTTATGGGCATGTTATCTGGGTGCCACCTTTTTACTATTCAAAAAATGGGAATTGTGAGATTGCCAAACTCACTAATATTGTGCTTCATAGTGCTATTACAGGATATACACCTGCACAATTGATGTATGGTCAAAAACCTATCATGCCGATAGAAGAGATGATAGTCACATGGAGTGTGTTACCTTAGGAAGAGGAGTTGAATCGAGAGGAGTTGTTGGCCTTACGCATTAGGCAGTTGGAAAGAAAGTCAAAAGACATAGAGGCACCAATTGCAAAGTTAAGGGCAGCTAGGATACATAACAAGAAACGGTTTGACAAAAGACATAGACTGAGACCAAGAACCATATAAGATGGGGGTTGGGTATTGGTTTATGATAGCAATTTAGACAACCAGCATAGTGCCATGCGTAAAGTTTCCAAAAGATGGTTTAGACCCTATGTGGTAAGACATGTGTTTGATAATGCTACTTATGTATTAAATGAGGTGGGTGGGACAACCATCACACTTTTGGTAGCAGGGAAAAGAATCAAATTATTCAAAATGCGAGAATCTACTACTTATGAGTTGATAGAATTGGAAGAAAATAGTGGTCATGATATAGGGGCTAGCTACAAAGATATGGAAGATGAAGAAGCAAACGATATGGTTGAACAGGATAAGGAGGACTCAGAATCCGGTGACAACTAGGATTTTGGCACGTACTCGAGGATGTGCAGGTTCAAAGGGGGCGGATATCCTGATGTTATGAGGACACAGTGTGAAAAAGTATAGAATGTATCATGATCCGACTTCTTTATTGATCTAGAGAGTCAATTTGATCTGAGCCATTAGTACTAGTGTAAGTTACATGGATTATTCGAAAATACTAGATATTTTTGTAATTTTATCCTATTTTCTATATTATTTATTGTAAAAATTTGAAAAAGTCAGAAAAAACTTCTAGATTAGGATGGCATGCAAAAGCTAGTTGCTTTTTCAGTCAATTATGGGATTTTCACAAAGGGGACAGATTGACAAAATCGCGCGCATCGCGATCGCTGTAAATAGGCTGAAAACTGTAAATTGAATTAAAGAAGAAGAAGGAGTGTTCTAGGAGATCCATGATCAGGCGTCCTGGGGTTTTACCACGCTTTTCAGAGCCAACGGAGCCATCAGATTTGGGTTCCGAGCAGCAGAGAAGGAGCTGTAATTTTTATGCACGTTTTGTTCTACAAAGAAGCTCCAGGAGATCTAATGCCTCGAGATTTCTTTTAAGTAGTGCGAAGATTCCAGGTTCTTTCAATACATATTGATAGTGTTTACCACTTGGGTATTCTCTATCTTCTCTTCCATCTCACACCTCAGCTTGTATGAAGAATGGGACCAAGAAAAATCACCGATATTCATTGTTTTTTTTTACCACTAAGATTGCTAGTCTATGTTACGGGAATTATATATCAACGTACATGAAACTCCCTTTTGTTGGTTGAGCAGGATGCGGTGCCACATCCTCAGATGCTCCCTTCCGGGCATCGAGAGGCTGCAAAATGTCGACACGAGGAGGCAAAGTCTTCAAGAAGAGTAGAGACTGATGACCATGATAGTAGCCCTCATGAAATGCCCCATCAAGTTGTAGAGGATGAGATTTTGGACAACATGGTACATCATCTATTTTCACAATCGGTTCAGGGAGAAGGTCACTCTAAGAAGCCAGATGATCCACTATATATAGCATCATCTACTCCATTGTATGAAGGTTATACGTACTCCGTTCTTCGTGCGTCCCTCAAGATACTTAACTTGCAAACAATTTATGGATGGAGTAATGTCAGTTTGGATGCGTTATTGAAGTAGGTATCAATTCAGTTTGGCTTATATATGAATCATAATATTCATTATTAACCTCTCTATTTTGAAATCAGATAGAAATATATGTTGGTGGTTTTTTAACTCACTTTTAAAATATATGTAGGTTATTATCACAAATGCTTCCAAAAGGAAACAAATTGCTAGCTAAGAGAGAGCAAGCAAGACATTACTTGACATCTCTGGGAGGCCTCGATTATGTCAAGATCCATGCATGTGTTAATGATTGTGTCTTATTTCGTGGGATTCATGAGTTCGCACGAGAGTGTCCTCTTTGTGGCGAATCAAGATATGAAGTGGAGATGAAGTCAATGGATGTGCCTCGTAAGGTTTTGCAACATTTTCCGATTGTTCCACGCATAAAACTTATGTTCAAGTGTAAGTCTATTGGAAAGCTCATGTCATGGCATGCTAGTCGTCGTTCAAGTGATGGAAAATGGAGGATCCCTGCAGACACACCCGCATGGCAACATATAGATAATTTGTGGCCCGTTTTCAAAGAAGAGCCAAGAAATTTGAGATTTGGTTTAGGTATGGATGGAATCAATCCATTTGGCATCAAAAGCACATCATATAGTGTATGGCCACTGGTATTGGTGAACTATAATATTCTTCCATCCATGGCAATTAAAAAGGGACATGTGATTTTGTCCCTTCGGATTCCTGGAAAGCACAAGGTAAAAAACATGGACATTTACTTAGAGCCTTTGATTGAAGAGTTAGAAATGTTATGGGAAGGTATTGAGGTGCAAGATACAAGTGCATCTGCATCCTCTAGAGATTTCACATTGAAGGCCATGTTGTTGTGGACCATGCACGACTTTCTAGGATACGGAGAGTGTTCAGATACTTATATATAACTCTATATTTGAAATTCAAGACTTGAATCAATTGCATTGAAGCCTATTCACTTGTTTTTTTAGGTTTAACCACGTCAGGATATCATGCATGTCCTATTTGCGGTCCCTCTCTAGTTTCCTCTAGGCCGGCACAGTTAAAGAAGGTTATCTATGACAATCATCATCGATTTCTTCCTATTGACCATCCCAAATATGTTCTCCCTACTAATGGAATGACTCCACAATCTCTAACCATTCGAGATTGGAACGAGAGATGGATTAATGCCGACAACCACCCTCCACTTGGCATGAGTCGGTAAGAAGTATATTTCTCTCGATTTGACTTTAAAGTATTTAGCATGATGAAATGTTTACATAATATATTGCATGTTTGTTAGGTTCTCTATATTTTTTCGTCTTCCGTACTAGACTGAACTCAAGATCAATCACCTGTTGGACCCCATGCACATATTCAAAAATGTTGTATCTACATTATGGGATCACTTGATAGGGGCTCGCGATTCAGTTAATGTAAGGGAGGATTTACGTAACATTGGTCGCATGAGACGAGCCTCGCCACGAATTGGACCCAGAAGAAAGATTGAGCTACCCCATGCACCTTGGATATTGTCAAAGAATGAGGAAAAAATTGTGAAGGAACAAATATATAGCTTTCGAACACCCACAGGATGTATGAGATGTCTCAAGGGAGCCTTCATAAAGAAAAAGAAAAGAGGTGTGGAGCAACTATCTGGTTTGAAGTCCCACGATTGGCACAAAATGATTCAAGTAAGGGTATCTCTAACCATGAATATAGTAATTAGTGGCGTAACTATGTGTAAACTTTGGGGTATAATAACTTTTTCCTCTACTGACAATTTGCATCTATCAATATTGTTTACATTCAGTTCATACTTCCTACTAGCATATCCCATTGTGCCTCCAAAGATGTACGTGATATCATTTACAAGATGGGAGAGCTTGTGAGGTGTGTATACATTGTATTTTTTCAATATATATCTTTGAATTTCTACACAAAAATAAACAATTCTCAAATACATCTTGACAAATACGTGAGCTCGAAGGAAATTGATCCAAACACATTGCAAGATGATCGAGTATTATCTATTGAGGTGGTTTGTTTGGTGAAGGAAATTTTTCCTCGATCATTTTGACTACTCAATTACATTTACTCGTACATTTGATTGATGAGATCGCACTTTGTGGGGTAGTTCATGTAAGGTGGATGTTTTTTCTTGAGCACTTCATGAAAACCTTGAAAGATTTTGTGAGACAAAAAGCACGGCCTGAGGGAAGCATGGCTGAGGGTTGGTTAGTGCAATCATCCCTTGTTTATATCTCTAAATATCTTGCTGAAGTGGATCCCTCTCAACCACGACTATGGAAAGATGATGAAGACTTGAGGATGACCTCTATAGTACCTCAAGGAAAAGGAATGAGTAAAGTGCTAACAAAAGAAGAACTTCGTAAGTTAAATAGTTTTTCTGTGCTCAATAGTGATGTTATGAGCAAATGGGTGACACTATATAATGAAGCAAGGGCAAGAAGAAAAAGCGAAAGACAAGAATTTCGCACTAGATATGGACATAACGTCTCACCAGATCATCTAAATTACATGAGGAAATGGAGAGAATGGAAAAAGAGGAGGAAATTAATATATCTCAAGAAGAGTGGGAATACGCACGAGGTTGCTTATCAAAGGTGAGACATACTATCAATTAATTTGTTTCTATAAGTTTTATTTTATATAAATAATTGACTTGTTTGATCTTTTATCTTTTACTACTAGTGCACATTATTCAATGCACTTTGGTGTGAGGGTAAACATCTTCAAACTCAACGTATATATGAAAAGAGAAATACCCAAGATTGTGGTGTCCTTGCTCACTTCGAGGTTGCCAATGGTACCATGGAAGGTTATTGTGGCTTAATCCAAGATATTCTGAAGCTTGACTTCAGACGATTCTTTATATATGTACTGGATGTAAAGTGGTTTAAAGAAGTTGTAACAAATGGTGAGCATTGCACAATCAGACGTCATCCAAGTGGTTTTGTAATCATTGACTCTACAAAATTTCACCAAAACAAGAATGACACATTAGTACTACCTCAACAATGCGAGCAGGTATATGTAATATTTCTGCACACTACGTACCGTAAATATTAACTTCCCACACGCCGTGCAAACCCTGTGCAAAGGTTATCTCTTGCATTGAAATTATTGGCAGTGTAATGTGTGACCCGCACGCGTGAAATGGGATCCTCCGCATTGGTAAATCAAAACCGGGAGTTCAAAACCGCAAGTCTCACAAAAACACCCTCTTAGGAGGGGCATTTTGAGTAATTCAAGGCAAAATTTTTTATTTTTTTCCCCTTTTTCTCCAGCCGATGCATGGCTGGAGAAGGGGGAGTGTGGGGAGGATGGGGATATGGCAGACGTGGCTTGCATGGGGGGGGGACCCATGCAAGGGGGCCCCGTGGTGGATGCCCTCTTTTTCCCCCATGCCTATATAAACATCCCCCTAGCTAGAGGGGGGAGGCTAGAGTGAGAAGAGGGCCGTGCAGAGAGAGGGAAAGCGTGGGAGGTGGAGGTCGCCGTGCTGATCGAGGTGGAGGTCGCCGTGCTGATCGAGGTGGAGGTCGCCGCCATGCTGCCGCTGCGGTCCGCCAGCCGCCAGGCCCTTAGTCCGCCGCCGCTGGACTACGATACCCCCCCCTCGACTTAGCTGCTGAAGCCAGAAGCTTCTTAAGAAGCTTCTAAGGGGGGGCTTCCTTAACCCCCCTTCCCACCACATTCCCCAAAAGACCCATTCATACCCCTTCCCGGAAATTGAAGAGGAGAGGGTGAAGGCCGTAAAGACTCCCACAAGACCCTGCGAAAAAGGCTTTCGCAAAAAGGACTTTAAAGCCGCAAGCCATCCAAGAATCAACTCCGTGCCAACACGGGGTTTTCCCTAAAGATCTCCTAAAGCCCTTTTCGGCAAGCGCCATTCCGCAAAGGAATCTTCCGCATACGAGGAAAAGGCCAAAGGTCGGGAGGTTGCATTCCGAGGCAAGTAAATCCGTAGACCACAAAGGCAAATCAGAAGCCGACTCTACACCTACGATGGCCCCAAAAAGGACACAAGATGCGACTGCGGGAGGTTCATCTCCGAGTATACAAGTGGATATCTCCCCGACCCCTCAAGTCCAGGTTCTTTCGAGTTATTTTCGCATAAAGAAATGATTAGGCGCGCTTAGTTCATAAGGGAGATTGCATCTTTACGCTTAATTTTAATGCATGTGGGAATTGGAAAAAAAATACATTTGGTAAAGTATCTCTTGAACATTAGGCAAGATTGAAATATGTCATGAATTTGAACGAGTTATCCACCTTAGAAGACTAGTTGCATGTAGTTTCTTTGGTACATTATCAAAGTAATGAGTCCAAACTTAGGGCAAAGAAATGGAATTTATAAGTGCATTCTCTTTCGTCCTAGACATGGTAGGAATAAGCGTGTGCCGCATGTTAGGCAACATCCTCCTCGTAATGATTTCATGAGGCAAGGTTAACACCATAAGATATTATCCGAAAAGAAATAATAGAGTACGAAAATGATCCTATGGACTTGCAAATAGCATATAAAATGGAATGAATTAACACTAGCTTAGTTTGGTATAAACTTCGTCAACTACATTGTAGCTAGGAGAATGTTGCGTATTGCATAGTCATCATGCGGAAACGTCATTCATCAGAAGCCGCATTTAGGAAAGGTTGCATGGTTCGTCAAAGCATAAGATTCGAAATTATAGACTACAAGATTGTAGGCATGATTAATAGGTCTTAGGAAAAGTTAGTATCCAGATTATCATGCATTTTTGCTACACCAAGGAAAGATAAAATTATCATAAACCATGTGATGCGTAAAAGCAATAAATCGCATGTTTACGCGTATTGGTGTAGTTGTAACTATTGTTCTCCATTAGATGTAGTTTATTACCTTTAGAAGGTTCATCCTTGTTGCAATACAAGTATATTGAGTTGTCTAAGTAACCTAAAACACAAAGGATTCATATGGGCATGGCTCAGTCGATATGATAGGTATCCCAAGTGTTAACTAGGGGTTAGTGCAATAAGAATTCGACCTAGTTTTACACTGGTTGCCAAGTCTAACCCCGCAAACCTAAGAATCTTACACACGAAATGTCGAATCAATTGGATGTTCATGCATGAAATGATCTAAGGTTTTATCCCAAGGATCATTCGTTTAAAATGATGAAACTCCGATGGAGTTGCCTATTTTTAGGATCATGGGCCAACATAATTAGGAACGGTTTGGAGGATATCCTAAAACCCTGCCACTCGGCTGGAGGTAAATTCCGTGACCGGAAAACGCTAAGCAATTGGGTAGAATGATCCCGTGGAATAGATGCAATACATGTGCAAAAAGCTGCAACTTTGTATAGACTTGAGATTTGCCCACAAGAGAGTTTTATCATCTCTCGAAATGAGGTTGGCAAGTTATTGAAGAATTTAACTTACAAGAGGATGAGTAATCATCCTGTTACTCACTTTTCTTGGGGGATAATTGCCAAGGAAAAGGAAGGTTAGGTGTTTGCCTTGAAGCAAATGACCAGACAATAAACTAAAGCGACACGGTCGCTGGATCCTGCCACAACAAAACCTAAAGTATTGGTAGGGTATGACCCTAACCCAAGAATGATAGGAATCTTGCCAAGTTGCAATTGATTCCGGATCGAATGCGGGTTGCATTTGGAGAAAAGGAGTCACTCCTTAACAGTTTGCCAGCTAAACGACCATTGGAAATTGATTGTGCTTGTAACAGTTTGGAAAGCACTGTTTGCATTGTTTGTTCAATGAACTAAACGACGAAAATATATCTAAATACTTCAGGTTGAAGCCTGAAGGGAGAGGCAGCTTCAGTTACCCCCCACTGCCTGCCTGACCCTAACCAAGGGGGTTGTTAACCGCGCCGGGAACGTGGACCGAACCCGCCGTGAGAGGTCTTGCCGTTGAGCTCTACTTGGAGCAGGAGGACGCTTGGGTGCCAGGGGGGGCTCTGGCTGTAAATCCCTCGCCTTCCGGGCCCTGCACAAGAGACTAACGTGACTCGGGATTGGATCTCGAGGCCCGCATACTAGTCTACGGGCGGAAACTTGGATTAGTGATCCCTGGTGGATTACTGGATAGCCTTCGGGCGGATTATGAATACGCCTACAGGCGGGAACTCCTTGTATTTCAAAGATAAAATGATAATAAAGAAGTTGTTTGGCATTGTTTTCTTTATGTCCTGTGATAAGATTACGTGAAGGAACCAGTGCATAAGAGGGTTAATTCAAAGAAGCTGTTTGTATATGTCAAACTAATGTGGTAGGTAATTACATAACTAAAACAATCCGAGGAAAGTGCGGAGGATGGACCATGGGTCCGTCCTACGGATGGGTGGTCCCGGTTAGCCGGGAACTTTTCTCAAAGTCTTCGACGAACAGAAGGATGATCAACATCACCGAAACAAGTAATGAGAACGATGACTTGGAATTACCAATTACCCGATTCACGCTGTTTTAGGGGAACGGAATGGGACTATGCCTTCTGGCAGAGAGGTCGAGCCTTGCATCCCTCTCGTTTCCCATTCTCCTTGAACCAAGTGCAGCATGAATCCGCTTCAGACCAGGCGTTTATGCGTAAAGTAGTTCGATCAGGTCTGACGCTAGTCGCTGTTAGTAAATGACCAAACAATTCCGGTCGATCCTAAGTGGGAACGGCCAGGACACTTCCGTTACGTGGCAGACGCGGAAAGTCCTAGATTGCAAAACCCGCAACATTCCATGGGAGTGCCGGGTGGAGTTTTCTAGACAACCTTTCCGATGGGCTGCTAAGACGTGTTCTAGAGGATTCTAGTGGACACGTTACAGTATATATGCAAAGGCTAATTTTTTTATATGTATACATGTGATACATATACACAATATAATAAGTACTTAAGTTTTTTGCTTTTGTTTTTCAAATACATGTTGTGTATCATCCAATGATAAACAATAACCGATGGTGGTATGTCATCCCTATATCTAATCGTTCAAAACTAATATATGGTAATATTACCGACATGGAGATAGCAGATGACAATCCAACAAATAATGATGATGTGCATGATGACACCATAATGGATGATATGCGCGATATAGTACAAGATGAACCTTGCGATGATGTTCAAGGAAACGCAGAAGAAGACAATAATGTGATTGTCGATGATATTGATAAAGTTATTGAGCAATATAGCAACACATCTGATAGTGGGATAGACTTATTTGTTTCGTTACCTCTTGATAACATAGACCTAGAAGTAGATAGTTTAGCAAGGGCTGATCTCATTGAAGATGAGATGGATCATTCACTGTAACATACTTAATTTGCTTATTGATTTAATATATGTGTATTCCTAATTCTATGCTTTTTATCATGCGCACACGTGCATATTCAAGAATCAATAGTCAATTTTAAAGCAAGCATTGAATTTTACATAATAAAAAGGAAGTATCTTTTATCATCTTCAAGTACATAGAGAAATTACAAGATACATATATTGCAATGCTTGCTACTAATTATAAGGTTTCTGTCGCTTGCCGCTAATTACTTATATCAGGCTTGTCAACTAGAGGAATTGCAATTCATTAGAGAGCAATGAAAAAGTAATTATTAACTCTATTTTTTTAATTCAATGATTCAATGTGTATTCTTAATTCTATGGTTTTTATCATGCGCACATGTACATGCTCAAGAATCAATTTCAGGTGGTTAAATAATTATTAACTTTGGTTTTTCAATTATGTGAATTGCTAATTTTAGGTGGTTAAATAATTGTGCATCTGATAGCGCGTCTATATTAGCGTCTATTTGCACGGATATATAGATGCAAAATTCTCGTCTATTTACACGCACGTTTACACACATTTATAGATGCTCTGATAGACGCGCCTGACTTTGCACCTCTAACGTGCGCGTCTATGCCTCGTTTTTGTTGTAGTGTAGGTAGTCACGCAAAGTCTAGAACATGGAAAATGCAAAAAGGACAAACAACATAACCTAGATAGTGGGGGGAAAGCTTGATAGTAACAATTATGCCATATGGAAGTTTCGCATGGAGAACTTTTTAATAGGGAAAGACTATTGGGAGTTGGTGATTGGAGCGGAAGTTGAACCTGAGCTCCCGGATCAACCTGATCAAAGACGATTACAACAAGCTTGGACAGAAAGAGCTCCTAGAGTCTTGCATTGGCTCTCTTTATGTATCTCAGATGCCATGGTAATGCAGATAATGAGCTGCAACTCTCCTAAGCATGCATGGGACATTTTGGTCAAGTATTATGGCACAACCACAATTTCCAAGAAGATACAGTTGAAGCAGAAGTTCAACAACATGGAGCGAAAGAACAGATCTATACATGATTATGTCATGGAGGTTAAGACCATTGCAGATCAGTTGGCATCTATTGGTTCACAGGTTGAAGATGAAGACATGGTTGCTGTGACTTTGAATGGCTTGGGGCCTAAGTATAAGTCTTTTGACATTTCTGTATGTGTGCGGGCTGAAATGCCTGATTTCAATGAGCTGGTTGCATTAATTATCCATGAAGAGGTTAAGCTTGGCTTGGCTGCGCAAGATCTAGCAGTTCTAAAAACAAGGATGCAATTTTCTATTCCAATCAACGTGGCTATGGAAACCGTGGTAGAGGCTATGGATTTGGCATAGGAGGCCAGCAAAATGCATCCTATGGCAATAACAATTAGCAGGTATCGAATGCAAGAGGTGGTGGAAACTTTAGAGATAGGGGGAGATCTAGCCCTAGAGGTAGAGGCTCTTGGCAACAGCAGCGTCCATCTGACAATCCGAACAAGGATAAGGATTTTCATTACTGTGGGAAGTATGGGCATATTGCCAGGACTACTGGAAGAAGCAAGGCAATCAGAAAGGCAAAGAACATGGACATTTTACTACATCTAGTCAGGCAGATGATACTTCAAGAGATAGATTATTTGCCATGCAGTATGTAAAAGACAGAGTTGCTGAAAAATGCACTGATGAGTTTGGTACATTGATTCAGGGGCATCGAACCATATGACTCCTCATGGTGATTGGTTCACTGATATGGTGGCTAAAAAAAATGGCTATGTCTGTACAGGTGATGACACGCAGCATAGCCTTGAGCATAAAGGCAAAGTGCCTCTTGTGGTTCATGATAGCAGAAAGAAAAATTTGCATGATGTATTGCATGTTTCTTCAATTACGAAGAACCTACTATTTGTTAGTCAGATGACGAAGCAAAACTTATAGGTTAGATTCAACAAGCATGGTTGCTTTATTGAAGAATTTGGTAATGGATGCAAGTTGATAGCTCGCGGTCACAGCAATGGGAGAATGTTTACTCTTGATGCTACCTTGCCAAAGTTGAATTCAGCCATGTTTGCCCATGGTTTTTGGTGCACAGATCGGATGTTGTATGCTCGCGTAGTGATCGCCGAAAGATTCCCAAGAACAAAAGAACTCTACTTTTTGCACAAAACTCAAGGTAGAAAGCATGCACGACATGAACAAGAGACCAATTGCGTGCAATTCTCCCCATGCCTTGTGTGAGCGCTCCACAAAGCATGTATTTTATGTATTAATCATCTTCAAGCTCAAATAATAGCCCAAATTACAAAATAGCGTGCTTTTGACTTTTGAGTTTCCTTTAGCACAAAATAGAAATAAAGCTAATGGGCGGGCGCCCAAAGAGTCCAGCATACCCAATACAATGTCCAAATACAAATATCATAATCGTGCGCCCATGCGCATACAAAATAATAAATAAATATCCAATGCCTTAATAAATAGGCACCATGCCTAAGGTATGCGCCCATCAAAATATAAGTGATAACTCGAATACATGCTATCCTCCAATGCTTTTCTTCGCCACTGGTGTTATCTCTACACATTAACTGAAGCATTCACAATCGTTAGTAAAATAATACAATTAAACCGACACAAGTGAATACCTAGCAGTCTTCAGCTACATAAATAAATCAACTGGTTAGAAATCAATCCTAACCTTAATTTATCACGAGTGCGCACTCTAAACTCATAAACGTTTATTAATTTAATATGTATTTTTCGGAATCACCCGCTATGGAATCACCCATGTACATACTAAATTAATGAAATGCCCGAAAATGATAGGCGTCCCCATCAACTTCTCACACAAAGAATCCACTTTGTGTATGAGCCCCGATCAACAAAGTTTACGGAATCCACCGTAAAACCTCACGGAATCCACCGTGGCACGGAATCCACGGTGAAATATGCCTCCTGGCATCATACCCCCAGGGTGGGATAGCAATTGTCCTCAATTTCTATTAGCTCAATGTGGAGCTAACAGAGTGGGGAAAGCATTTAAGTCTCTAGCGTGCATCCATTGGGCCTCTTCCACAAGATGGTTTTTAAACTTGACCAAATATCTAGAATATCTACAGCTAGTTCTAGTGGTCATAAAGTAAATATCTATGATAGCTTCAGACTCAAGGATTTCAGTCTCTTCATCTAACAAAGGTGGATCTTCATAAACAGGGTGTATAGGTAATTGGCCTCTAAAGGGTCGTAATAAACTAATGTGAAAGGTGTTGTGAATTTTCCAGTGTGGTGGTAGTTATAACTTGAATGAATTGTCATTGATTTTGTGAATGATCTTAAATGGTCCATAGAATCTAGGTGCTAATTTCACAACTGGGTGTTTATCTACACTTTGTAATCTATGTTTTTCTATTCTTAACCAAACATAGTCATCAACTTTGAAATTCATGGCATGTCTTTTCTTATTGGCTTCTTTTGTATATGATTGCTGGGCTTTGGCAATCATGTCTTTAACCTCATAAAAAATAGTAGTGTGCATGTTAGCAATATCATCAGCACTCCGAATTCTATTTGATAAAGATGCAACAGGTATAGACAATCTATAACCATAAATCACTTCAAACGGTGCTTTCTTTGTAGCTGTGTGTGGTGTATTGTTATAGGCAAACTACAGTAAATGTAAATGTGTGTCCCATGTTTGTGGTTTAGAAATAGTGTAAGCACGTAAAAGATCTAAAATAGTACTGTTAGTGGCTTCTGTTTGTCCATTAGTTTTAGGATGAAATACAGATGACATCAATCTTTGTTCCTAGGTTAGCAAACAAAGTAATCCAAAAGTTATTACAAAATCTAGAATCACAGTCAGCAATAATAACTTTTGGTAATCCATGATTAGTAAAAACAATTTTGAAAAACAATTGTGCTGCTTGAGATACTATTAAAGTTTTCTTGCATGGAATGAAATATGCTTGTTTACTAAACCTGTCTACAATAGTCCAAATCATATCATGGTTAGCTTTTAGTATTAGGTAAACCAGTAATAAAATCCATAGAAATATGTTCCCATGGTCTTGATGGAATAGATAAAGGCATAAGTAAACCATACTGTTTACCATGATGTCTCTTAACTCTTTAACAAACCAAACATTCAGAAACAAAGTTAGATACATCAGTGTCCATATGTGGCTAATAAAAATCTTCAGTCAATGTATGCAAAGTAGATATAATACCTCTATGACCTTGATATGGAGGACAATGAATCTCATTCAAAACAAAAGTTTTAAATAGAACTGTAATACATAATCTCTTTTCATAAAACATGAATCCATCATTATAAGACAATGAATCAATATGAATCCAGTTATTTCGAACTAATTTATTCCAATCAGCATGAAAAGTAATGTCCTGATGATAAGTATCTTTCATAGAAGTTAGAGAATCAAATCATATGACAGAAATATTATGAATGGTCGGTCTTCTACTTAATGCATCGGCTACTACATTTTATTTTCCTGGTTGATATTGAATAAGGGGATGAAAACTCTTAATAAAAGCTACCCATTTGATATGTCGGTCAAATATTTGAGGTTGACTAAGGAAATGTCTAATTCTTTATTGGTCAGTCTTAATCATAAACTTAGAACCCATTAAATAATGTTTCCATTGTCTTAAAGCTTGTACCACAGCTAACAATTCTGTATCATATGTGGAATATTTAAGTTCGGATGGTTTCAGTTTACAGCTAGAATAGGCTATGGGATGATTATCTTGCATAAGTACGGCTCCTATTCTAGATCCGCTAGCATCAGTAACTACTAAAAAGAATGGTCTATTGAAATCAGATAGTTGTAATACAGGAGCATGGGTTAATGTATGTTTCAATAAATCAAAAGATTTCTGTTGATTATCAGACCAATGATAAACAATACCTTTCTTTAAAAGTTTAGTCAAAGGCAAAGCAAGTAATGAAAAATTTTGCACAAACTTCTTGTAAAAACTAGCAAGACCTAGAAAAGAACGTAACTCATGCACATTTTTAGGTATAGGCCAGTTCAATATTGCTTCTATCTTCTTAGGGTAAACCTTAATACCTTCTGATGACACAATATGACGTAGATATTCAATTTCTGTTTGAAAGAACTCAGTCTTTTCCGAATTAGCATACAATTGATTATCTTTCAACAACTTGAAAACCAAGGACAGATGTTCATAATGCTCTTTCTCATTTTTATTGAATACTAAGATATCATCAAAGAATATTATAACACAATGTGAATATTTCAAAAATATGCAGTTCATCATTCTACTAAATGTAGCAGGTGCATTAGTCAATCCAAAAGGCATCACTAAAAATTCATAATGACCAAATTGTGTTCTAAATGCAGTTTTAAATATATCCGATTTATCTAATCTCACTTGATGATAACCACATTTAAGATCTATTTTACTAAATATGGCAGAACCTTGTAGTTCATCCATAAGATTATCTACCCTAGGAATTGGATATCTATTCTTTACAGTAATCTTATTTAGGGCACAATAATCAATGCACATACGATAAGTATTATTATTCTTCTTTACCAACAAAACAGGTGTATCAAATGGAGAACTACCACTACAAGATATAGATATTATACCGACGTTTAAAGCGACGAAAATACAAACAAAAAAATTTGCCCCCGTCGTCACAAAAAGCGTCGTTATTGACGCCGCCATAGAAACGTTGCTATTGGTGTCGCTATATGCATCGCATTTGCGACGCGTCGCATTTGAGACGCATATAGCAACGCATATAGCGACGCAACCAGTAAATTTGTTATGCACATAGCGAGGCCAATAGCGACGCGAGCAATAAATTTGCGACGCAAATAGCTACGGTAACAAGGAAAAAAAATTTTGTGGCAGCGCAGCTTATATAGCATTGTGTGCTGTATGAGAGCCATACAAAATAGTTTATGCACTATTGCATACAAAGCGCTTGCAAAAAAAAAGAATGTATACTGAAATCATAAAATTGATACATGAAATACATACATGATCGCATAAAATGCGATTGGTACAATCATGAAAGGATATCACTAATACATAGAAAATGTCTACATAGATCAGGCGACTAAAAGCTAAAGGTGTGTGAGCTCCAAGGATCCAAGGGCGAGCTATAAATCCTCGTCCCCCGAAAGCTCGTCCCGCCGTAAAGGAGCATCGAACGGATTCTATAGAAAAAGAAACAACATATCAATCCACCATACAATAATGCATTCAAATATCTCATGGTAACTATGGACAAGAAAGATAAGTGACTTACAGGGCTGTCGCGTCTATACAATCGGTCGATCAATGCATTGAGACCGTGCCTCTCTGCATATCGAGTCTCAAGGCCTTGCGGATCGCGATTTGTAATGGAGTGCTGCAAAGAAAACAAAATGCTAACTATTAGAAACATGATTGTCAGTACAAATAATATTTCAAAAAAAAACAAACAAAACAAAAGAGAAACTTACAAAGTCCTCCAAATATGTCCTGTGGCTGCCACTCCCAAGATGATGGACCACTCCGGCCTCGAGTCGTGCCCTCGTCGCCTCCCGCTGCTGACTCCAACGTCCTGGCGAATCTGTAGCCTTCTCCCTCAGTCGGCACTAGTCGTCTGCATCTAACCATTCGGGCTTTGCAGCCCCACTCTTGATTGCCTTGCGTGCGTCAGATCGTCTATGTGACATGTATGCACGCATACAATCCATCATCCAGCCCGTAGAGAATCTATCTACGGCGGCTGGCACTGGAAACTCCTCGTGCAAGGATGCTACTATGTAGTCCTTGCTCCCCTCCGATATGTTCTTCCAATGATCTAGGACGTTGTGCCGAAAAACTTGTTGGCACAACTCTCTCATGCAAGCCATCACCCTCCTCCCCTCATCATTCATGATGATGGCTCCTGACCTACTATCAACCAGGTATCCATAACCCCTAGGAGTCTGCCTAAGATGGGTCCTCTCCCATCTCCGTCCATGCTCCTGGGCATATCCAGGAGACCCATGTACATCTAGTGTACCGACGGGGGTAACCTCTCTCGGAGTGGCACTCAAAGGGGTGCCACCAAAAGGGGTGCCATCTGCTGATGGCTGCGCAAAAGCCGGAGTAATTGGAGTAGATGTCCCCACAGGTGTGACAAATCCTGGAGGTGACACAGCTCCAGCTGAATGATGAGACAGAGAAACCACATCCGTGTCTCCATAGTAGCACCCCCTAATGCCGATGCAGTCCCTCCCTCTGGCCCAAGTCGTGAGCGTCGAGATCGTCTGCTCGAAGCTGAAGCATTTGATCGCACTAAATCGGTCAATGACGCGTACTGCATTGGAATTCAGCTCGCGCTTCCTCTCGATCTTGCCTTGCAATCTGGTACTTTGCGAGCCACGTCTCCATGGAGGCATGGTGCCATATACAAAAGCGATTCACCTTCTCTTCCATTGAGACATCCATTCTTTTTTCTACCCCATTTCCAACCACCACATCTCCAGTCAGTCTATCATCGTCCTTCAGCGTCCATAGCATTTCATTGTCTGGTTCCACTATTGGTAGCCATTGTGAGATATGCACTAAAGCCTCTAACACCAACCAACCTTCCGCCATGCTACCTTCTGGACGAGCTCGTTGTCGCACAAAGCCTTTCAAGGTTTTCATGAAGCGCTCTAGGAAGAACATCCATCGCGTATAGATAGGTCCAGCAATCTCCACTTCGTCCACAAGATGCACAAGAAGGTGAACTTGTATCGTGTGCATGCTAGTGGGCAGGTATTTCTCAAAGAGACAAACCGTCTCCACTACTCCCCGCCTTGCGGATTCAATAGAGGACGTCTTAATCTCTTTCTGTGAGATCCATTGCACCAAAGTCGACAACTTGTAAATGGCCCTGCGAATTTCTGGAGTAAGGCATCCTGCGATTGCGATCGGTAGGACAAACTGCCAAAAATGAGAAAGCATTATGAATAATGGCCACTTTTCAAATTGCAAAATGCCCATGCTAATTACAATCCATTTTGTTCACAAACTTGACATATCTTATGCCAATCATGGGATTTTAGCCCCGACAATTGGTCATCTTTAGAAAATGCGGACCTGAGAGAACGCATCATACCCGTCGGAGTGCGGATAGACTTGATTACTTGCTTCACAATGCGCTCTTTTTTGGTGGACAAAACCCAAGGAGTGGGAGGAAGCTGCACTCCCCCTTCAGCACTCGACTGTGGCCAAAGCGCCTACATCTTACCTGCCTCCTTCAAATCCATTCATGACCCTATAGTGTCTCTCTTTCCTGTGATGTGGTCCCATAGCAAGCTGCCCACATTCTTGAAAATATGTATGGGATCCAACAAGTGGTTGACCTGTAAGTGGGTCCAATATGGCAACTCGTAGAAAACTGAGAACCGTCGCATTCCATTTGGATGTGATTCTGGGTTTACCATTTTCAGCTTGTACCAGCTTGCAACGTTCATAGGTATTGGAGGTCATCCAACAAAACCTTTCCTGATTTCATGATCCTCCGGCAAGAAAGCGGCGTGTCCTTGATATACCATCTTCTTTATGGTTCGTGACCTTCGGGAGTGTAACTGTGGCCCACACAATGGACATGCATGATAACATGAGGTAACCTGACCTATAAGGCGAGCCACGACCTAGTAAATACTTGATTGAATGAAATAAAATATAGATATTACTAGCGAGAATGGAGGTCTTCTCACCTCAGCACTCTCCCAATCCCGGAAAGTTATGCATCGTCCACATGAGAATGGCTTGAATGTTGGCTGACCGCCGACCATCGCGCCTGCTCATATCTTGCACAGTGACCCCCTCCTCCCACAAAATCTTAAGCTCATCGACTAATGGACGAAGATACACGTCCATATTTTTTACTTTGTAGCGGCCCGAAACGAGCAAGCTAAGGATGAGATGTCCTTTCTGCATAGAAAGCCATGGAGGGATATTGTAGTTGACAAGCACTATAGGCCACACACTGTAAGAAGTCAAGCGCAGACCGAATGGGTTCACACCATCCATAGCGAGAGTGAGCCGAAGATTCCTTGGCTCTCGCACAAATCCTGGGAAGGTAGAGTCAATGTGGCTCCATGCGCGCAAATCCGCTGATATTCGTTGAACTCCATCCGTGGACCTATTCTGCACATGCCACGTTGTCAAGCTTGCCATGCCAGACGTGCGAAACATGTGGTTTATGCGGGGGATGAGCGAAAAGTGTCTGAGAACTTTTTGAGGGATGGTTTGCCCTTGCAAGTCCTGTCGATACCTGTGAGCACCACACTTTGGACACGTCTCCATAGTCTCGTATTCATCTCGAAATAGTATGCATTCGTTGATACATGCATGGATGTTATTGTAGTCTATGCCAAGCTTCCGTAAAACATGTCGTGCATCATCACAAGACTCAGGTATGGTATTTGCAGGTGGTAATATATGATATTTCAATAACTTGAAAAAAATCATAAAACACCTTGAAAAAGCACAAATGTTTGCAATAACACTATAGAAAATAAAAATCAATGAAGCCTATGTGCAAGGTACCTGAATAACTCAGTCACACTCGTATCGCTCCAACCGTATTTTGCTTGCACACTTAAGAGTGCAAGCAATGTCTTCAACCGAGATACTCGGCACCCATCATATAATGGTATGGATGCTTCCTCTCTAAGCGGGTCAGATGTCTCAACATCCATGGGAATCAATGCATCGATCATTGCCTCCATCTCAGGCTCCAAGATTGTAGGTAGGTCGGGAAGGTTGTCTGTCTCCTCTAGCATTGACGATATAGATGGGCCTTGCGAGTGGTGGATTGGCTCCTGCAATCCATCCATCGTACATCCACAAACTCTTCTAATTGGCCACAAAGGGTGCACTCCCCCTTGGGTCGAGACATCACCCCCCTGGATAGAAAATTTCCCAACAAGACCCAATCTTATTGTGTATGGTTTTCAATTAGCTTGCGAGTACAATGCATGATTAATATTACCTTCAAATTACCGTTTTCTGAAAATCCGCAATCTCCTGATCAATGATCTCAGGTTGAAACTCGCCAAATCGTCGTACGTGTTCTATAGACAATCAACGTTTTCGTCTAATTGCCAACTTGCATTGAGAGCAAGGACATGGGACACACTGATTAAGATACGTCTCGTGATCTTGAACAATAAGACCTTCTTTGTTTTCCAGCTTATTTACATTACAGCAAACAAGGCTTAAATGGATAGCTTTATGGAGATGTACGTCAAGTTGCAAGTTGACCATAAATCTTGCATTGTACATACTAGTTGAGAGATTTTTTGATGTTATATCTCGGCCTTGTATCATGCTCAAGGATTTGTTTATCCCAGTAGATAATTATTCATTATTGTAAAAAATTACACTAGAGGGCTTTGAGTATAAGTAATCCATTTATGAGCATCATTGAGGATCTCTTAGTCTAATAATAAATCAGTCTCAACAAAAAGCATCTTAGAAATGTGGTTTTTTTGTCCTAGGATCACGTATTAAAATTAATGCCATCTATGAAATTTATCAACTATAGTAATAAAATTTATTTCAATCAATTCTACTCATAGTCATAAGACCTGAGAGAAAATATGCTATACTCAATTTAAGGGATTCTTCTTCTATAACAATACTTTTGGGTTCATTTTGATGAAGTACCGTAATGACCATTAGCTAGGGTATCATTTTTCTTTTAGTCCTTCCATTGACTAGTTGGTATGATTTCTAATTTGTTATGCCTATAAAGTTAATACAAAAACAATGAATTATGCATATCACAATTAGATTCCCTACTTGGACATTATGAAGGACATGACCAATTTTAAGCCATCTTAAAGAGTCACCAATGTACGTGGCCCATGGCAAAGCACATTGCATACCATTATCGATAAGTCTATTGTCGTGCATCTTAAATCTCCTAATTAGACTTTATAAACGGTATGACTAATTTTTAGCCCCCTTAAGAAGTTGGTGTAATGGTATCCATAAAAAAAATAAAGTGGATACCATTACCATAATCATGGATATGCTATCATTTCAATATATGTTATATTTCTCTTTCTCTCCCTCTCCCTCCCTCTCTTTCTCTTTCTCTTGTATTTCCTCTCCCTCTCACAATATATCTTAACACTCTCCAAAAGAAAAAGGGAGAGGGAGAGAGAGAATGCACTCTCCCTCCCTCTCCCTCTCCCTCTCCCTCTCCCTCTCTTTCTCTTTCTCTCCCTCTCTCATTTCCTTCCCCTCCCTCTCCCTCTCTTTCTCTCTCTCTCTCATTTCCTCTCCTAAACAAGCAAAAAAGAAAGTGATTCAAACATTAAACATGCAAGAGATAGAGTGAGAGAGAGAATGCACTCTCCCTCCCTCTCCCTCTCCCTCTCTTTTTCTTTCTCTTTCTCTCCCTCTCTCATTTCCTTCCCCTCCCTTTCCCTCTCCCTCTCTTTCTCTCTTTCTCTCTCATTTCCTAAACAAGCAAATAATAAAGTGATTTAAACGTTAAACAAGCAAAAGGGAGAGGGAGAGGCACAATGCACTCTCCCTCTCTTTCTCTTTCTCTCCCTCTCTCATTTCCTTCCCCTCCCTCTCCCTCTCCCTCTCTTTCTCTCTCATTTCCTCTCCTAAACAAGTAAAAAATAATGTGATTTAAACATTAAACAACCAAAAGGGAGAGGGAGAGAGAGAATGCACTTTCCCTCCCTCTCCCTCTCTTTCTCTTTCTCTTCCTCTCTCATTTTCTCCCCCTCCCTCTCCCTCTCCCTCTCCCTCTCTTTCTCTTTCTCTTTCTCTTTCTCTTTCTCTTTCTCTCCCTCTCTCTCCCTCTCCCTCTCTTTCTCTCTTACTCTCTCGTTTCTTCTCCTAAACAAGCAAAAAAGAAAGTGATTTAAACATTAAACAAGCAAAAGGGAGAGGGAGAGAGAGAATGCACTCTCCTCCCTCCCTCTCCCTCTCTTTCTCTTTCTCTCCCGCTCTCATTTCCTCCCCCTCCCTCTCCCTCTCCCTCTCCCTCTCTTTCTCTTTCTCTCTCTCTCTCTTCCTCTCCCTCTCTTTCTCTCTCATTTCCTCTCCTAAACAAGCAAAACAGAGTGATTTAAACCTTAAACAAGCAAAAGAAAGAGCGAGGGAGACTCACCGATGAGATATGGCGAGCGTGGGGTGGTTCCTCTTTGCGATGAAGGCTCCTCATCTCCTTTGCGAACAATGGCGGCGGCGGCGACAAGTCTTCTTCCTCTCCTTCTCTCACGACAGTCGCTCTCTCCCTCGCTCTCGCTCTCAAAACTCACAAGCCGCCAACGTGAAATGAAAACCGCGCTCGGTTTCAGCCACTTTTTTTCCCTGTGGAGTGTCGCTATTTGCGTCGCTAGTTGCGTCGCTATTTGTGTCGCAAATAGCGACGCCGCTATCCGCCGTCGTTAATCGGCGTCGCTACTAGCTCAAATCCTTGTAGTGTACTAGATCTAATTAATTCTTTGTTTAATAATTCCTCAACTTGATTTTGAATTTCTTTCTGTTCAATCTGGTTATGCCTATATGGTGCTTTACAGGGTGGTTGTGTACTAGGAATTAAATCTATTTTGTGGTCTTCAGGACGTGAAGGAGGTAGTTCAGGTGGTAGATCTTCAGTAAAACAATGTATAAATTGTGCAAGGAATTCTTTATGCCTAGGGTGCATATTTTTTTCTTTAGCTTGAAGTTCATTCACCCAAATTAGATAAGATTTACTACTTTTGTGTAATGCACGTTTAGCTTGAGTATGAGTAAGCATTGGAAAATTATTAGATACGTGCATACCATACAATGTAATGTGTTTTCCTTGAAATTGAATTTTAATTGAATGTGTGGAATAATCTATGTTAGGATTATGCTGATGACGCCAAGGCATACCTAGGATAATATCATTGGACTGTAATGGTACAACTAGAAAATTCCTTCTTTTAGTGTATTCACCAATTTGAATTTCTAAATCATGCACCTCTTGTGTTCCATTATACCTTGTGCCTAAGAATGCTGCTTTAATGCGATAATGCATAGGAACAATTTGTAATTTCAATTCTTTCACTAACTTTGCAGAAATAAAATCATGTGTACTACCATCGTCATGCAAAATAATCTTTTCTTTTCCATGCACTAAACATTTCATTGTCAACAAATAATGTGGAGTTGGCATACCTAGTAAGGTATCCGAAGGAGTAGTAATGTCGTCCTCATCTTCCGTAAAGTCAGGCATTTCCTCATGTTCTTCATCTTCCATTGCTCCAAGATAGTTGATATTGACAGGTGGCTTCTTCGATTCGCAATTGGCTCTGCTAGATGTCCAGATTGATGGCATTTGTAATACACTATAGATTTGGCTTTAGATACATTGGTTGCAATGGCAGGAAGTCTAGGAGTATTAGGATTTGGCTGTGTGGACGGCTTAGGATTTTGATTGGTATTTGATGGCAAAGCAGGTGGTTTTGTCCCAGACTTACGGAAAGATGATGAAAGAAATCGACACTTTGATTGGATCTTCTAAAATTTGAATTGAATTGCTTTGAACCATAGTTACCATTTGCTTGAAATTGTTGTGGACACTTGTCTCTTCCTCGAAGCTTGTCTTCAGTGTCATAAGCCAAAGAAATTGCATCTTCAAGAGTTGCAGACTTGAACATATTGACTTCAACATAGTAATGCCTAAGTAATCCAGACATAAACTTACGCTTGTGAGTCGCTTCAGGTACGTCTTCAAGCATGTGTAGTTGGAGTAAGGCATTCCAAAAGTGTTCGGTGTACTGGGAAATAGGCTCACGATCTCTTTGCTGAAGAAGGTCCCATTGCTTTATGGCTTTTTCATGGAATTGTGGAGGAAGGAAATTCTGCATAAAATTATTCTTGAAACTCTCCCAGGTAGTGGGACAATCTATGCTTTTATGAACCACAGTCCACTAAAGAGATACTCTATCCACTAAATGATTAGTGACACACTTGATTTTATCTTTTTCAGCGTATGTCTCTTCATGAAAGCAATCATCAAACTGACTAATGAATGCAAGAATAGTATTTCCATCTCGAGTTCCATTGAAAGTACAGAATTTGAAATTTCTTTTACTAATCTTTATTTCTTTGCAGATAGATTGAGCTTCGAGAGTTGCATCAATGGTTCGTCGGATAAGATCTTCGGGTTGTGGTCCATCTTTGTCAGTAGTCGATCACTGTAAATTGGCCAATTGAACTTACAAGGCTTGCCGGGCTCTTCGTTCTTCATCCAACTGTATCATAATTAAATCCAATTTTTGTTCCATGGTAGGTTCAGGAAGATCGCCTTCAGCCATTAAATCATCCATATTTTGTTCCGTCATCCTGTAAAAATTCAAAAGACCTCACACTCTCAAAATCCAATTAGCGGGATGAGCATAACTCAAAGTCGGGTGTCAAAGGCTTATAGATTTTTGTTCCGCTTTCATGGTGTTCGACTTTTGTAGTTGCGGGATTTGAAATCTTCCTAAAATCTGCTTATGACCTTTTGCATGTGCTGAAACTGGTTCAACAAGTCTGCATATGCGAACAGAGTCTTCCAGGGAACAACTTTGCAGTTCAGTGCTTTTGCGCAGGAACAGTCCTTATGGGAGCTTTTAGCATAAGTTAGTTTTGACCTCTACTGACTTGCAGAACTTGCAGAGTTGTAGAACTTATTGAACTTGTCCAACTTGAAGATTTGTATGACTTGAGATTTGGTTGACTAAGCTTAAAGCTTAATCTGAAGAAAACGTCAAATTTTAGAGAGGGGGCTGTTTTTCTGTCGCGAAAATCACGGGAAGATATACTGACGCCGCCGATTTAGAAAAAAATCGTTTATGTAAGCTTTTTAAGCTTACTATTAAGCCTTTTGAACTTTCACATAAGCTTTTTAAGATTTCAAGCTATGGAGTTACTGTCAGACTGTTGAGAAGTAAACTACTTGTAAAAGGAACTTTCCTTGTGGTCCTCCGCTTCCCCAGGTCGGTCCTTCGCGATCAGAGGCTGTAAACAAAGGTTCCTGACCGCCAGGATTCCACCCGTATCGACCATTCGCAATGAGACTGACTGTAGAGATCGATCATTCCAAGAGCTCCGCCTTCGCATAAGATGGGTAGCGATTGGAAGCTCTCAATCTCAGCTTCGCTCTAATACCATTGGTGCACAGATCGGATGCTGTATACTAGCGTAGTGATCACTGGAAGGTCCCCAAGAACAAAAGAACTCTACTTTTTGCACAAAACTCAAGGTAGAAAGCATGCATGACATGAACAAGAGACCAATTGGGTGCAATCTCCCCCCATGCCTTAATAAATCAACTGGTTAGAAATCAATCCTAACCTTAATTTATCACGAGTGCGCACTCTAAACTCATAAAAATTTATTAATTTAATATGTATTTTGCGGAATCACCCACTATGGAATCACCCATGTACACACTAAATTAATGAAACACCCGAAAGAGATAGGCGTCCCCATCAACTTCTCACACAAAGAATTCACTTTGTGTATGAGCCCCGGTCAACAAAGTTTATGGAATCCACTATAAAACCTCAGGGAATCCACCGTGGCATGGAATCCACCGTGGCACAGAATCCACCGTGAAATATGCCTCCTGGCATCAATTTTGGCACTATCAGAGACTTGAAAATTTGGCACAAGGAGTGGGGCATGTAGATTTGTAAAGGCTGCAAATTATGCATTAAAAATAGCTGGTTGCAAGTTTACCCGAGTTCCAATATTCGAATATTGGTCATGTATGTGATGCTTGCCAGTTTGGTAAGCAGTCAAAGTTGCCATTTGTCAGGCATGTAAGGCAGAGTACACGTCCATTGCAGTTAGTGCACTTTGATGTTTGGGGTGTTGAGATATCGAGCTCCACTCGTGATATGCCAGGGTGACCGTTGTACATTTATGTCACCGACTTGTTAGCTACAGATGCGGTTGGTACACCGCCCATGAATAATAGATAGATGACAGCTATCCTTATCTACTCTAGTTCGTGGCTCAGTTAGTATGCCACCTTAGTTAGTTGAGTTTGGTTTGAATCCTATATATAGGGTTCTTCTATTTCTCTATACTTGAGTTCTTTTTTGCTTACACAACTAAGAAGAGAAAAACTATTTTTAGCCTCCACCTGTGTGTGCATTCTCCCATTGTGCAAGCAAGAAAGCTACAAGTGAGACTCCTTCCTTCTCTCCCACAATCTTGATATGGTATTAGAGCGTGGTTCGTAGTAAGGAGCTCAAGAAAGTAAACTAAGTTCACAGTGTTCTGGTAAGAAGACTAGTGTTGCTTTCATTTTTCAAGTTTGGGAGCAAGTCTTTGCAGGTAGCACAGCTAGAAAGTGCAAGAGGGCATTGTCTCAGATTGAGATGCCCTTCGTGGTGTAGCAAGAGGGCAGTATATGTTGCGGAAAGGGGTTTAGCCCTCGGTTGCCCTGTTTTTTTAATTCGAGGCCTGTTTTGGAGGCATAAGTTTGCCGCACGCATTCAGGAAAAGGCCTTGTTTTTTGCTGTACGACCACTGTTCTACAGGTCGGTGAAAAGTTACCATACAAAACTGCATCATATGCCTATGCGCAGAGACATTGGGAGTTACAGAATCATCCTTGTTGCTTGTTGATGCAAAATTGTCACTAGAAAGTGACTATGTGGTTAAATACCACTTTCGTCAGTTTTGCAGATTTGCCCTTGTGAGGCTGAAGCTGTGTTTTTTGTAGTGACAGAATTCTTTGCAGTTTTTTGTAATGGCATCTAATTCTCTTTCACAGATTGTCATTGAAAAGCTTGACAAGAACAACTTCCAAGCATGGAAGTTTAGAATGACGAATTTCCTTATGTGAAAAGGATATTGGGAATTTGTTGCAGGAAATGAAGAAGAACCAGTTCTTCCTGATGTTCCCAATCAATAGCAAATGCAGGCATTTAAAGGATGGCATGAAAGAGCCAGAAAAGTTATGTACTGGCTGTCTATCAGTATTTTGAGACTCTATGATTGTGCATATTCAGGATGCAAGTACGCCAAAGGAGGCATGGGATACTTTGTCAAAAATGCATAGCACAAATACGCAAGCCAGGAAAATGCAGCTCAAGCAAGAGTTGCACAATGCGCAAAGAGAAAGTATGAGCATCAATGACTACCATATGAAGGTGAAGAAGATTGCAGATGCACTTGCTTCCATTGGGTCGCCAGTGGAAGATGATGATTTAGTTTCTATGACCTTGAATGGTCTAGGAAAGGATTATGCATAGTTTCGAACATCCATTTCCGTCCGTGAAAGATTTCTTGATTTTGAGGAGTTGATTGCTCTTCTAATTTCTGAGGAGCAGAGAAATGGTGGTGCATCTTCTTCAGGAGGAACCTCAAAAGAAACTGTCTTCTACTCAAATGCTGGAAGAGGTAGAGGCAGAGGTAGAGGAGGCCAATCTGGAGGCTGCGGTAGAAATCAGAATATGCAGCAAACTCAAGAAAACCAATCCTATGGAGGAGGACGTGGTAACTCTAGAGGCAGGGGGAGCCAAAGAGGTTGTGGTGGATGGCAAAGAGGCCAAAATGCAAACAGCAATGTTGAATGCTACTACTATGGTAAAATGGGTCATATGGCTAAAGACTGCTATAAAAAGCAGAATGACATCATGAATGGAAAATTGCAATAAGGGAATTACTCATCTTCTAGTAGATAGGGTGATGACGAAAATGAGCATTTGTTTATGGTGCAGCACATGAACAATTCTGTGACAAGTGCAGAAGAAAGTAACGAAGTGTGGCATGTTGAATTAGGTGCATCAAACCACATGACAAGTCATGCAGAATGGATGCAGGATGCAAGGAAAATGGAAAAACTAGGATTTGTGGAGACTAGTGATGATATTGCACATCCTATCGTGCAGATTGAAAAATTTCCTTTGTCTATGGAGGATGAAAAAAAGAAATACCTATCAAATGTATTTCATGTCCCGAATATCACCAAGAATCTGCTTTCTCTTGGTCAAATGGTTAAGCAGGGCTTGCAGGTCAGATTTAATCCTCATGGATACTTTGTTGAGGATATGAAAAATAAAGATCGCTTGATAGCAAAAGGAAAGAAGAAGGGCTGAATGTTTATGTTGGATGCAGACATGCCTGAATTGAGTGCAGCAATGTTTGCACATGGGACCAGTGTAGTTGCAGATATTGATATCTGGCATAAACGCATTGGTCATGTTAATGTACAGTGACTTAAAGCAACGTAGGCCCAAAACATTGCTGCAGGATTGCCTAAATTCAAGGTTGTAGAAATGTATAAGGTATGTGAAGCCTGTCAATTTGGAAAACAGGCAAAGAAATCATTTCCTAGACATGTTCAAGAGAGTAAGAAGCCATTGGAATTAATTCTCTTTGATGTATGGACTACTAAAGCTGCATCTATTGGAGGCTGTCATTATTTTGTCACTTTTATTGATGACTATAACATAAAAGTTTGGGTGCATTTTATGAAAAAGAAAAGTGAAGTTTTTCGGCATTTCAAAACTCTTAAAGCTATGGTTGAAAAAGAAACATGCCTGCAAATAAAATGCCTAAGGTCAGATGGAGGGGAGAGTACTGCTCAAATGAGTTTGCAAGGTTCTTGCAAGAGCATGGCATAAAGCATCAATATTCATGTAGTCATACCCCATAGCAAAATGGAATTGCATAAAGAAAAAACAGGCATATTGGAGAGGTATCTCGTGCCATGCTCAATGAAAAAGACCTGCTAGATTTTTACTAGGCTGTGGCAGTTGCTACAACAGTCTACATAATGAACAGGACTCCCACTGCAGCAATACATGGCATGACTCCAGAGTAGAGGTATACTGGTAGGAAACCATATATTTCTCATTTGAAATTTTTTTGTTGCATTGCCTATGTTCATGTGTCAGATGAGTTGAGATCCAAGTTGGATCCAAAAGCTGAGAAGTGCATCTTTATTGGTTACTCTCTACAGAGCAGAAAGGGTATAGATGCTATAACCCTTTTACTCATAAGTTTACAGTGAGCAGAGATGTTATTTTTTATGAGATGAGTAGCTGGTATAAACCAGTAAATGTGATTGATGATGTAGATGCAGAAAATGATAATGCTACACAGAATTCACAGCAGCGGTCACAAAATATTAGTGGACCTGGAGTGTCCTCTAGTAGTGGTTCACATTCTTCGCCATGGACAGGCAGATTGAGATCAGGAGAATCTCCTCAAAGAAGTGCAGATAGTGGTATTTAGGTATCACGAAAAGGAAAAGAGAAGGTGGATCAGCCCATGTTTGATGTTAATGTAGGTCACTCTTATATGGATGGTGAATCTAGTGGCTCAGAACAGAGCATTGATGATGAGTTGGGTATTCCTTCTATTGTTACACCACTACAACACAATGCCGCCATACACGCGTCCATTACACGCGAAAAGTTACGGGCGCGTGTATGGTCGTTTATACTTACAGCAATATCGGGCGCGTGTATACATGCATGTAACAGCGCATGTATAATTGCATGTGAGGGCGCGTGTATTTGCGCATTAAGTCTGTCATAATACACGCTCTGTTACACGCGACATAGAGCCTAACTACAGAAATCCATTTCTTTTCAAAACAGAAAACCATTAAGTTTTAAAAATGTCATTGTGCATTGCAGTGTTTACAAACCATTACAAAATCCCACTACATGCACTTACAACAACGTAATATATTGAAAAATATATCTTCATATGGTTATTGAAAGACAAAGTATACAATAGAAATGTCATGAATTTGGAACAATACAGTGATGGATTGGTTAGGGTTCGATCTCATCTTCAATAAGATCCATCCTTGCCAAACGATCAACATCAATATCCATTTGATCAATTTGTAAGGCTACGATTAAATTTATTCTACTATCGCTATTTTGCCCATTGATAATGGTACCGATGCCTTGATCATTCTCATCATCATCACCATCATCCTCAATGGAAGGGTCATCCTCATGATCATGAGAAATGGCACGCTCATCCTCATTATCATGATCATCTACATTGGCATGTTCGACATCATCTTCTTTGCGGCTTGCCACATCCTCCATATGCTCCATATCAGTGAATGTATTATACATTACTTTGAAATGTGGTGCAATAGGGATGACATACCACCATTTACTGTCATGCACCATTGGCAGATAGATAACCTGCTCAAATACACATAATTCATTAATTAATTAGCATATCAAAAGTCAAGGGGTGCGCGAGCTTAGATATATATGTACATGAAACACATTTGTAAAAAAATGCATACCTGCTCACATTGTTGTGGCAATACGAGCCTATCTTTCTTTGTTTGCCAAAACTTTGTAGAGTCAATAGTTACATAGCCACTTGCATGGCATTTTATCGTTGCGTTAGGCCCTTTTTCCACCACGTTCATTTGCCATTTGACATCCAAAACATACACAAAGAAGCGGCGAAAGTCAAGTCTGTATATGTCTTGGATTGTGCCACAATAATCATCCATTTTTCCATTGGCTCCCTCAAAGCTACTAATGACACCGCAATCTTGTGTATTCCTCTTTTCATCTATTCTTTGTGTTCGAAAATGCTTGCCTTCACACCATATAGCATTGAACATAGTGCATTGGACCAAAATATAAGCAATATCTATGTAAGCAATTAATGTGAATAAATATGAAAAGCCAATCACTTACAAAGAATGCAAATTTACATTTGTTCTATGTACCTTTAACATGCATCCTCGTGCGTACTCCCATTCTTCCGCCGTGATATGCAGCCCCTCATCTCTCTCTACTCTCTCCATTTCCTCATGCAACCAATCAACATGAATATCATTCGGAAGTGTTGCTAGATGCTTAGGGTACGCCTTACGAGAGCCATGTTGCCTCCGAAAGAGAGCTCTGTCTGCTTGTCTTTTTGTCTTTGCATCCTCGTATCTTGTAACCCATCTGCTCATCACATCACTATTAAGGATGCAAGTGAAATTAAGATCATCAATCAATGTTCTCTCAATTACTTTGCTCTGTCCTTTTCCTTGAGGCACAATAGACGTCATCCTCAAGTCCTCTTCATTGCTCCATAGTCGCGGCAAAGAGCTATCCACCTGATCAAGAAATTCTGATATATATACAAGAGACTCTTGTATCAACCAACCCTCAGCCATGCTTCCTTCGGGCCTTGCACTTTGCCTCACAAAGTCTTTTAAGGTCTTCATGAAGTGCTCTAGGAAGAACATCCAACGGGCATGCACAGTGCCACATAAAGCAATTTCATCCACTAAATGCACAATGAGATGTAGTTGACTTGTGAGAATGGTTCGCGGAAAAGTCTCCTCTACCATACAAACCACCTCCACTGCCATAACACGCGCATCATCCAATGTGGCTGGATCAATTGCTTTGGAACTAACATATCTGAAAAATAAATGCACAGTACGTTATACCTCATGCACATTCATTTTGCAAGGTATAATGAAGGGTGATCTTACATGGGATTTACATACCTCACAAGCTCGCCCATCTTATAAATACATCTTTTCAAACTCCTGTCTGCACAATGGTCGATGCTAGTAGGTAGTATGAACTGCGCACATAAGAGCACATGTATATTTGGGTTAGGGCATTACAAAATTTAATTTCAACCTACAATAATTGGAAAACACTTACTTGGAGCATCTTGTGCCAATCGTGGGACTTCAACCCATGTAGTTGCTCAACCCCTCTTTTCTTAGTGGTTGTAAACGCTCCCTTCAACGATCTCATGCATCCAGTGGGAGTACGCAAAGTGGTGATGGCTTGCTTTACCTGCTTCTCCTCCTTCTTTGATATAATCCAGGGAGCAGGCGGAAGACGAACGTGCCCACCCTCCTCTCGTGGCCAAGCTTGACGCATACGTCCTGCGACCTGCAAGTCCTCCCGTACGCTAACATTGTCTCTTTTACCAATAACATGTTCCCAAATACTAGATCCCACATTCTTGAATATGTGCATGGGATCAAGAAGATGGTTGATCTTGAGATGGGTCCAATATGGTAGCCGGAAAAAAATGGAGTACCTACACAAGGGATTGCAGACTGTCATCTTTATTCCAACTTTAGAGACTACACAAAACAAGATTGAAAACAATGGAGATGTACCTGTTCATGCCATTTGGAGGAAGAACATTTGAAGACTCCCAAATACGCTTCCAATCTTTTGCACGAAGTGTCTGTGGATGAATGTTCCTCTTACTAGGAGCATATTTAGGGTGATCTGATGGGAGAAATCGATGATGATTATCAAATATGGTCTTACACAAACCATCATCATACTCATGTACCAATGAAGGGCCACATATAGGACATGCATGTTTACCCGATGTCCTCAAACCTGTTAAAATAAAAAAAAAGTTAGAATAATAAAGTCAATAGTTATAATTGATATAGCTAGTAGTATTAGAGTCGGGAGGTAGTTAGAATTCTTACCAGAACAATCGCTGTATCCTGGAAAGTCATGCATTGTCCACATCAACACTGCTTTTAAGTCGAAGTGTCGAGAGGAGGGAGGCCTACTAATGTCCACTACCGCAACACCTCTCCATAGTTCCTCCAACTCATCAATCAACGGTTCAAGATAAACATCCATATGCTTGACTTTATGTTTCCCTGGAATCAGAAGGGATAACATAAGATGTCCCTTCTTGATCGCCATTGATGGTGGAAGGTTGTAATTCACCAACACAACCGGCCACACGCTGTATGCGGTGCTCTTGAAACCAAACGGATTCACTCCATCCATACCTAGGCCAAGTCTCAAGTTTCTGGGCTCTGTTTTAAAGCTGGGCCACTCATCTTCAATATGCTTCCAAGCAGGAGTGTCTGCAGGAATTCTCCACATGCCATCATCCGATCGATGCGAGGAATGCCATGACATGAGCTCTGCTATGGATTTGCACTTGAACATGTGTTTGATGCGAGGAATTATAGGAAAGTGTCGCAAGACTTTACGAGGTACATCAAAACTCTTCACATCTCTTCTATACCTTGCTTCACCACAAGTGGGACACTGTCGAGCCTCCTTATGCGTCCCACGAAAGAGAATGCAATCATTGACGCATGCATGTATGCGATCATAATCCAATCCTCCAAGAGATGTCACATAGCGCCTCGCTTTGTCTCTTGAGGTGGGTAGTCTATTCCCCTTTGGAAGCATGTTTGATAATAGCCTGCATCCAATATCATCAATTAGCCCATAACCCTAAACCCTATACTGTAAACCAAAAACCACTAACTGAAATTTGCAAGTTACAATGCTTACTTCAATAATGCGTCAAGACTTGCATTGCTCCATCCATAAACTGTTTGTATATTGAGCAGTTCAAGTGAAGCACGTAAAATAGAGAATGTGCACCCTTCAAAAACCGGTGTCGATGAAGCATTGTAGAGATGCTCTTGTTCCATATCATTGTCGTCCACACCTTTGCGATCATCCCTAAAAAGATTCCGCACCATGTCATCAAACACTTCCTCTTCCACAACTTCGTGGGGTGCAGGGCTATTGTCATCCCTTTCCCACTCATCTCCGACAATAGATCCCGAAGCTCCAGCATCATCTCGTCGACGCTTTGCATGCTCTCGCCGTGCGTATGGCACCATGTTAGGGTGTGGTACTGCATCCTGCTTCAATCACAGTATATATATTACAACGCGCTCCATTAATTTGCACACCATGAGTTATTTTAATACTTTCAATTCACATCTTCTCACCTCTAAACCTGTTTGAATCCATTCTCCATACATCGAGATGTGATTCAATGTAATTTGACGCGCTCGTACAATGCACCCTTGACATCGATTACAGGTACACTTGATCCTTTGTGCCAGCCACACGTCGCGATCACGATGACGCATTGTCTCATCCTCACCAGAGCTGCTTGAAGAGGATGATGACATGCTATGTCCAAAATAACCAATACAGAAGTAGGATCAGTTTTTAGTGAAATCATACACATCCTATGCACAAAACAATGGATACACAAGAACAATCAGTTTTTAAAAAAAGTATAAACAGTCTCTGTGTCGCGTGTAAAGGCGCGTCTACAATGTATTCTGCTGTGCTTTTACACGCGCTTTTACACGCGTGCTTTTTGCGTTTACCTACCGCGCGCGTCGCTTTCTTTCTTTCAAAAGCCCTCTTTCAAAACACTTCTTCTTCTTCTTTCTTTGTCGCTACAGTACCTCTGCCTCCAGCTCTTCCAAACCCCCGAACCTGCCTCTTCCAACCAGCCTTCTCCCTCTTGGACTACCCAAAAGAAGCAAAGGGTGCAGACAACACAGAAAGGGAGAGAGAAGCAAGAATCAACGAACTCACTTTTCAAAGACTTTTCAAAGAGGTTGGTTGTCGTTTGTTTGTTTTGGCAAATCTATCGCTTTCTTTCTTTCCACCCGTGCTATGTGTACTTGAAAGCGACAGAGGATAGAATTCACACACATTGTATATGTGCTTAACTATTTATTTCTTGACAAACGACATCCGTCAAGATAGAGGAAAGAGAGAAGAAGGAACCCTTGTGTATGTGTTTAGTCATTTCTCCCTTGATGGACAATGTCCGTCAAGATAGAGGAAAGAGTTTTTGTTTTTCATGAATTTCGTCACTAATTCGAAATGAACTTCTTCTTTTGGCTTATGATCTTCTACTAATTCGATGTTTGGTATTGTAAGAGATATGTTTATTTTCTAGAATGGTAGATATATGTTGTAGGTTATATATTGTAGGAGATATATTGAGGAGATATATTGTAGGAGATATGTTTATTTTTTATATGCATGTTTTGCTTGGTTCATTGAGGCGGAATTTCGACGCTTTGCAGATTCTTCATGGATCCAGGCTCTTCCTCCGATCCGTGGGCATACGCCACTTGGATGATGGAGATGATAAACCATTTTGGGCGCCATCCTAATCCAGTGGAGCTGACAGAGTATATGTATGCCCATCCTCCTCCTAGACTCCCAGGTCACACCACGCCCCAAAGTACACAAGCCTCTCCACTGCCGTCTACGCCTGCGAGTCCGGCGAGACGTACCCCTGCGCATACACGCTCACCGAGGAGACACACCCCTGCACGGACACACTCACGCACACCCTCCTCTGTACCGTCACGTGAGGGCTCACGGCCACCATCACGTGCTCCCTCACAGCCACAGTCACGTACACAGTCACGTGCAGCCACCCCTAGTCATGGCTACTCCCACAGTACAGATGAGAGCCAACGCCGCAGTAGGGAGAGCGGGAGTAGAGGATTATGCGGCGGGTGCTTTGGTGGGGGGGGTAGTAGGGCACGCGGTGAGAGAGGGCATGGAGGGAGGCATGTACGAGGAGACTGTGAGGAGTTGGAGGAGGCGAGAGAGGTGGAGGGAGAGATTTTCTACGATGTTACGGATAGGGGCGGGGTAGTCATGGATGCGAGAGGGAAAGAGGTGATGGAGTATATGCGGGGGGTAGTTTCAAACATGTATAGAAACTGTTTTGTAAAATTTAAAGATCAGGATAGCCGGTTAGTTAGGGAGGTCCTAGATAGTGTACATAGTCGGTACCCCAATCCCCCACGAGCGACATTCTCGAATGTATGGGGAAGGACGCGAATAAGGGAGATCTTAAGTAATAAAAGATCTCACCTTAAGAAACTCGCATACGATGATGGGGTGAATGTAGCTGCGGGTGGCTATCCTTGTGAGAAACCTGCCACTGCCCACAAACGCGAGTGGAAGGAGGCAAAGAAGCGCGCAGAGGGAGGCGTGAAGAGTAGGCAGCATGTGGAGGCACGACGGATCCAGATGGAGACCATTGGATCGTCGCATTTCGGATCTGGCGGCGTCGAGTCGTGGGAGGCAGAGTTCGTAAGTAACTTGCCTCTTTATTTGATTGTTTGCCAAATTCATTGATTCTATGATTGTTTTGATCTTACAAACTATCTTGATTATGTTACAGTGACGGGTTATGGGGAGGAGGCCCACAGCCCACGAGACTGGGTATGCTCGCCGCAATAGCAGACGTGACACGTGGGCCATCTTCACAAACGAGGGACGTATTACGGATGCGCAGTTTGACGCGGCCATGAGACCATACGGTCGACAGGTACTTGAAAACTCTAAATGAATGATTTTGGTTTATTTAATTGCATATATATGTATACTTACATACGGTATATTTCTTGAACAGGCACAAGCTGTTGATGCTCCTGCCCCTGATGATCCAGCCGCCACTGCTGATGTTCGTGCCACTGCTCCTGGTGGAGGCGAGCACCACTCATCGGAATATACCGATGCGAGCTCCTCTGATCATGGAGAGAGCACAGGGTCCTCATCATCCTCTGATTAGCTTTCAGAATACTGTAGGATGTGGTTGTACAAAAATTTTTTGTAACTGAAGCCATGGGCTTTTTTGCACCTAGCTCCCTATTTGACTTTGTATATATTTGTTCCTAATTAAAGCCATGGGCTATTTTGACATATGGACTCCCTTGTACACAAATGTATCATGTATTGACAATGTATTGAATCGTGAGTCTTGAGTCGTGTATTAAGTTTTAGATAGTAATATTGAATCGTGTATTCATAGAGAGTGAGTCTTGATTCGTGTATTGAAATCTAAATCGCTCTTTTTTTATGGTGCAATGCACCAAAAAAAAATCCAGAGAGTGCCTTTGGGTGGCTGGATGCTGGAACAGCATCCAGGCACCCAAAAGCACTCTCTGGTTTTTTTTATCTCTCTGTAATCGCATGTATAAGCGCGTGTCATCTGTCAAAATCGCGTATATTTGCACGGATAGTCTGTTAGATTCGCGTGTAAATTTGCAGCAAAACTGCGCAGAACGCGTGTATGGGGTTGTGTATTCATGCGACTGGCTGTCACTGTACACACGCTTTTACACGCATGTCTCTGGCCGCGATGATACACGCGCTATTACACGGGCCCGACACTTTTTTTCCCAAGTCATTTTGTGCGGCTAGGAACGCGGGTATGAGCCCGATCCCTTGTAGTGCACCTGGAGTAAGGAAGACTAGGGATGTTTTGAGAGCACCTGCAAGTGAGCCTACTTTGCGCAGGTCTACCAGAGCTAGGTATCTTGTGAATAGGTTGAAATATGATGGATTTACAGCCATTCACTATGCTTATATAGTCAAAGTGATACAAGAACCAGAACCCACTTCTTTTGAGAAAGCCATGGGAAAAGAAAAATGGGAGAAAGCCATGGATGAAGAAATGGATGCCTTGGAAGCAAATGCTACATGGGAATTGGTACCTTTGCCTAAAGATAAGAATACAATTGGTTCTAAGTGGGTTTATAAGGTGAAGCACAATGTAGATGGTTCTGTGAATAGATACAAGGCAAGATTAGTAGTCAAGGGGTATGCACAAACATATGGCATTGATTATGAAGAAACATTCAGTCCGGTTGCAAGGATGGCAACTGTAAGAGCAGTCCTTGCTATGGCTGCATCAAAGGGATGGTCTTTACATTAGATGAATGTAAAGAATGCCTTCTTGCATGGTGATTTGCAAGAAGAGGTCTATATGGAGCAGCCACCAGGTTATGAGCATGTTGTTCATCCTGAGCTTGTTTGGAGGTTGAAGAAAGCCTTGTATGGCTTGAAGCAAGCACCTAGAGCATGGTCTGACAAGATAAGACAGTATCTTGTCACTATTGGCTTGTAGATTTCTCACTTTATGTGAGAAAAACAGAGAAAGATGTCATTTATGCTGATGATTTGATTATCACAGGTGATAGTGATTAAGATATCCTTCATGTGAAAATGCTATTGAAGTAGAAGTTTGAGATGAAGGATTTGGGAGAGTTGCATTATTTCTTGGGCATTGAGGTGATTAGATCACCAAGTGGGATATGGCTCTTGCAGAGGCAGTATGGATTGGACATGCTGTCCAAATATAAATCACAGGCTATAAGCCTATTTCAGTTCCTTTGGAGCAGAATATGAAGCTGAGCGCAGATGCAGGTGAGCTTCTCGAAGACCCTACTATGTACAAATGCATAGTAGGAAGTTTGATTTATATGACTATTACCAGGCCAAATTTGAGCTATGTTGTTGGATTGGTAAGTCAGTTTATGCAGGCTCCAAGGAAACCGCATTTGGATGTGGCTAGACACACACTTAGGTATGTGAAGTCCACATTGCAGTATGGACTATTTTATGAGACTGGGGTTCAGATACAGTTGCATGGATACACTAATGCTGATTGGATTGGTAGTATTTCTGATAGATGATCTACCAGTGGATATGTGTTCTCTTTTGGGAGTGCTGCAGTCACTTGGAGCAGTAAGAAACAGCCTACAGTTGCCTTGTGGAGCACAGAGGCTGAGTACAGGGGTGCAGCAATGGCTGCATGTGAGGTAGCTTGGTTGCATAAGCTACTTTATGATATGCATCAGCTTAGAGATGGGCCAGTTGTCATTTATTGTGATAGGATGAGTAGTATACACTTGGCAAATAACCCAGTCTATCATGCTAAAACAAAGCACATTGAGGTGCATTATCACTATGTGCGAAAGAGGGTTTTACTAGGTCTTATTGATCTAGTTTATATCATCACAGAGGATCAGGTAGCATACATATTCATGAAGGCATTGGGCGCAGAGAAGCTGCGCAAGTTTAGAGACCTGCTTGGTGTGCAGGAATTGGGATTGAGCTCGAGGGGGAGTGTTGAGATATCGAGTTCCACTCATGATATGCCAGGGTGACCGTTGTGCATTTATGTCACCGACTTGTTAGCTGCAGATGCGATTGGCACACCGCCCATGAATAATGGCTAGATGATAGCTATCCTTATCTACTCTAGTTCGTGGCTCAGTTAGTATGCCACCTTAGCTAGTTGAGTTTGGTTTGAGACCCATATGTAGGGTTCTTCTTTTTCTCTGTACTTGAGTTCTTTTTGGCTTACACAACTAAGAAGAGGAAAATTGTTTTCAGCCTCTACCTGTGTGTGTATTCCCCCATTGTGCAAGCAAGAAAGCTACAAGTGAGACTCCTTCCTTCTCTCCCACAATCTTGACATGGGGGCCAGCCCATAATGCATCCATGAGAGGCTCGAAGTATTATGTGATATTCATTGATGATTACAGTCGCTATACTTGGGTTTACATTCTGAAGACAAAGGATGAGGTGTTTTCTATTTTTCATTAGTTTAAAAAGTAGGTTGAAAAGGAATTTGACTATTATATCTCTTGCTTGAGATCAGATAGCGATGGGGAGTATGTATCAAATGAGTTTGACAACTTTTTGGCTCAAAGTGCCATACGTAGGCAGCTTACCTGCAGCTACACTCCTCAGCAGAATGGGATAGCTGAAAGAAAGAACGCGGTCTTGATGGAAGCTGCTCATGCCATGATGAATGAGACGAAAATGCCGCTCTATTATTGGGCTGAAGCTGTTATGAGAGCCATGTATATCTTGAATCGGACTCCCACTACAGGTATTCATGAGATGACACCATTTGAGAAGCTGTATGGCTATGAGCCGGATGTAAGTCACATGAAAGTCTTTGGCTGTCTTGCTTAAGTGCATATTCCAGATGAAAAAAGGAAAAAGCTGGATTCAAAAGAGAATAAGTGTGTTTTCATTGGATATTCGCAGGAGAAGAAGGCATACAAATGCTATGATCCCTCTACCAGGGAGACCTTGGTGAGCAGGGATGTTATTTTTTATGACATGGGTTCTTGGTATGTATCACTGGCTACAGTGCCATCATATATGCCTTCTACTCATGTATCCACAGTTCATATGTAGCAGAGCATTGATATGACAAGACCTAGTAGTCAAACAGCATCCCCATGGACAAGGAGATTGAGGAGCTCACTGTCCACTAACACCAGTATGTCCGTGAGGGGGAGATATGATGTCGGGGACAAAGGAAAAGAGAAAGTTACTGAGGATGTATCTGGGATGATGACACCTGGTAGGATGACTTCTGGATATGAGTCTACTGACACTTTAGACAGTGAACTTGGTATTCCGACTATCTATACACCTAACGCAAGGCAGATCAGGTACATTCCGCCTCATGAGAGAGGGGAATCGAGCAGTGCACCACAGCTTAGACGATCACAGAGATTCAAATACCCTGTTGACAAGTTGACATATAGTGGCTACACTGCAAAGCATTATGCTTACATGAAAAAAGTGATGGAGATCAAAGAACCAGGTACATATGCTGAAGCAGTGGAAAATGAGAACTAGTGTGTAACCATGGATGAAGAAATGAATGCCTTGGCTAAAAATAAGACATGGGATCTTGTGCCACTGCCTGAAGGAAAAAAGACCATTGGATGTAAATGGGTCTACAAAATCAAATGCAAGTCGGATGGCAGTGTGGAAAGGTACAAAGCCAGGCTGGTTGCTAAGGGGTATGCCCAACCGTATGGACTTGATTATGAGAAAACATTCAGCCATGTTGCCAAGATGGCAACCATACGCACAGTGATTGCCTTGGCTGCTGCTGGAGGGTGGAAATTACAGCAGATGGACGTTAAGAATGCATTTCTTAATGGTGACTTAGCAAAGGATGTCTATATGGTTTAGCAAGAAGGGTATGTTCACCCTGATTTTCAGCATTATGTATGCAAGCTGAAAAAGGCACTGTATGGACTGAAGCAAGCTCCGAGAGCTTGGCATGCTAGGATCAGTAATTACTTGCAGAGGTTGGCATTTACTGTTGGTAGGGCTGCTCACAACCTATTTACAAAGAAGACTGATAGTGGCTTGGTAGTGCTGGTCATATATGTTGATGATTTGATAATCACTGGTGATGATGACTTGGGCATACAGCATGTAATGAAGATGCTGAAATCTAAATTTGACATGAAAGATCTCGGTGAATTGAAGTACTTTTTGGGTATTGAGGTAATCAAGGCTAAAAATGGTTCATGGCTGATGCAGAAAAATTATGCCATGGAAATGCTGAAGAAGTATGGCATGGTTGAATGCAAACCATTGGATACATCTCTTGATCAGAATGTCAAGCTAGACATTAGCACTGGAGCTAAAATTCAGGATGTGACTATGTACAGGCAGATGGTTGGAAGTCTGATCTACTTGACCATCACTAGGCCTGATTTGAGTTATGCAGTTAGGCTCATAAGTCAGTTTATGCAGAAGCCCAAGAAGCCACATTTGGATGCTGTTAGGCTGATTATGAGATATGTTAAGTCCACTGTAGATTATGGGTTGTTCTATTTTATCAGAGAGATGGTTCTTGGAGGGAGAGTAGATCTGATGCATGTGAAGATTGATGAACAGGTTGCAGATATCTTTACCAAGTCTTTGGGTAAAGATAAGTTTAGTAGTTTTAGATAGCTACTTGGAGTTCATAAGATGATTTGAGATTGAGGGGGAGTGTTAGAATATCAAGCTCTTACCATTCTCCTGTTAGTATGTATGACCGACATTAGCCTTGTCTAGCTGTATCAGCAAGTGTGGGACATTAAATAAGTCGGTAGTCTTAGACCCAATGTGAATGGTCCTATGGACCTTAGTACTATTGTATACACTTACTCTATGTTTGTGGTTAAGTGAGAATGAATGAATGAAGAAGATGAGAGCATGCTTTCTCCTCACTCTGTCTCTGCCTCTCTCAATCTCAACAATGCATACAAATAAAGATGCTATATACTAGTTTTAAAAACCAAGAAGCTACTAGTTGTAGAAATATGGTTCTAGTAGCTCCCTTTTTTGCATGATCATTGGGCATTAGTTTTACCAATGCCTATGCCTAAACCAGAAAAAACAAGCGCAATGATTTTTAATAATGTCATTTTTTACATACTCATTAGGCATTATTTTTGTCTAAATGCATATGCATTACTATAGATTCTAGAGCCTATGCATTTACACAAGAGAAGAAAACGGAATACACAAGTAAACTATCAAAACCACACCCATAAAAATTTTCAATCCCAAGAAACAAAGTAACATAGAGAAAGAGTATCTTGTTTTAGAAATTATATGCAATATTGCATGCCATATTACATGTGCAATTATCTACAATGATATCTTAGTTATTATTTGGGTGTTTATCTCAATGATTAACTACATATTGTCAAGACACTGTGTCTTAAGTGCCAAAATAAATAGGTTCTTCAATGTTGTGGGATTTCAATGTGTGCCTATGGAGTGAGTTATTTAGTGATTTGTGAAGAGCAAGTGAGTGAACAACACAATGTAAAATACCAACTCATATGCAAGATATATAAGTGACCAAAACTAATTTTTAAGAGATCATTGATTATAAGAAATTAATTATTGTGAGTATGTGGTATAAGTCTTCCAAGACAAAAAATATCCAAAAATGATGTGTTTATCAAATAATAGTAATTTTGGTTATTTTGAAGGGATTTTTGCAAATTTTCCCACATTAGCTTGTTGATGAGATCTATTCACTTTGATTTGAGTAGCTTGATGACTCAATTCTAAGTTTTATGTGAAACTTATGGTAAAAACAAGTTTCAAATAGTCATTTAGAAAACGAATGCAAGAAAATAAAACAACAAGAGTTTGGAGGGCAAAAAGCATGAAAAGCAATGATAAAAAGGAGGCATCAACTACTACAAATGGTTTTAAATAGAGATCTTAGTCATTCTAGAAGTTTAAGCAAGTATACATGTGTTTTAATTTTGTAAACTTCTAGTAGCAGGGAAATAAAATAAATTATTCAAAAGGCGGGAATCTACTGCTGCCTATGAGTTTCCAAAATTGGAAGAAAATAGTGGCCATGATACAGAGGCTAGCCAGGAAGATATGGAAGATGAAGAAGCAAAGGATATGGTTGCAGTGAATGAGGAGGACTCAGAATCCGGTGACAACTAGGATTTTGGCACATACCGGAGGATGTGCAGTTTCAGAGGGGGTGGATGTCGTGATGTTATGAGGACACAGTGTGAAAAAGTATGGAATGCATCATCATCCGACTTCTTTATCGATCTAGAGAGTCAATGTGATTTGAGTCGTTAGTATTAGTGTGAGTTGCGTGGATTATCCAAAAATACTAGATTTTTGGATAATTTTAGCCTATATTTGATATTATTTATTGTTAAAATTTAAAAAAGTTAAAAAAGCTTCTAGATTAGGATGGCATGTAAAAAACTAGTTGCTTTTTCACCCAATTAGGGGATTTTCACAAGAAAGACAGATTGACGAAATCGCGTGTGTCGCGATCGCTGTTAACAAGCTGAAAACTGCAGATTGAACTAAAAGAAGAAGAAGGAGTGATCTAGGAGATCCGTGAGCAAGTGTCTTGGAGTTTTACCCCCCCTTTCGGAGCCAACGGAGCCATCAGATCCGGATTCCGGGTAGCAAAGAAAGAGCTGATTTTTCAGATCCATGTTTTTGGTCTACGAAGGAGCTCCAGGAGAAGTAATGCCTGGAGATTACTTCTGAGTAGTGCAAAGATTCCAGGTTCTTTCAATACATATTGAATCAATTCATTGTGATTTGTTTTTTTCGTGTTTGCCACTTGGATATTCTCTATCTTCTCTTCCATCTCCTATCTCTAATTCCTTCTACTTCAGATCCCCGGTGGATTCGACCTTTCGACAAAAACCCCTCCGATAGCGTGCTGGAAAGAGAGGGTGAGAAAATTTCTTGCATTATGAACTTCTTGCAATTCTTCATATTGGTAGTTGTGTCCTGCTAAAACATCATCGATTTATATCTACATTGTAGATTGCACTCTGCAAGCTCTTGAACCAGCATGATGACGAGATGTTCAACCCCATGCTGAATCAAACAATTGAAATGATAACTTTGCTTTCCAAATCAGTTTGCAATCATGGGGACCTGCATAATTGATAACTTCTTCAAAGCGCATGTTTTGTTATATTTTGCGGATCAATGATTGCACCTAGAGAATGCTTTGTTTTGCGAGACCAGTTTTTGGTTGCAGTATTCCCGCTCTACTTAATCTGTCAATCTTATGACATAATTCTTCATTTCATGAGCAGAGAAAATTACTGGAATAGTTGAAGAAAGCTGACAAGAAGTTGATAAAGATGAGGCTACATATCCAATTGTAACACCCTCCTTCTGTCCGTCGAGCCATGCTAGTCTCGTCATCATCTCCTTCCCATTGAGCACCTACTACCTATTGCCACAGTCACACTTGATGAACTCCATGGAAAAATGATTCCATATGTCCTTCCTCCCCCCGTCCCTTTTTAACTTTTTTCCCTTGCTAGTAAATGGCCTCTAATCAACGTAAAGCTTGTGCTTTTTCTTGAGAAAATCTTCTACAAAGCTTTCCATCTTGGACGTTAGTGTTTACGTCAATCTTGTAACCTCCAAAATCTTATTAAAAGCATTCAAATTTTTTCGCCCCTTACTTACATCACGGATGATGTTTTATCAGCACGTTCTTGACACTAGAATAATTTGAGTTTGTAATGACACTAGCCTTTGCTTTGGCAGCCTAAACCTCTTTTACAACTTCATTCCCATCCATACCACTATGTCGAAGTAGCTTGTGCGATTGTGAAGATGCATGGCTACCACCTGTACACTTGAACTCAAAACTTAAGGTTATTCATTTATAATCACATAGTTATCCATTCTCTTCTTGGATAGAAATCTATCTCATTCGGCAAGGAGACATAGATGAAATTCAAAGAATCATTCAACCACACCCGACTTGTGTCATCTTCAAAACGTACATTCTCTTCATAAGAACCTAATTTTCATGCAATGTGCCCTAGTGGGACTATGCTATGTGACATAAATTCATGCCCAATCATTCATGATTTGAGAATTTCACAATGTTGAATCCATGTGATCCAAGCAATCAAATGATGCTCCCAAACAGAAATATGAATGCATTGATGAAATGGTGCCTAGCCTAACTACAAGTGCTCATGCATCATGCAAACACAAAAGATACATACAATGGAAAATAAACTCCTAATGAAGCTGACTTATGTGATCAATTTCTTGGCAAAAAACTCCACCCTCTGATTTGCAATGGGGGACGCATAATGTCCCAACATCCACCCCCTCCAAATGTGCACATCCAGTGGCATGTGCCAACTTGTTTACTACTTGCAGCATTGTTCCCACCAAGATCATATGAGTAATCCTTCGGGTAATATGAAAAGTAGGTAAGTTGACATAGGTTGTCACAACATCTGCCTAGATCATATGGACAAATCGAAGTAGGAATGTCTTTGTGGATCATCACAACATCGAGTGGCTTGGTCTTCTCTCGTGCAAAAATCTTCTCCATAACATCTAGATCTTCTTTGGTGTGTAGATCATCAGACCATCATGTGACTCCAATGTTATTCATATCCATCATTGGCAAATCATCAACACTGTCCAAAGGTAATTTGACCTTGTGGTCAATAGACTTGTATTGTCTCTGTACTCTGGCTTCTTTGCTACAACCTGCAATTTTCACCTTTTGCTACAAATACCCTAGAAAACACAAATTTTGATGTGTATAAACAACACCCAATTATTTTGACTGACAAAAATCAACCATATCTTTTTCATACTGCATATTAACAGCCCAACAATGAGGCTTACAGCTTACTTCAGTCGTAAATCCTATTTGATGTTGTAAATCGACACTTTGAAATACTTTTTGCTAAAATATTTCAGCATAGAATACTGTTTGCTGAGAATTCTCAGCACCCAAATTTTCTTGCATCATGAAATCAGTAATCTCACAATTAATCATGAGAGAATGCACATGTGAGACATATGACAACTCTTGATTTTCAGTTTTCAGGCATGCTGAAAGATCCTCCATAGTATGTGAGCATAATAGCTCATTATAAAGACCACCAGTAACCTCTTCATCAGAATCAATCTCCTCACTATTCTTCAAGTCTGTAGTTGTCTCAATGTTGGAAAGTAGCTTGAATCTAGGTTGCTTTTCTAGCTTTGGATCCTTTGTCTTCGCTGCTTTTTTATCTTCTTGTACTTTCAACTTCTAAACTTCAGCTATACTCAGCTCTAGTTTTGAATAAGAAGGATGGGAAAATGGATCATCTCTTTTTTGCTTCTCCTCAACAAGTGCTTCAACTCCCTAAGATTTCACCATCATGGAAGAATTTGCAGGGGTAGATAAAATTACGGCTAAAACTAAAGCTCGTTGCTTTTCTCTTCTAGTCATCTTGTTTTGTAGATCTTTTAAGTTCTTTAAAATTTCCTCCATCATATCTTCGACAGTCCGTTTTTCAAATGGTCTATGAAATGCAACACGAATAGGCATAGGCATAGACATAGAAGTAGGCATAGACACAGGAGAAGAGGTGGATGGTACAACAGGAGAAGTAGGAGAACTCGAGGTAGGAGAAGACATCGCTGGTGGTGGTTGCATGCCGTTGTGCAAGTGAACCTTCCATCTCCGTCTCTTTGTCAATGTAGAGACCGCATCAATAGCATCTTGCCAATCTATCTTCAATCCCATAGACTACATACGGTCTTCACGAAGCTCTCCCAACTCATCCTGAAGTGTAGAATTAGTCGCTACTGCAAGAACAGCTCCACTTTCCTAGGTTTTAGAGCTCTTTGCTCTAGTGTATCCAACTGGTTATATCGCTCTTCAAACTCTTGCAATAACTCAAAAGCAACAAGTTTTTTTTTGGACCGATAGACCCACTCTCTGAATGTCTTCCGTGTAGCAATACCATAATCATCCAAAAAATATTTTTCTTTGAGTGCTTTCTTGAAAACATTCCAATTCAAGTCTTGCATAAACAAATCGATCACTCTAACCCGTGAAGCAAGCATGACAAGCTATAAGAAATAGTTGCTCTAGTTTGGTAGGAACTTTGAAGAAGTGCATCTGGCTTTCAAAAGCTCTAATATAGGTTGAGAAATTCCGAAAATCAAATAATTTGCGCTCACTTACCACGGCCTTGATCACTTTGGTTGCACCATACCTATGCTCTTGTTCTTGATGCAACATTCATTGTTGATCCAATTGTTGTTGATGTAACTACTGCTGCTACTGCATAGATAACTACATCTGTTGATTCTACATGATAATGTTTGAAGAAAGAGTTTGGAATAAATTCTTCATCCCATCGGTCAAAAAGGAAGAAGCACTCGATGATGAAGTGGATGGAGTATTCGAAGAGTCTCCCATATCGACAATCAAAAGCGACGCTTTCATGCCAGGTTGTGTAGGGGTTCGTGGAAGTCGCTCGCCACATGGACGCTCAGAAAGATGGGACTTAAGATGATGTTGAGTACTCATCTCAAGATTAATACATGGAGCAAAAAGAATGCATGGGTTTCATATTTGATCGATTACATATATTGGCATTAAAGAGAGAAGTGAGAATACAAAGAATTCAATCTTCTTCAATATATCATAACACAAGTTCTAATACATAGATTTCTTAAAGAAGTTCAATGATTCCATTCACAAGAAATCTTTGAAGTTTTGCAGAAACAATAGCACTATTCCTCCAACATATTCTCCTCTTTTACTCTCAAAGCCTTCAATGCTACTGCTTACTCTGAGTGTGGTTATTAAGCGCGTTCTTTTCCAAGTCTTAAGTAACGTTCTCTCCCATTTTGCACCCAAAATAAAAAACTGCCATACATGGAAGGTAGGCCAATGAGTGCCAAACTATCGAGCTTCTCATACACATCAAGCTTGGATGGAACAAGGCTCAAGAGCTCAACGGGAATGATCTAAACTATGTCCATGTTGTCTTGGATGACAAAGCCCTCACCATTAAAGACCTTGTCGGAGGTTCCTGCTGCCCGTCACCTACACCCATATCAATGTAATCCTTCCTTCAAGCAGTTCTTTGCCATGGCATGCTCATTATTTCTCACACAAATATTTCCACAGGTCGACGGCTTGATGCAAGACACGCATAACACGTCTTCCATAATCCTTACTTTGATCTTCCGCAGGAATCCTTTTTGTTGTAACGAGTGTTAAGGATTTTTAGATAAAGACAAATCTATTCTAGCGTACTAGGAAGAGAGGGCGAGAACAATTTCATGCATGATAAACTTATTGTAATTCTGCATATTAGTAGTTGTGTCGTGCTAAAATATCATCAATTGGTATCTGCATTGTGGATTGAGCTTCGCAAGCTCTTGCACTAGCATGATGACGAGACGTCCACCCCTATGCTGAATCAAACAATTAAAATCATGGCTTTGCTTTCAAAACCAGTTTGCAATCACGAGGACCTGCAATCGACAACTCCTTCAAAGCGCACGATTTGTTGTAGTTCGTGAATCAATGATCGCACCTACAGAATGCTTTGTTTTGCAATACCAGTTTTGGTTGCAATATTCCCCCTCTACTTAATCTATAAATGTAATGACATAATTCTTCATTTCATGCACAGATCAAATTGCTGGAATAGTTGAAGAAAGCTCACAAGACATTGATAAAGACGAGGCTACTATCCAATTGTAACACCCTCCTTGTGTCATTGATCCATGCTCGTCTCGTCATCATCTCCTTCCCATTGAGCACATGCTGCAAATGATTACTAACTACCGCCATAGTCGCACTCGATGAACTCCATGGAAAAACAGTTTCATTTGTCCTTCGTCCCCGTCCCTTTTTAACTTGTTTTCCATGCTTGTAATTGGCGTAAAGCTTGTGCTTTTTCCTAAGAAAAGCTTCTACAAAGCTTTCAATCTTGGACGTCAATGTTCACGTCAATCTTGAAACCTCCAAAATCTTATTAAAATCATTCAATTTTTTTCGCCCCTTACTTATATCACAGATGATGTTTTATCGGCACGTTCTTCACACTAGAAAAATTTGAGTTTGTAATGACACTAGCCTTTGCTTTGGCAACCTAAACCTCTTTTACAACTTCATTCCCATCCATATCACTATGTCGAAGTAGCTTGTGCGATTCTGAAGATGCATGGCTACCACCTGTACACTTGAAATCAAAACTTAAGGTTATTCTTTTATGATCCAATAGTTATCCATTCTCTTCTTGGATAGAAATCTATCTAATTTGCCAAGGAGACATAGATGCAATTCAAAGAATCATTCAACCACACCCGACTTGTGTCATCTTCAAAACGTACATTCTCTTCATAAGAACCTAATTTTCATGCAATGTGCCCTAGTAGAAATATGCTATGTGACAGAAATTCATGCCCAATTATTCATGATTTGAGAATTTCACAATGTTGGATCCACGTGATGCAAGCAATCAAATGATGCTTCCACAAAAAAATATGAACGCATTGAAAAAATAGTGCCTAGCCCAACTACAGGTGCTCATGCATCATGCAAACACAAAAGATACACACAATGGAAAATAAACTCCTAATGAAGCTGACTAATGTGATCAATTTCTTGGTGGAAAATTTTGCCCTTAGATTTGTAGTGGTGGATGCACAACGTTGTCGTGACAGTACGCGTCTACCACTGCAAACCTGAGGATGGAGTTTTCTGCCAAGATTTTGGACTCTTTAGTCAACATCATTATGAGTTTGTTTTCCGTTGTGTGTTTCTTTTCTGTTTGCATTTGTGTGACGCACGACCAGATGTAGTTAGGCTAGGCACAAACTCTTCAATGCACTCATAATTTTTTGTGTGGGAACATCGCTCAATTGATTGCATATCATGGATCGGAAATTTTGTATTTCTTTAAAGCATGAGTGATTGGGCATGAAGTTCTTTTTCAAAGCATGATCTTTGATAAGGCACATTGCATGGAAAAACAAGTTCATATGAAGAAATCCGTTTTTGAAAACTCAGAAGGGTTATGTATGTCAAGTGTTCAAGCCTACAAGAAGCATATAAAGAGTTTGATAAGCTGCCAAGATGAAGCATTGCATCAAAGGGCATATTGATCATTGAATTGGTTATATGTACATTGACTTGGCCACAATTTATGAGTATGCATGAAGAATGCAAGGAAGAGAATGATCCATTATACAAATTTCCATCTTGAGTGTGCCAAATGATGATACTACTCATCCAGTTTCTAATTTGACTGGATATAATACTGAGGGTAAAATTTATATTGATCAACAATAGATTTGTCCTTCAACCAATGATCTTCTATTTCTTTCACGGTTAATGCAGGGTGCGATCACAAGAAAAGATTATGCGAATGTTTCAAATCAACTCAAAGTTAACTATGCAATTGGAAAGAGCATGCAAGTTAAAGCATGAGAACTAAAGATTATAACTTTTGGAAAGGAAGGAGGAATGCATGGAGTGTTTTTCTTTTGGCATGCTTGAGTGGTGTATGTGGGCCGCCTACGTCAAAGAATAAAAATGTACTCTCTCACGTACATCAGAGATGAATTTACGAACGTTTTTTGCTTTTTGATTGGTGCCTTAAGGAAAAGATGTCAAATGATATTATGGTTTTTTCTAAATCTTTTGTGAGCTGCAGCTTTTATGGATCGTGACAAAACGAGGAGAATGGGGGTGGCGCTGATTATATAAGAGGGGCAAAGGAGAAGCTTTGGACACAAACAATGTCGGAGGGGTTTTTGTGGAAAGGTCGAATCCACCGGGGATCAGAAGTAGAAGGAAGTAGAGATAGGAGATGGAAGAGAAGATAGAGAATACCGAAGTGGTAAATACGACAAAAACAAATCACAATGAATTGAATCAATATGTATTGAAAGTACTTGGAATCTTTGCACTACTCAGAAGCAATCTCCAAGCATTAGTTCTCCTGGAGCTCCTTCGTAGCCCAAAAATGTGGATTAAAAAATCATCCCTTTCTCTGCTGTCCAGAACCCAAATCTGATGGCTCTGTTGGCTCCGAAAGGGGGGTAAAACCTCAAGACCCCTTGTCATGTATCTCCCAGATCACTTCTTCTTCTTTCAAACACCATATTGGGGAATATGGGAATTTCCCATAAGTTTGGGTCAAATCTTTGGATTTGTCATAACTTGAACACTAACTCCAAATTGAGTACTCTATAGCTCAATAGATTCCATTTTTCAAGTGCTTTCCAATGATAGGTCACATCATATAGTTTTGAGAAACTTATGGGCATGTTATCTGGGTGCCATATTTTTAGTGTTCAAAAAATGGGAATTGGGAGATTTCCAAACTCACTAATATTGTGTTTTCAGTTCAATCTACAGTTTTCAGCCTGTTTACAGTGATCGCAACGCGCACGATTTTGTCCATATGTCTTTTTTATGAAAAATCTTCTAATTGGCTGAAAAAGCAACTAGTGTTTTGCATGCCATCCTAATCTAGAAGCTTTTTCTAACTTTTTCAAATTTTTACAATAAATAATATCAAAAATAGACTAAAATTATCCAAAAATCTAGTATTTTCGAATAATCCATGCAACTCACACTAGTACTAATGGCTCAGATCACATTGCATCTCTAGATCAATAGAGAAGTTGGATGATGATGCATTCCATACTTTTTCACACTGTGTCCTCATAACATCACGACATCCACTCCCTCTGAACTTGCACATCCTCCTGTATGTGCCAAAATCCTAGTTGTCACCGGATTCTGAGTCCTCATCCTCTGCAATCATATCCTTTACTTCTTCATCTTCCATATCTTCCTGGCTAGCCCCTGTATCATGGCCACTATTTTCTTCCAATTCTGGCAACTCATAGGCAGTAGATTCCCACCTTTTGAATAATTTGATTCTTTTTCCTGCTATCGGAAGTTTTATGGATGTCCCATCCAGCTCATTTAATGCATAAGTAGCATTATCAAACACTTGTCTTACCACATAGGGTCCAAACCATCTTTTGGAAACTTTACACATGGCACTATGCTAGTTATCTAAACTGCCATAATAAACCAATACCCAATCCCCATCTTGTATGGTTCTTGGTGTAAGTCTATGTCTTTTGTCAAACCGTTTCTTGTTTTGTACCCTTGCTACCCTTAACTTTGCAGTTGCTGCCTCTATGACTTCTGACTTTCTTTCCAACTGTCTAATGCATAAGGCCAACAACTCTTCTTGATTCAACTCCTCCTCCCAAGGTAACACACTCCATGTGACTATCATCTCTTCTATCGGCATTATAGATTTTTGACCATATATAAATTCTGCAGGCATATATCATGTAACAGTACTATGAGTTGTTCTGTTAGCCCACAAAGCATAAGGGAGCAATCGTGGCCACTCCTTTACCTTCTCTCCACATGTTTTTGCCAATGCCTTCACAATAGGTGGATGACCTCTTTCACTTTTGCCATTTCCTTCAGGGTTATAGGTTGAAGTTAAAGCAAGCTTTATCCCCAACTATGTAAAGAAATCATGAGCTTCATTTGCATCCAACTCACCCCTATCTGCTGTAATTTTTCCCACACAACCATATCAACAATAGATCTCTTCTAAGAGAAAAATATATACATCATTTTTTGTCTTAGTACGTAGAGCTCTCCCTTCCACTTGATTAGTCAAGTCTTCATGAGCAAGCACAACATACCTCATTTGCCAAAGACATGTAGGCATTGTGACCAAATCCACCACCCACTTAAAATGAAGACCTGTAGGCATTGTGACCATCCCGATGTCTCACAATTGATTACATTTGACATGTCGTACATGTTTCCACAAAGTGACCAACATCCTTATACATACCCTGCCACCAATATCTTTATTTGATCTTTGTAAAAGTACCCCAAACACCTCTATGACCAGCCCACAAGCTTTCATGAAATTCTTGCATTACTTTTACTTGTGAAGCTCTGTCACCCAAAACTCGCAATGGGATACTCTATTTCTTTTTAGCATGTTTCCATAAGTATCCATCTTTTAAGAAAAATCCATAGGCTTTCCTCTTGATTTTCTTAAACTCCTCATCTGACCATCTCTCGTTGTTAATGTACTGAGATATTGACCAATTCTCAGCCACTCTCCTGTATATTTGTCTTCCAGAAACACTTCTACACAAGATGCAAAACATCTAAAGTGTCTTCTCTTTTTTGTCCAAGCTTTTATTAATGCTATAGCAACACCTTGCATTGCTAAATTCACTCTTGCAACATCATTTTCAGCCTTAAGAAAGTCATATTCTATATCCCATCTTCATTCTCATAGCGTGCTCAAGATAACATGTCTGCCACTGGGTTATCTCTTCCTACAATATCCTGAAATTCAGGGTTCAAAGATTTGATGTATGCAATCCATCGGAGCATAGCAATGTCCAGGGTAGCACAACTAGTAATCATACCCAATACCGGAAAACAATCAGTCTCAATGACTACATGAGCACCCATAAAATACTTGTTATCACATTTAAGGGCTGTCACAATTCCCCATAATTCTCTTTTTACCTGTGGATATCTTCTTTGTCGTTCAGTCAATACTTTTGCACCAAAGCGTATTGCATATCTTTGCCCTTCCTCGTCATCTTGCCCAATTGCCCATCCAATCCCGATTGGGCTTGTATAAACAGTAATAATGATAGGCTTTCCATGTGAATAGCCAGCCTTTCTCAACGTTGGAGCAGATTTTAAGAGTTACTTCAATTTTTTCATTGCTTTCTGATGCTTCCTTTCCCAATGAAATTTCTTACATTTCCTTAGAAGTTGATAAAGAGCATCGGCTACATGTGAAAAGTGAGGAGTCCATATCAAATAGAACACACATGTACCCAAGAATCTATGCACCTCTGATACATTCATGCATACCTCTCGCATTCTACCAATCGCATCTATTTTTGCTAGTGATAGCCTTTGCCCATAAGGCCCACACATATGCCCAACAATCAAAATCTCTTCAACTCTAAAGATAGAAATTTGTCGAGAAAGAGTTAAATGCACCTCTTCTAGATGTGTCAAAATCCTCTCACAATCCACAATATAATCTACAACAAACTGTCTGCATCCATGAGCATCCATCTCTTCATTCTTTTCATCCACTACACACCCTTTGATTGGAACATCGTCCAACAATGGCATAGTCAATTGTGGTATAAAATCCATGAGTACCCTATTCATAGCATTTGTCATGTGTGCCACTGAGTTTGTTGCACCCTGTGGGAGAGTACACATCCGTACTAACCCCAAAGGAGTCTTCATGGTTGTGATATCCCTTCTTTTAATTGCAAGATGAAACTGATCATAACCCAAGTAAAGATCACCCAAAGAATAGATCACTCTGCTTGCAAAAGCCTCTGAAAATTCATCAACCACAGGACATGCACCCACATTTCTTATGGTCACTTTATTGACCGCTTGCATGTCTTGAATAAATCTCAAAGCACCATTCTTTTTGGGAAAAGTAAACCAATAATTTGAATATGGGGCTGAAGAAGACTCCAAGATCTTCATGCGAATCTTTTCATTTAGCAAATCCATCAACTTTGGCGTGTAACGTGTCCACATATTCTCTCGTAGGACACGTCTTAGTAGTCCATCGGGAAGAGAGTCCAGAAAGCGCCGTCTGGCACTCCCACGGAATGTCACCGGGTTTGCAATCTAGGTCTTCTCTAGTTTGCCACGAAGACGAAGCATTCCGGCCGTTCCCACTTACAACCGACCTGAATCAGGGTTTTCCTAGTGGTCAAATTCCTAGAACATCAGCTAGCGTCAAATCCAGGTGAACTACTTTACGCAGAAACGTCAAGGTTGAAGCGGATTCATGCAGCACTTGGTTCAAGAAGAATGGGAAACGAGAGGGATGCAAGGCTGACCTCTCTTCCCATAAGGCATAGTCCCATTCCATTCCCCTAAAACAACATAAATCGGGACTCTAGCTTTCTAGATTCTAAGTCATCGTTCCTTGCTGTCAATTCTATTAAGAAAAATTCCCAGCCAACTGGGACCACCCATCCGTAGGACGTACCCATGGCCACATCCACCACACTTTCCTCAGGGTTGCTTTAGTTATCTAATTACCTATCACATTTAGTTTGACACGCAAAAACAGATTCCTTAATTAGCCCTTTTAGTCACTGGTTCCTTCATGTAATCTTAGCACTAACATAGAAAAACAATGTCAAACAAGTTCTTTTACAATAATTGATCTTTATTTATCTTTGGAATACATCATATAATCCAGTCCGAAGGCTAATCCATAATCCGCCTGAAGGCTATCCATAATCCATCCGAAGGCAATCCAGCAATCCTCAGGGATTACTAATCCAAGTTTCCACCCATAGACTAGTATGTTGGCCTCGATATCCAATCCCGAGTCACGTCCGCCTCTTGTGAAGGACCCGGAAGGCAAGGGATTTAGGGCGAGAGCCCCCCTTGGCACCCAAGCGTCCTCCTGCTCCAAGTAGCGCCCAACAGAGAGACCTCTTGCGGCGGGCTCGGTCCACGTTCCTAGCGTGGTGTCGTATTGTTGCGCATTCGAAGTGTGTAAACCATCCAAAAGTTGTGCATGGCATTTGGTACTTTGTACATACTTAGTTGTTGTGATTACATTTATTTTATGCGTATAAGTATAGTGGAGAGGAGTTGGAGACAAAAGTGGCGAATATGATGAGATGCTTTCAGCCTATGTTGAGCAAGGTTGAGTGGAAAGCACAACTGATGCTGGTGAACATGTTAGGACTTTGTTTTCTCCTTCTCCAGCTACATCAAAAATACCTAATGATAACCACATCCAGGAGTTGGAAAGAAGGAGGCTAAGCATTGAAATGTGCTATGAGAAGCATGGAGTTATCACTGTTACAGTGTGTGCTTGTTTTGGGTTACAATGTGTTGTTTACATGGGCGCCAAAGATATGGAACGACAGGTTCTTAAAGTATTCAGAATGAGACTTTTTGGAGTTGAGGTACGTGCTGTCCAGTTTGGTACAGGTACGTTGAAAGATGTGGCATCACAAGCAATAAGATACTTGGTTACACATGAAGAGACTACACATTATATTTTAGGTCCGTAATTGGATCTCACCCTTATCCAATGCTGGTGAGAGATTTTCATGCCATTATTGGCAAAAAGACTAGACGAAAGTGCCGTGATTTGAGGGGAAAAAGGAGAAGCTTTTTGAGCTATTTTTTTAAAAAGGAGGCATTTTGAGCGCCAAAAGGGAGGCAACTGCTGCGAAAAGAAAGGAGGGAGAAAGCTTCCGTCGGGGAGACACAGAGTATTCCCTGTAGGGAAGGAGGATATGAAAAGGGGGGACGAGAGGACCCAAGGAGGGAGACTGATGATAGGAGGGAGTTGTTTTGCTAACAGGAGAGCCGCACGCAGCCATGGTCAGGGACAATCCAGAGAGGGGACTGGAAGCCAAGCGTTTACACTTGATCCTCCACTTTGGCTTGACCAGCATTAGCGACAACAAACAAGATGTAGTCCTGGAGAATGTTTGTTAGGGGCAATGATGGAGCGATACGTTTCGGATTCTCCTATCAATGATCTAAGCAAGAAGTTTGAGCCTGTGATGAAGGCACTGCACTTCTTCTTTCAAGAATATTCGGAAGGGAAGAAGCAACTACGGCAAGACCAGAACGGGCCGCCTGTGGTCATGAGGGGAAAAGGAAGTTCAAATTGGTGAAGGAAGAAATGAAGACCATTGTTGATCTTTTTGCAAACGAGTTTAGGCAGAGACCCCGTCAGTACTATGCATGAGCCACCTGTGACTGCTGGCTCAGTGGACATTCTAGAGTTGGGATCAGATGTGGTGACTGTCTGCAAATCGCCTTCTGTCCCTATTCATGCTTGTGGACAATATCGGAAGAACACCATCCTTGGAATTTTACAGGCAGAGCATTAGCTTGGACTTCTTTATCCAATCCATCGCCTTGATCGCCTGGTGTCTGGTCTGCTTATTCTTGCAAGGAATGCTCACACAGCCGATCGCTTTCACCAAGAGATAGAATCTGGGATCGTGAAGATTTTCCATAAGCAGGGAAGCGATTGATTCTTATCACAAATTCTGATTACCACTATACAAATAAGATGATGCAGCATGCTTTCAATCGATACCTTCCTGATGGCATGGATTGGCGAGCACTTTTTGAGATGGTGATTGTGTCTCCAAGGAAACCAGAGTTCTTCAAAATGTCACATCCTTTGTATGAGAGAGCCGATGGGAGTTTTTGAATACACTCTTCTCTATTTCAGAGGCGGTCATGTACATGCAGATGGTTGAGAGATTCGATGAAGGTGTTCTTTCTTCGAATCATGCTCCATTGACCTACAGTGGACTCTATAAGGTGGTTGCAAAAGCACTGTTTAAAGCTCATGTCGAAGGGCAATTGAAGAATGAGATTATCAATGAACCGGAGTGGTTTGTCGAGCTTGATCCAGAGTTACCCTTGGCACTCCTCGATCAAAAAGAAGCAGGGATCAGATTGACAAAGAAGAGCAATTCGTCTCCTCAGCAATCTGGGATCATCATGGCATCGTAGGCGCTCGCCCTCTGTCGGCGTGCATGTATTCTGTCTCCTGCACTGGACGAGGAGGAGGAGGAGGACAAAGAGGAAAGTGGAAGAGTCAGCCACAGTCACAAAACCTCTAACGGAAAATTCAAACTAAAGCCGTCTTCGGTTGGAAAAAAAGATAAAAATGTCAGTAATATATGCCATATCGCTGCCCAGACTTTTACATTCAAAGAGCTTGCTGCAGCTACAAAAAAATTTTAGACCAGAATGCTTGATAGGTGAAGAAGGTTTTGGTCGAGTGTACAAGTGCATCAAGGGCAGCTCAAAGGCAGTCTACCATTGATTGACTTGGCTGTGTCAAGGAGTCACAAAGCTGGTATTCAACAGGATGTTTGCATCCAACAGGAACTTACGACCCTTTTGAAGAAGATTTGTGAGCAGAAGGAGAATGAGAGTTTTCAACCTGCTATCATGGTTCTTCTTATGTCAGTAAGGAATGTTATCTGCTTTGACTGGTTCACGCCGACAGAGAGGAATGAACTGCTGCTAATGTCAAAGGAACTCCTTGACTTTTTCACAGGTGTGGGGGTTTGGAATGCTGTGTTTGATTGTACAACTTGGAGTCCCTAAATCTGTCCAATCTGCTGGAAACTTCAAAGACAACCTTCATATTTGGGATTTAGAGATGCTAAACATGCCTGTAATGGTGAAAGAAAACTGTTTGATTTGAAGATGTGTAGATGCATTCTTTGCAAAGATCTCTTCACAAACAGGAAACTGAATATGTTCAGATTTTTCTGAACATGAGCTTCATGTAACTCATTTTGACAAGCAATATAGTGAACTTTGACATCAATAATTTGAGTTCTTCTTGTTAGCCTCTTCCATTGCTGTGCCCTGAACCCCGTGTTCTGCAGCTCTTGCACGATCTCTCTGACATTTCTGGTGAACCCGACGTGAAAGTGCTGCGTCATCAGCAAGATGGGAGACTCGCAAGAAGAGATGACAAATGATAATGTCATGAAGAACCTGTTTCAGTCATTTACCATGTATATGCAGCAACAAGCTCATGCAAAACGTGACAGTGATGCTATGGATGCCTTGAAAGCTATCCAACAGGAGATGAAGCAGTTTAATGGCCAGCAAGTGTCAACTTACCTGCATTTGTATGAAGAAAAGATGAAGTTTTTTGGGGTTTCTCAAGATGTTTGGAGCCGCTACTTCTTGCAGATCGTGGTGCGCGCTCTTGAAGGTCGAATTGCAGAAATTCAAGAGGCACATGCAGGTTGGGCTGAATTTAAAAAGGCATTAAAAGATGAATATTTCCTGGAGGATACAGGTCTTATGAATCGCATGAATTTTTTAGCATGGGTTTCTATGCCTAATAAGGGACTTTCTGTTACCGCTCTTCTGCGAGAGTTTGAAAGCCGTTATGATCAGTTGGATGGGACTGAACAACAAGCTTTGGAGATGCAGAAAGTGGAGTTATTTTTGCAAGCTGCAGATGCTGATTTACAGGAAAAGTTGGATGATCTTTTGGAAGATCAAGCTACTGATTCAGGTTTAAAGACTGAGTGGAGACATGTCATTGATGCTGTGAATGCTCTTGTTAAGAAGCAGCGCAGGAGAGTCAGATTGCATCGTAATATAGGATTAGTTCCTGAAAAATCCTTGGAGACTTCTTCTTCTACCCCTGCTGCAGCTTCTTTGCCTAAGCCTACTCCTCCTGTTGTGAATCCACCAGTACCTGCTGCTCCAGTGCCCTTATCTGTAGATGATGTTATTAAAGGCTTGGCGGATTTGACGATTGAAGCAGTCAAAGCTGAAGTTGGTAAGTTAAAGGAGCAACTTATGTCAGTACCTGCTGTAGCACCTGCTCCAGTGACTGCTTTTCCAGCTGGTCAAAGAAAAGGGCGACGATGTATTTGGTGTGATAGTACAGAGCACCAACACTGCAGAAATTGTGATGCTTTTCAGGAAGCACGTAAGAAGAATGTAGTGTTCTGGGGACAAGATGGGAAGATATGGCTGACAGAGACTGGCGCTCCTCTTGACACGAACTTTGGTAAGGGAGGTATGAAGAAGCTTGTTGATGATATGGCTGCGCGATCAGCTTATGTGAGTGTTAGAGGAGATGCTTCAGCTTTTGGAGTCCAGCGTGAGTAGAAATCTGATGGAGACTCTGCTTTATGGTCTTCTACCTTGGAGATAGCGAGAAGAGGGAAAGTTCAAACTTCTACTATGACTTGTGTGGGCTCTAGCATCCGAGGAGAAACAGGATGGGATTCTCCTGTTGACAGGTATTCTATTTTTGCTTATATTGCTAAAACGCAGGGTTTAGATGCCATGGTTGAAGAAAAGAGAAGAAGAGATGAGGAAGGACCTAGCTCCTCCAAAAAGACTAGAGGGGGTGACTTTGTTTCACCACCTGTTACAGCTCCACCTATGTCAAATTCTCCAGCTCAAACAGGTTCTGATCAACCAATGGGAGATAAGCAGAAAGAAAAGAGGCAACCAAGAAAAGAGCCAGGATTCAAGCTCTTGTCAGACCTTGATATGCAAACGGATATGAGTAAGATTTTTCATGAAAGAATTTTGAATAGTGAAGTTACTTTTACTGTTGGAGAGGCTCTTGGGATTGCTAGAAGAGAAATACAGGATCAGATGCAGGATCTTTTGCGGAGGAAACGACATGCGATGGAAGGACCTGCTTTACAGGGATTGTGGCATGGAGCTCTTGGGGAAGTGCATGATGATGCAGTGATGGTTGAGAATGCTTCTGCTAATCCGCAATTGGAGAAAATAGTGCAGCCTATGCAGTATGAAGATGATGAGACCCCTATTCTCATTCCTCGCAGCCATTTTTCACGAAGTCATTGGGCTAGAGCAACCACTGAGACAGTGGTAAGGATTGGAGAGAAACCAATTCCCTTGATTGCTTTAGTTGATCATGGTTCTGAGATTAATCTTATTGCTCGAGGTGTTTATGAGAGTGGCAAATGGCCTATGGATGCAAAGCATGGCTGGCGCATGAGAGCCGCCAATAATACTTCTGGTGATATGTATGCTGCTTGACCAAGTATCAGAATTTCTATTGGTAATGTTGAAGAGGATTATCATTGCTTTGTTCAGGATTCATGCTCTTATCCGATTATTCTTGGACAACCTTTCATTACAGAAGCAAGAATGGAAACAAAAGTGATGGATGACGGATCAGCTTATGCGCGGATACGCAGTAAAGATGGTATGCGAGCTGTTCAGTTTATGACTGTTGGGGTAAATCATCCGAGAAACAGGGACTCCTTGCGTGAGGCACCACTACCTGCGAAGGAGTTGGATTTTCATTAGGTACCGCTGTCTTGCGAGACGCCAGTGGTACGGAGCAGAGAAAAGAGGAGATCTCGCCTCCTGGCAGCTAGTCTTTCTCCAATAACTTTGTTGGGTTTACTTCAGATAGTTTGGTAAGTTATCAAAAAATTTCAGATTTGCCTAGAGCTGCCAGGCAGTACATTGGTCGTAAGGAGAAAGAGTTGAAGAATGCAGGTATTTTGCAAGCAGAAGAGCATGTAGATGGATTGTATGAAGGGATGTCTTATGCAGATACATTGTTTGAGATGAGAGCAATGCTGAAAACTGATGTATGCAAGGGTTCAAAGATCATACCTGTGCAAACCTTGGATATGTTTCAGGAAATTTCTGGTTTTATGCTGCAAACAGAGTTAGAGGCTGAGAAAACTCAGCAAACTGAATTTATGGCTGATCTTGATCAGCTAATAGAATTGCAGAGGGCTGAATCCATTTAGCCAACAGAGTTTAATGCAGAAAAATTTCTGCATACAGAGTTTCAGGATGCATCTATGCAGTCCATAGAGCCGAGGGCTGAATTCAATCAGCCAACAGAGTTGAATGCAGAAAAATTTCTGCATAAAGAGTTTCAGACTGCACCCATGCAGTCCATAGAGCTAAAGGCTGAAATTTTTCAGCCAACAGAGTTGAAAGATGCTGAAAATTTGCAGAAATTGCAGCAAAGGAAAGAGTGCCTGAATGATGCTAAGGTTGACACAAAATATAAAACAGTTGATAAGAAGGTTAAGCCGGTTGCAGGCCCGCTTCCTTCTGATAGTGATGAGCAGATTGAAAAAGCTATGAAGCAGCCTATGTTGAGGGATCCTGCAAATATTGGACATAAGTTTACAGCTGAAACTCTTGCAGAATTGAAGATTGGAAATGATGATTTTTTGCTTCCAGTGGAAAAAGAATGTTTTAGAGAGATGCTTGGACGTCATGGCAAGGCATTTGCTTTCTTTTCACATGAAATTGGCTGCATTAGTCCCGAATTGGTTGCACCCATGGTCATCTTCACTGTTCCTCATGTACCATGGAATATACGTCCTATACCTGTGCCTAAAGCACACTTGCCAAAGCTGATAGAGTTGCTGAATGAGAAGATTAAAATGGGGATTTTGGAACCCTCTTCTGCACCCTATTCAAACAGGTGGTTTACTGTACCAAAGAAGAATGGAACTTTGAGATTTATTCAGGATATGCAGCCCGTGAACAAAGTGACAATCAGGAATGTGGAAACAGGTCCAGTTGTGGATGAATTTGCTGAGGCATTTGCAGGACGAGCCATTTATTCACTAAGTGACTTGTATTCAGGTTATGATCAGTTTCAACTTACCTTGGAAAGCAGGGATATTACTACTATGCGGACACCTATTGGTCTTGTGAGGATGTGTACCTTGCCTCAAGGTGCTACAAACTCAGTTGCTCATATGATGAATGCTATGCATAGAGTTCTTCGAGACTATATTCCGCAGTATACCATGCCTTTTCTAGATGATGTGCCTATTAAGGGTTGTGCAGAAGAAGAAAAGAATGAAAGTCTTGATTTGCGTGGATGTAGACAGTTTGTGGCTGATCACTTGAATGCTTGTGAACAAATATTGACACGATTAGAGGAGGTAAATTTGACACTTTCAGGGCTAAAATTTGTCTTTGATGTTAATGAAGTCATCATAGTTGGGCATATGGTTGGATATTATGGCAGAAAGCCTTCTCCTGCAAAGGTGGATGCCATAAACAGGATTGCAGAGTATTGTTCAACTACTTCAGAGGTGTGGAGATTTGTGGGAGCTTGTGTATTAAATTTACATGATTTGGATTCCACATTTTGCTCATATTGCAGATGTTCTCTATCAACTATTTCGAAAGGGGCAGAAATTTCATTGGGATGATGAAGCTGATGGAGAAACAGCTTTACTAGAATCAGAAGATGGACTTGACCTGTTTGTGGAGTTGAATGATCCTGGATAGTTGGCACATGTCACATATTCGTCATGCATGAACTTCATTTATTGAAGTTGCATCTAGAAAAGGTTGCATGTCATATTAAAGCCTGAAATTCAATTGCATTAAACGAAAGGTTGTAGGAAAAGCTCTTGATGTAAATCTATGTACGTTTTATGCAAGTTATTTCCCAAATTGTCAATCATCATGATTTTAGTAAGGAAAAGAAATGGTCTTTGCAAACCTTATAGCTGCATAGAAGTAATGAATCGCATATTTGCACGTAATGTGATGTCTTGCAACTATTTACGCCTTTAGAACAAATTTAGCATCTCTAAGAAAAGATCGTTTCTTATCTCAAGACAAGTAGACCGATTTAGCTAAATCACTTGTAATGACATAACCCACATGGGTTTCTTAAAAGCATAAGTAGTTAGTACAACGAACACCTCAAAGTGCTAACTAGGGTTTAGCATGTTAGAAATTCTGCCTAGTATCGCACTTGCATGCCAAGTCGAGACATTCGAACCCAAAGGTCCTACCCACATTCACGGAATGATTGGGTTAAATGGAGCACTCATACAATAACAATCTAGAGTTTTACCCTAAGGATCAAATGACCTAATAATAGACTTCTAATTGAGTTTAGAAGCCCTAATCCAAGTGTTGTGACCTAGTAAGGTTAGGGTTGGGTTGGGTAAGAAGGACTCCCAAACCCTACTTCTTGACCAAACGTATTTCTTGACCAAGAAACGCCGTCTGATGGGAGAAATGATCCCACGAGTTAGGTGCGATACCTGCTACATCACCCTTCCTTGGGCCGATTTGCCAGGATAGGGTAACTATGATTTGCCAAGCAAGCAATTAACAAATAAAGTTAGAGCGACAAGGTCCCCATGATTTACTATCTTAGTTTAAGGAACCTAAGGTGTTGGTTAATTTGGGTTAACAGGGTATAACCCAAACCCAAGAATACAAGGATACACAAACAACAAAACCCTTGGGGATCTTGCCAAGTCACAATTGAGCCCGGATCGGATGCTGGACGCATTCGGAGAGAAGGATTCACTCCTTAGCAGTTGGCCAAATAAACAACCACTAGATTAATTATGTTTGTACAGTTTAGTAGCACTGTTTGTATTGCTTTGCTGAAGGAACTAAAGATGGAAAGATAATTAATGCTTTAGGTTGAAGGCCTAGAGGGAGAGGCAGCATTAGTTACCCTCGACTGTCTGACTGACCGTAACAAAGGGGGTTGTTAGCCGCGCTAGGAACATGGACCGAACCCGCTGCGAGAGGTCTCTCCATTGGGCGCTACTTGGAGAAGGAGGGCGCTTGGGTGCCAGGGGGACTCTGGCTCTAAATCCCTTGCCTTTCGGGTTCTACACAAGAGGCCACGTGACTTAGAATTGGATCTCGAGGCCCGCATACTAGTCTACGGGCAGAAACTGGGATTAGTAATCCCTGAGGATTGCTGGATTTCCTTCAGGTGGATTATGGATAGCCTTCGAGCGGATTATGGACTAGCTTTCAGGCTGGATTATATGATGTATTCCAAAGATAAATAAAGATCAGTTGTTGTAAAAGAACTTGTTTGGCATTGTTTTTCTATAGCAGTGCTAAGATTACGTGAAGGAACGAGTGACTAAAAGGGCTAATTAAGGAAGTTGTTTTTGCGTATCAACCTAAATGTGATAGGTAATTAGATAACTAAAGCAACCCTGAGGAAAGTGCGGTGGATGTGGCCATGGGTCCGTTCTACGGATGGGTGGTCCCGGTTGGCGGAGAACTTTTCTCAACTGAATTGACAACAAGGAATGATGACTTAGAATCTAGAAAGCTAGAGTCCAGATTTGTGCTATTTTAGGGGAACGGAATGGGACTATGCCTTATGGGCAGAGAGATCGAGCCTTGCATCCCTCTCATTTCCCATTCTCCTTGAACCAAGTGTAGCATAAATCCGCTTTGACCCTGAAGTTTCTGCGTAAAGTAGTTTTCCTGGGGTTCGATGCTAGCTGCCCTTCTAGAAATTTTATGAATAGGAAAACCCTGATTCAGGTCGGTCCTTAGTGGGAACAGCCGGAATGCTTCAGCTTCCTTTGGCAGAGTCGGAAAGACCTAGATCTCAAACCCCGTGACATTCCGTGGGAGTGTCGAGCGATGCTTTCTGGACTCTCTTCCCGATGGGCTGCTAAGACATGTGCTACGAGAGAATAGGTGGACACATTATAGTTGATATTAGAGCGAACCAACAAAGGATTTGTCTTTTACAAGGAATCTTAATGAGGAGAAGTAGAGAAAATGTTGCTGTTAAGAACATTTCCTTACTTATCGATGCTGTCTTGCAGATTCGTGAAGCATGGAACAGATTCTTGGTATTCCAGGTTATGTTTATGACCTTGATGCGTGCTTTGGACTATCGATGGAGGATTGATATGATGAATATCCTAGACCGCATCTACAATCCTTCGCCCCTGTACGTGGAACGGAGATGGATGGGTGATTTAGGGATCTATTACATAATTGCCCACCGATTTGCGTATCTTCAAACCAACCTAAAGATAATCAAGTGGTTGGAGGACCTGAAGATCATGAAGCTGTTTATCTTTGTTGAGGCTCATGCAAGCGCAACCCTACATGTCGGAGGTCGGAAGGTCAAGAAGAACACGTATGTGCATAAGGAAGTGACTCGAATAATCCCTGCCGACAGGATCAAGGTGTTGGGATGTTACGAGAAGAATGGGTACCAAAGGAAAGGATACCCTAATCTTCCAATGACCTATCGATTCCTGAAAACCCATAACCCCAATCCATACTATTACTCAGTTCCCGTAGCTGAATGTAACACAATCTTATTCTCCCTGAATTAATGTATCAGCTTGTTCCATCTCCCCAAGAATAATTGTACTTCGAAAGGGTTATGCCCATATGAATGAAATAAGACTCTTTTTATCAATGATTGTCTTGACTGTGTGTATTGATAAAAAAAGTTAAGTGATTAGGTCTCTTGGCTGAAAGCTGAATTGGGCATGAAATGTAATGTGAGAAACGTTTAGCGGGTTGTTAACCTTAAGAATCTCAATGCCCAAGCACAACCTCAGGTGCAGATTCCTAGTCCGACCCCTACACCAAGTACGGTCGTGATTCAGGAGAAGAAGTTTCTTCTCAAGCAAATCAAGCCACCAAAATTTGATAACAAGGGAAGGACTGTCCAAACTGATGCCGAGATCTAGATTGAGTCCATGGAGGATTACTTTGAAGCGGCCCGTACTGCACCCGCTAACCAAGCAATGCTTGCCAAGCTGAAGCTTACTGGAGAAGCAAGACTTTGGTGGAAGCAATGGTGCAAAGACCAAGGGATCTTGGAAGGGTCAGTTACTTGGGAAAAGCTTAAAAGAGCTATGCGCGGAAGATATCTACCACCTGCCTACCACATGCAGCAGATGAATGAGTTCTATGAACTGAAGCAACTTGGTTTATCTCTTGATGCATATTACTCAAAGTTCATCTCTCTTTTGAAGTATGCGCCACAAATGGATATGACATAGCAGGTGTCAAAGTTTTGTGCCGGATTAAACCCACCCGTAAACACTCACCTCGAGTCAATGCACCCAACAGACCTTCAGGATGCACTCATTTGAGCTGCACCCATAATACAGGAGGTGCAAACGAGGCCGAGAAGTAACAAGACTTGGTATTATAAGGATCAGAACAAAGGAGTGTATAGGTCCCAGACAAAGAGAGTTCAAGGTCAAAACCAGGAACAAAGGAAGAAGGCTAGAACCAACAATGTCAACAATTATGTTTCTACTCAAGGTAATGGCCGCAATCTCTGTTGCTTCCATTGCAACGAGCCTGGTCATTTCAAAAGGCAATGTTCCAAGCTTGGCAGAGGACAATGTCAAGGACCATTCGAAGGAACCGCTCGTGGCCAAGGACTCGCGACCCGGGGCAGAGGAAGAACCACCTGTGTTGCCAACAAGGAGATGTGCGATGAAGAAGACCCGACCAAGCATAACTGAGCTCATTGACGATGAGATTAGATTGCGGAGCTGAGATTAGATTTGATCGGGCTACGGGGGCCTTCAATGTTAGTGGTGGTTGATCATCATTGTTGACTATACCTGAAAAAAGAAAAAGAAAGTGTGCTACTTTGGGGGTGCATCTTCCTCACTATGTAGTGTTGCATGGTGTGTGTGCTAGTAAAACTCGAAGTTGGGTCGAACATCAGGGAAGCTTGTGGTATTGTCCCAAACTTGAAGACCCAGTTTACATAGAGGGGAGGTGCTATGGGTGCCACTTAGGGAGACATATCTAACATAGGCGAGCACAAACTCCCTAGGTGTGTCCTACCCTTGATATGTGTTAACCCTCAGACGAACAAGGTGGAAAAGCCGAAAAATCTAAAGCAAAATATAAGGCCAAGGCAAAAGTGAGACGGAAGAGGAATGCATGCCAAGGAAAATATGAAAACACAAGAAGTGTAGAAAAGTCCTAAATCAAGGAGAAAGGCACACAAGAAAAAGCGCAAGTCAATATTTTTGTAAAAGAGCACAAGGCACACCATGATTTATTTTAAGAGTACCCCCATGCAAATTGTAAATGTAGGTTTAGGTTAGGTATGTCTGAGGGAGGTATGAGTAGTTGTTGTCTCATGTAAAGACATTGCCAAGCATCAAAAGACCTAATTTAGAAGGCCGTTCTAGTGCCTTGTTCTGCTAGCCTACTAGGCAGCCGTTCTAGGAGTTCTTGTTAGTTGTGAGGCAGTTAGAGAAGCCTACCGAAGAAGAAAATAATGATGATGAAAAGAAACCCTATATATCTTAAAAGAAAATAAATATATACAAAGGTGTGTAAAAAGGGGTTCTAACCCCCTATAAAAATAGAAAAGAAAAGAAAGAAAAATTTATAAGCAGTTGATCATCGCCTTGCGAAGGCCTGGTAGGTTCCTAGGGACAAGTCAGACCCGGGGCCGATGCCTTGTCTTCCTAGGGGTGGCGTCTTGGTGAAAAAGAAGAAATTAAGGAAGGTTGGAGCGAAAATAAAAGTGAGCATCAGAAAAGGATTAAGTGTCGCCTTGCGAGGACTTGGTAGGTTCTTGGGTACCGAGACAGGACCTGAGGCCAATGCCCTATTCTCCTTGGGTCACTACGCTCAGATCCCTCCTTTTTACATACCCGAGTATGGAAGAATAAAAACCCTAAAAGAAGACATGTGCTAAAAGAAAATACTTCCTAATCAGGCTATAGGAGTCCTCGCCTAGTAGGACTTCCTAGTTGTGTTCTCCTTATTTAGGTAGGTAGTTCAAACCACCACTTAGGGCAACCTCTTTGATAGTTCTTTTTAGTTTGGCCGTGTTGGAGCAGTTGGTTAGTGACTTGCTTTGAACCTTCTATCAGATTTTGCTAGGCCTACTCCTTGTGGATGTCATGCATTGGTTTTGTCAGGGGTAAGGGTGAGCATTGTGTTGTGTTAAGTATATATTTCTTTTGTATTAGCTTGATGCTTCTTTTGGTTGTTTTGTGCAGATCTTTCGTGGGATTCGACGAGCTAAGTCGCCCTATCCCGTGGTTGCCAATGAGAGCGGAGTTTTGAGCCCGGGATGTGCCTCAAAATTTGCCAAAAAATCCGAAATTTAGGGGAAAAATATTTAACATCGAAGGCGGCAGCTCCAGCTAGGACGATTTTAAGCACCAAGTGAAATACGACTTTTAAAAGGCGCCTGAGCGACACTTGTGGATTTTTGATAATTTTTCAGACTGCCGTGTGGGTTGTAGGGAGTTGGCAGCCGATATGGGATGTCAAGCTGGATGCGCATAAATTTACAGCACTCGAATCGAAGCCAGGACGGGAGAAATGGCCACAAAAGGGACAAGATATGAAAAGGTGGACATTTGAGAGGACCAAAAGGGGTGCCCTTTGGGGAAATTTTAACCCCCTTTCAATTTTTGAGTTTTGGGGGCCATCAAAAAAGGTGGAGAGAGAATGGAGAAAGAAGGCGCCATCATCAAGCTGAAAAATGCGCCATGTGGAGATGGAGATCATGATTGCAGCCTGCAAATAACCCACCTAATCGATCATACCCCCGATCTTCTCCCTCTTTGCCGGTCTTATTGCCTGTCTTGGCCCGTCCAATGGTGGCTTGAATGAAGAGAGGCAATTCTAGTCTTTCTCTCTCCTCCATCTCTCTCCCTTAAGGGGATGTTCTTGTGTGCAAGAGGAAAATGAAGAATGGTGAAGGAAAGCTTGTCTGGATGAGACTGAATTGCTTCTGAATCAATGTAGACATGAAGATTGCTGATCTTGAAGATGATGGAGATTGAATGATGGCTGACACGCAGTCTCGTACCAAAACTGAGATCCCGAGACACAAAGCCTAAGCGGTAATTCAATTTTTATGAAGAAAAAATGAGTTTTTATGCTATTTGGTTGATGAAATATTGTTCCTATGGGTTGATTATGCATCATAATGTTGTTTGCTATGAGTTTGATCAGTCTATGCTCAGAAAATCAGAAAATCATAAGTGATATGACTGAAATTAGTATCATAAAACCCATACAACACGCGTTTAAGGGGTAAAAATGGGATTTTTTGCAAAATAAAGGGGGAATATGAGACATAACATCAATAAAACCTGAAATTTTGCTGTCAAAAAACCTAAGGGCCACAACCCACAATCAATCTTAATTTCTAGTCATTTTTTATTGAAGAAAATATAGGAAAAATACCAAAAAATGGTGAAAAAGGGGTTTTAAATGGGAGAAAATTAGGAAACGATAAAAGGAAAATTTTGAAAAATTACATGCCTGTTTGTGCAATATATAATGAAGGTAGAGCACTAGGTTGGCCTCGGTTTACCCTTGTTTCTATGTTTCTGTCCGTGTTTATCGCTTTCTCTATAAAGAAATACACATAAAATGACTCTTTCTATCAACGATTGCAAAACATTAAACGATAGGGTGAGAGGGGAGGTTGAGCATCAAAGTACAATCTTAAATCTGATTTATGTGTTGCATGATGGTTATAGGACGTTGTTTTAAAATAAAGGAAAAGGCAGCATGAGCGTAAGGCTCGGTGTCTCTTCTTGTTTCATTATATAAACGCTAGTATGGAAATCATGAAAAGATTGGTTTTGCACGATGCACAATGATGATTTTTTCTTGTTTGTACACTAAATCATTCACATTATGCACTATGCATGGTTCATGGTATCAACAAAAAAGCTCCTGGACTGCATAGCAATTGTTTCCTTAGGACTTTGACCCACGATTGAGAGTGTGAGGTAATCTCTTGCTGTGGGAAAGAGGGTCGATTTCCTAAGGGACTGTTAAGTGAGGAAACATGGTATATCTCCTGGAAATACGAGAAATATGAAAGAGAGGAGTTTGTGTTCAATTGTGTTATATGTTTAGCAGCGTATCAAGGGGCTAATCCCTGCGATGTAGGAGAGCTACAATGGGGCCGCGGTGTTTCTACCATGAGGTTGCCTCCATATGTGTGTGATCGTGGCATTGCCAACGTGTATGGGTTCTCCCTTTGAGGAGTTTAAGGGAAACGTTGGACTATAAACTATAAATGCATAAATTAAGCTTTAGGACAGTTTGTCCTTTAGCATTAGATTGACGCTCCTGGTCCGCGAGGCCGTGAGGGTGTTTGTGTGTTATAAGCATGAGGTCAGGCTAGTGCTATAGCCAGTGCCAGCCCATTTCAGGTCCCATCAAAAGATGACTTTGGTCAAATTCAGAGTCATGAATTTAGGTATCCATGAGTGTCTACTCAGAATGGATTGGCTAAAACCTAATGACGCCCACATTCATTGTGGAAAGGCCCAAGTTTCCTTTAGAAACTCTCAAGGGGATTTAGTCACAACTTAAGGTGAGGCCGGAGTGCCAAAAATTCAATTGGCCAAGGCATCTCGGATTATAAAGGGATTCAGAAAGGGACTACCTATCTACTTGATTAAGCTCAACAAGTTGGATCAAAAGCAAGAGTCTAGTGAAGGACCTTCTTGCCTAAAGGAATATGCGGACGTATTTCCTGAGGAGTTAACAGAACTCCCACCTCAAAGAGAAGTGGATCATGAGATCAAGCTTGTACCAGGAGCTGCACCAATTGCAAAGAGACCTTATAGAATGTCCATCCCGGAAGTAATTGAGCTGAAGGAATAACTCAAGAAACTGCTAGATCAGGGCTACATCTGTCCTAGGAGTTCACCATGGGGAGCTCCGTACTGTTCCAAAAAAAGAAAGATGGAATACTTAGACTATGTATTGATTACCGAGGGTTGAATCAATCAACTGTCAAGAACAAGTACCCTATTCCTAGAATAGATGAGCTTCTTGATCATCTTCAGGGTGCGAAGATCTTCTCCAAGATTGATCTCAGGTTTGGTTACTATCAGATAAGGATCAAGGAAGAAGATATCCCACCTTCAACATAAGATATGAACACTTTGAGTTCCTAGTTATATCATTCGGGCTTATGAATGCGCCTGCCACCTTCAACAGGTTAATGTAAGATATCTTTAGGCCATATCTTGATGACTTCGTACTCGTCTTCTTCGATGACACTTTAGTCTATTCCAAACAGGAGGAAGATCATGAACCCCAACTTTGGATTGTCCTTGAGACAATGAGGTCACATAAGCTGTATGCTAAGATGAAAAAGTATGCATTCTTCAAACGTCAGATTGAATATCTGGGATTCATTGTATCAGCGGAAGAAATTTCAGTGGACCGAGCCAAAGTTAGAGATGTGCTGGAATGGCCAATACCAACAATTGTTAAAGAAATACGCAGCTTTCTTGGATTGACAGGATGGTATAGGGTCTTCATCAAAAACTATGCTTTGATTGCAGCACCTCTGACTGACTTACTAAAGAAGCAAACTTCCATTGCATGGTCAACTCCCGAGCAAACTAGCTTCGACAGATTGCAGCAAAGTTTGGTATCAGCAACTATCCTAAAACTTCTAGACCTCGGTAAGGAGTTTGAGGTAGTAACTAATGCTAGCGCACTTGCCTTAGGATGTGTGCTCATGTAGGAAAGTCATCCTGTAGCATACTCTTCAAGGAAGCTGAAGAGTCATGAGAAGAATTATGCTACGCATGATCTGGAATTGTTAGCTGTCATCCATGCTCTAAAGCTTTGGAGACACTACCTCTTGGGTAACAAGTTTACTCTAATGACTGATCACAAGAGTCTCAAGTGGATCTTTACCCAGAATGAGCTCAACATGAGGCAACGTCAGTGGATTGAAGTGCTGGAGGAGTATGACTTTGAAATCAAGTACCCACCTAGAAAGGAAAATGTAGTTGCCGTTGGTGCACTCAATCGCAAGGCATTCCTTAATTCTCTAATCTTGCAAAATCCATCAACAGCTAGATATCTAGCTACAAAGGTATCTATGTCAAACAATTCAATACTTGAGTTAGCTAGAGAGGAAGCATGCCATGATCCAGCATATCAGAAGATGCTAAGGTAGATCTCTATCAAGGACCAGGATCAAAAGCTACATGCAAAGTATCATGAATTCTCTGTCAATAGTGGACTTGTCTACTATAGAACGAGTCTATGTATACTAGCGAGCCAATCACTTAAGCAGAAGATATTGTGGGAAGCTCATGATTCCCCTTTCTCAAGACATCCTGGCTATGCCAAGACCCTCAATAGAGTTAGGAAGAGCTACTATTGGGAGAGGCTTGAAGGTGACATTCTCAAATATGTCACTGAGTGTTTGTCTTGTCAAAGTATCAAAGCCGAACATGTCAAGATGCTAGGGAAGTTACAACCACTTGACATTCCCCAAATGAAATGGGAATTCATCAGTATGGACTTTGTTGTTGGCCTACCCCAAGTTCAGAGAGGATACAACTCCATCATGGTTGTGGTTGACATGCTGACTAAGGTTGCACACCGTATTCCAGTAAAGACAAACTATAAAGCCTCAGACATTGCAAGATTTTTTATCAAGGAGATATTCAAGCTACATCGGTCACCCAGAAGAATCATTAGTGATCGTGATTCTCTCTTCACATCACAATTTTGGAGAGCTATCTTTGAAGCCATTGGGACTCAACTCTCTTTTAGCACATCTTACCATCCCCGAACTGATGGTCAAATAGAGCAAGTCAATCAAGTCATCGAGGATATGCTTAGGGCACACCATTGTCGTGAGCCAAAAAGGTGGATTCAATACTTGCCTTTGGTTGAATTTGCCTGCAATGCTTCTTACCAACAAAGCATTCAGATGACCCCTTTCCAAGCATTGTATGGTCATGACTGTCGACGTCCCCTAAACTTCTCAGATCCAACCTTGAGGGTTGAAGCTTCAAGGCAGATGTTAGAAGAGATGGATGACCAAATAAAGTCAATAAGACAGGACATCCAAACCACCAAGGATAGGCAGGAGGCATACGTAGATTTGAAGCATCAAGATAGAATCTTCGAGGAAGGAGATATGGTCTTCATTCACATACGTCCAAAGAAGAGTTCTCTATCCTTAGGAGATTGCACAAAAAGCTAAGTCCAAGACATTGTGGACCATACAAGATCCTTAAGTGCCTAGGACCTAATGCTTATAGACTGCAACTCCCTAAGAACGTAAAGGTTCATAATGTATTCCATATGAGCCTATTGAAGAAGTACACATCTAATCCTAACCATGTACTTGATGACCAACAAGTTGTAATGCCTAGTCAAGGAGTTCTTGAACTAAGGCTTGACATGATCTTAGATATTAGGGAGAGACAATTGAGATCTAGAACCTTGAGAGAATGCCTCATCCAGTGGAAAGATTATCCCGAGGAGGATGCTACTTGGATAGATGAATGCACTCTCAACCATCAATATCCCTAGTTTATCTCGAGATGAGGACATCTTGATTCCTCCAAGGGGGAGAGAATGTAATAACTTCGATTTCTAAATAAACGCGTTCTTTGCATGAACCTCCTCATAATAGGAGGTCATGAGGATAAATGATTGAATAAGGGAAATTTTTTAAAATTAATTATCCTTCTCTCCTCTAGCTGACTATCGTACTAGAGGAGAAGGGAATAGCAAGGCCAACTAAGCTCCTTGCAGGATCTCGCAAGGGCGTAGAGGCCATGCGTAATGGCGCGTGGAGGGAGGGAGGTACCTCTCCCTCTCCCATATAAACCTCGTGTGGGGAAGGAGGAAGAGTAGACTGCCTAATCGCTGACGTGGAAGAGGAGCTGACTCTGCTCACGCTGCCGTCGAGAGTGAAGGGAGGAGCCATAAAACGCCACCTGAGGGCCAATTGCCGCTGCCTTCCATCAGCCGCCATCATATGCCACCGCTTGCGCGTACTGGCCGCCATCCTTAGTCTGGCCACATGCTGGGCCACAAACTATTAGAAGCTTCCAAATCCTCTTAGAAGTTTCTAAGGGGGAGGGTTCTTTAAGCCCCTTTTCCCCTCCCCCCCCCCCCCCCAATACAAAATTCTCTCCTAAGGGTCTTTTACACCCTTTTCCCTCCACACAAAATCTCCTCCTAAGGGTCTTTTACACCCTTTTCCCCCACACAAAATCTCCTCTTAAGTGTCTTTTACACCCTTTCCCCCCCTTTCCTGTGGGTCTTTAAAAAGACTTTTCAAAGTGGGTTTGATAAACCCCCCCTCCCCGGGATTTAAACCCCATTTCTGTGGGTTTTCCCCCCTCCGCAAAAATTCTTCTCCTAAGGTCGTTTTCACCCTTTTCCCCCTTTTCCCAATCCACTAAAGTCCATTTACCACCCCCATTCTCATGGAGTCCTATCCGAGGCCTTTAAAAAGCCTCGTCAAGCCTTTTCCCCTCTTGGATTTCCTACAATCTCCCAATTAGCCCAAGTGCTAAACCCCTTCTCGTGTAGAAAATTTCCACCCGAGAGCTTCTACGAAAGGAAGGAGAAATTAATAAGTTCCATTTCTAAGGTTCAATTCTGAAGGACGTTGGAATCACAAAGGGAGTTTCGTGTGCAAAGGAGTCGGCCAAACATCATAAATTTGCATCCAAGGCAGAAAGGCCGAATTCACGATGGCTCCTAAGAAAGCACAAGACGCAACCATTGGAGGATCGTCTCCTAACATCCATGTGGACATTTCACCACAAGCCCAGGTTCTTCCTAAATTTGATTAAACATCATAATATTTCAATTATGCATGGATCATTTGAGGAATAAGGATGCATGTTTTTTTCATTTGAAAATACTTTGGCTAATCGATCACAATCGGGGGATTCGGTCATTAGTATTTTTCAATAAAATGAACAAAATAAAGTGAGCATAAATGCATTTCTAGCAAGTGGTTTTTATGCATTGCAAAGAAATGAAATTAGATTAATTAATGCCCATTTTTACAAAACCGAATTATGATAGTACACTTCAGCATGGAAGGAATAAACCACATATCACATTATTGAACATATTTTCTTCAAAATGATTCGTTATAGAAAGTTGCTGGCAACCGTAGGTAATTGCTAGGGCTGCATGGAAAAGATTTAACTCTAGGCAAGTGGCCTAAAAACTTAAATCAATGAAAGAGTGTGCAAGTTCAAGATACGACAAATTCATTCGGAAATGAAAGTAGAAAAAGGCTGCATGTTTTAGCATGAATCTTATTTGCATGTTATAGGATGATCAATTGGAATTAGGCTATAACTTAACCTATGCTTTGACCTTAAACCAAAAAGTTAGGGTTTGTAAATCAACTTACATGTAGACAATGAATCATGTGGTTACGGAAATGGTAGCGCAATTATCTTCAAGAATAGACATGTTAAATTGGTCTAAACCTAAACACCTAAAACCACGAGGTACTCATTTAGGAAGGGTTAATTCAATGCAACATATCTCAAAGAGCTAACTAGGGTTAGCAAGTTGAGGACATTTACCTAGTCGCTCCTATTGCCAAAGTTGAAACTCCTATACCCTAAAGACTTACCCACATTCACGGAATGTAGGGACAATAGGACATACTTGCGAGAAAAGTTCTAGGGTTTTTTTCCCTAAGGATCTCTCACTAAAAAGATGAAACTTGAAACCCTAGGACCGACAATGTCAGCCTAATGCAATCAGGAACATATTGTTATATCTAATCATGATACCGTGATTAGAAGACACCGTTGATGGGTAGAATAGTCCCACAGTTTGATGCGACACTTGTGCAACAAGTTGCAGAGTCGCATGATCTTGTGATTTGATCACAAGGGTGGCCAATTCCTCAGAATGAGATTGGCAGATTCTTACGCAAGTTTATCTTGCAAGAGGATGAATAATTATCCTGATATAGTACCTTTCTTGGGTAAAATGACCAAGATACGGGGATTAGATATTTGGTTGAAGTAAAAGACCAATTAGTGAATTGGAATAACATATTCACTGCCAATAGAACTTAAGATTTTTATTAAGTTGGGTTAATAGGGTACGGCCCTAACCCAAGGATATAGGATTAACAAACAAACCCTTGGGGATCTTGCCAAGTCGCAATTGATCCTGGATCGAGTGCTGGATGCATTCGGAAGGAAGGATTCACTCCTTAGAAGTTGGCCAAATAACGACCAATGGTAATGATTGTGCTTGTAATAGTTTTAAGAGCATTGTTTTGCTTTGTTTGCTCAAAGAATTAAAGGATAAATGGATATCTAATGCTTCAGGTTGAAGGCCTGAAGGGAGAGGCAACTTCAGTGACCCTCGATTGCCTGCCTGACCCTAACCAAGGGGGTTGTTAACTGCGCCGGGAAGGTGGACCGAACCCATCACGAGAGGTCTCTCCCTTGAGCACTACTTGGAGTAGGAGGATGCTTGGGTGCCAGAGGGGGCTCTGGCTGTAAATCCCTCACCTTCCCGGCTCTGCACAAGAGGCCAAAGTGACTCAAGATTGGATCTTGAGGCCCGCATACTAGTCTATGGGTAGAATCTTGGATTAGTAATCCCTGTGGATTGCTCGATAGCTTTCGGGCGGATTATGGATAAGCCTACAGGCTAGACTTTATGTATTTCAAAGATAAATATGATAACCTGTTGAAAATGAACTTGTTAAGTGCTGTGATTACGTGAAGGAACCAATGCCTAATGGGCTAATTAAGGAAGCTAATTGATATATGTCCAACTAAATGTGCTAGGTAATTAAATAATAAAACAATTTGAGGAAAGTGCAGTGGATGTGGACATGGGTCCGTCCTACGGATGGGTGGTCTCGGTTGGCCGGGAACTTTTCTCAATCATGATGGACAGTGAGAAGATTGTTTCAAAGGATATGAATAGAAAAAGGGCGCTGACCTAGAGTCTAAGTTATAACTGATCCCGATTTACGCTGTTTTAGGGGAACCGAATGGGACTATGCCCTATGGCAAAGAGGTCGAGCCTTGCATCCCTCTCGTTTTCCATTCTCCTTGAACCAAGTGCAGCGTGAATCTGCTTCGGACCTAGCGTTTTTGCGTAAAGTAGTTTGCTCAGGTTTGACGCTAGTTGTCGTTAGGAAATTACCAATGGAGAAAATCCTAATTCAGGTTGATCCTAAGTGGGAAGGTGTCAAAGAGCTTACTGTTTATGATATAAATCATGGGATTCTTATGAACTCAGAAGAGTTTCACTGGAAGTTATATGAGATATTTGCATACAAAATTTAGTCACTATTATCCAATAACCACCTTAGTTATACAAGTTCTTTTGTATTTAGCATATAATTTGCAGTTATACCATGTACATTTATGAAAAATAAGTCTATGGGAACCTATAACTTGGACATCTGGAAGTAATTGATAGTCTGCTGGATAAATCACATTAATTCACATACAAAAATATGGTCAAAACCCAAAAATGTTGCAAAAAACTGTCAGAAGTCCACTAGGTCCACATGGGACCAAAAGTAACTGACCTAGGTGACCAGCAAGTGACCTAGGCTGGTCAAAAAGTGACCACGGATTGAGCAGAGAGCAGCCCGTGTTTTTCGGCGCAAAATGTGGGCTGCACTGTTTAAGGGAAACTGGAAGAAAGTTGGAGCTGAGATGCATGAAATGGAGCATGCAAACTGAAGATTAATAGGCCCAACTACTGAAGATGTAAACATGGTGAGAGCTCCACTTCTCTACCTCTTTGGTCTGACAAAAAAGCATGCTGAAACTGTCTATAAAAGAGGGGAAATCTGAGAGAAGAGTATTCAGCCTGCTCTTATGTACGACTTCTCTCATTTTGTTTTCCTTATTCTTGGTCCAATGAAGCCCGACTTGTACCCAAGTACTTGAGTGACTTTGGGGCAAGCAAAGGGTGAGAATATTGAAGACTTATGGACTGTTATGGGCTGAAATAACCAGTCATAAATAGGGCAACCCACTGTTTTGATCTATTTTTATGAGCAAACATGGGCTTTTTATGGTCGTAATGGAGGAAAATGACCTCTTTTCTTCAGAACTTTGTTCATAGATGATCAAAAGTGCTTCTTCTTGAGTTTATGCACTCATTTTGAACTTGATTATGGGCTGGAATTTTCTGTTTTAAAACAGGGCTGAAGCTAAAATTACACTTTTCCCATTCATTTCATGTATCTTTGGCCCAAATCTTGGATACATTTGATTCTATCAACAATATACTTGACCCAAAGGATTGAAATCTATCTATGTACATGAAATAAATGGCATTAGAGCGAGCATTTGACATTCATAAATGAATTGGAAATCTGAAAATATCCTTTATGAAATGATGTATGTATCCTGAAGAATTTGATGTAATCAAGTTAGTCTTATTCCTTCTGTTCATGTATGCTATGTACAAAGTGAGAAGGCTTGAATTCCTCTTCCATACCTAAATCATTTCTAAACCCCGAATCTTATTAAAATCCAATCCATCTTTCCTTTCTGAATCTTGAATCCTAAACTCTTCTTCTGCACTAAAAGCCCCGGTGGTAGACCTTCAACTCTTAACGCGATGACAGTGGTGAACCCGACCCACTGCGGAAGAAGAAGTCCAATGGGAGAATCATCAAGCTCAGGAGGAGATGCTTTACAACAGTTGGTTCGTCTAATGCAAGAGAGCCAACAACAACAGCTGCAATTTCAGCACTAGTTGAAATTGCAACAACAAGGGAGACAAGAAGAAGAGCGGATTGATGTTGCTGCCATTAAGGCCTTAGAAGCAGTTGGGCATGAGCTCAAGAAATTTAATGGGAAAAATGTGTCCTCTTTTATCTGTCTCTACATTGACAAGATGGTCTTCTTTGGAGTTCCTCAACATGCTTGGAGCCGTTACTTTGCCCGCCTGGCTGTGCATGGTCTCCAGGACCGAATTCATGGTCTTTCCCAAAAAGATGCCAGATGGACTGTGTTCAAAAAGGCTCTTCGAGAAGAATTTTTCCTTGAAGATTCTGGCCTTATGACAAAGAAAATATTTACCGAATGGGTTGAAAGGCCCAATAAGGGTCTAACTGCTACTGCTCTTCATCGAGAATTTGAAAGCAAATTTGCCCAACTAGATCCCGATGATCAACAAGGTATGGAAAGTCAAAAGATTGAGTTATTTTTAAAAGCTGCAGATTCTTTTCTTCAGGAGAAATTGACTGACCGACTTGAAGACCCTGACTCTGAGTCGGGATTGAAGACTGCTTGGAGTGATGTCACTGAAGTAGTTAATATGATTGCTCGAAGAGAGTGATTGCGCCTAAGATGGGGATCAACCCCTGTAACAACTGATTCTATGAAGGAGCATGTTCCAGCTTCTCAACCTCCTATCTTTATGGCCGAGCAATCAAGAAATTTTGTTATTCCTTCTCCAAAGAAGGATGTTATGGATGAGTTAATCAAAATCATGCGGGGACTCCATCTTAATTTAACATAAATTAATTCTAAAGTAGAAAGGCTTGATGTTAAAGTAGAAGAAAGGGGTCTGTCAACCGCCCAAAGACCTGCACGAGAAGTCTTCAAAAGACACTTCATTTGGTGTGATAGCCTTCAACATGACAAGAGGGAGTGCGATGCATTCCGTGAAGCTGAAGCACAAAAATTAGTCTTTTGGAAGGATGATAAAATTCATGCAACCGAAACCGGGCTTCCTCTTGAGCCAAACTTCGGCAACGGTGGCGTGAAGAAAAGATTGGAGGATTTGGCAACAAGGACGGCATATGCAGCTGTTGATGCGGCAACTTATGGGTTGCAAATTGAGCCGACTAGTGAAATTGTTAAAGCATGTAAAACTAATGCAAAATCTAAAGTGTGGATGCAGGCCTTGGAACGCATGGAGCAAGGCAAGGCAACAAAGGATGATTTAACCACTCCAATCAATGTATTCGAGGGAGAACTGGATGGTCCGAGCCTGTGGATTCATTTTCAGCTTTTGCCCGGCTAGCTGAAATTAATAATCAAGAAGCCATGATAGAAGAAAAGAGAAGAAGAGATGAAGATGTTGCCGGTCCTTCCTCTTTAGGACCGACTAAACGCATAACAAGAAGCAAACGAGACCAAGAGAAGGCTGCTGAAAATTTGCCACCACTAGAATTTGACATGGGAGAAGCCCCTCAAGCAAAGAAAACGGAAGGAAAAAGAAAAATCAAACATCCCAGTTACAAGTTGCAGTCCGACATAGAGACCGCAATGGATCTTAAATGGATCCTAGAAGAAAGGATTCTTGGAAGTAGAATTGAATTTACATTAGGTGAAATTCTCGGTATTGCAAAATGAGGATTTCATGATGTAATAATTGATGTAATTAAACAAAAACGACAATATGTTGGTGAGGAAACTGAAGAATCTGTTCATGCTTTTTTGCAAGTACTTCATGTGTATTTGCAGGATGAAGAGAAGCTGAAAACTCAAGGGATTCGATTGGAGGCAATCAAAGAATTGATTGCAGCCATAGAAGCCAAAGATGAAGACATTTCTGAAGCAGAAGCTGAAGAAGCCATAATGGTGGAAACTTCTCAATCTAAAGTGCAGCCCATGTATAAGAAAGAGACTTATTTTCACAACGTGCAGGAAGAAAGTGAAACTCACTTTATTCCAAGTAGTCACTATTCCCGTACCCATTGGGCAAGGGCGACTACTGAAACTATTGTTAAAATCGGTGAGAAAGAAACTCCATGCATTGCCCTTATAGACCACGGTTCAGAAATTGATGTTATGTCAAGAAGTCTTTATGAGAATGGTGTGTTGAGATATCGAGCTCCACTCGTGATACGCCAGGGTGACCGTTGAGTACTTATGTCACCGACTTGTTAGTTGCAGACGCGGTTGGTACACCGCCGATGAATAATAGCTACATGATAGCTATCCTTATCTACTCTAGTTTGTGGCTCAGTTAGTATGCCACCTTAGTTAGTTGAGTTTGGTTTGAGACCCATACATAGGGTTCTTCTATTTCTTTGTACTAGAGTTCTTTTGGCTTACACAACTAAGAAGAGGAAAACTGTTTTCAGCCTCCACCCTTGTGTGTCTTCCCCCATTGTGCAAGCAAGAAAGCTTCAAGCGAGACTCCTTCCTTCTCTCCCACAATCTTGACATGGTATCAGAGCCTTTTTCGTGGTAAGGAGCTCAAGAAAGCAAGCCAAGCTCGCGGTGGTCTGGTAAGAGGAGCAGTGTTGCTTTCATTTTCTGTTTTGGGAGCAGATCTCTGCAGGTAGCACAGCCGGAAATTGCAGGAGTGCATTGTCTCAGGTTGAGACGCTCTTCGTGGTGAAGCAAGAGGGCAGTATATGCTGCGGGACAGGGCTTTAGCCCTTGGCGACCTTGTTTTTTTTATTTGAGGCCATTTCGGGGCCTGTTTTGCAGACGGAAGTTTTCTGCACGCACTCAGGAAAAGGCTCAGTTTTATGCTGTGCAGCCACTGTTCTACAGGTCGGTGAAAAGTTACTGTAGAAATTGCATCGTATTCTTGTGCGCAGAGACATTGGGAGTTTCAGAATCATCCTTGGTTCCTATTTATGCAAAATCGTCACTAGGAAGTGACTGTGTGGTCAAATACCACTTTCGCCAGTTTTGCAGATTTGCCCTTGTGAGGGTGAAGCTGTGTTTTTTGCAGTAACAGAATTTCTTGCAGTATTCTGTAATGGCGTCTGATTCTCTTTCACAGATTGTCACTGAAAAGCTTGACAAGAACAACTTCCAGGCATGGAAGTTTAGAATGACGAATTTCCTTATGGGAAAAGGATATTGGGAATTTGTTGCAGGAAATGAAGAAGAACCAGTTCTTCCTGATGTTCCCAATCAACAGCAAATGCAGGCATTCAAAGCATAGCATGAGAGAGCCAGGAAAGTTATGTACTGGCTGTCTATCAGCATTTCAGACTCTATGATTGTGCATATTCAGGATGCAAGTACGCCAAAGGAGGCATGGGATACTCTGTCAAAAATGTATAGCACAAATACACAAGCCAGGAAAATGCAGCTCAAGCAAGAGTTGCATAATGTGCAAAGAGAAAATATGAACATCAATGACAACCACATGAAGGTGAAGAAGATTGCAGATGCACTTGCTTCCATTGGGTCGCCAGTGGAAGATGATGATTTAGTTTCCGTGACCTTGAATGGTCTAGGAAAGGATTATGCACAGTTTCGAACATCCATTTCCGTTCGTGAAAGATTTCCTGACTTTGAGGAGTTGATTGCTCTTCTAATTTCTGAGGAGCAGAGAAATGGTGGTGCATCTTCTTCAGGAGGAACTTCAAAAGAAGCTGTCTTCTACTCAAATGCTGGAAGAGGTAGAGGCAGAGGTAGAGGAGGCCGATTTGGAGGCCGTGGTAGAAATCAGAATATGCAGCAAACTCAAGAAAATCAGTCCTATGGAGGAGGACGTGGTAACTCTAGAGGCAGGGGGAGCCAAAGAGGTCGTGGTGGATGGCAAAGAGGTCAAAATGCAAACAGTAATGTTGAATGCTACTATTGTGGTAAAATGGGTCATATGGCTAAAGACTGCTACAAAAAGCAGAATGACATCATGAATGGAAAACTGCAACAAGGAAATTATGCATCTTCTAGTAGACAGGGTGATGACAGAAATGAGCATCTGTTTATGGTGCAGCACATGAACAATTCTGTGACAAGTGCAGAAGAAAGCAACGATGTATGGTATGTTGACTCAGGTGCGTCAAACCACATGACAGGTCATGCAGAATGGATGGAGGATGCAAGGAAAATGGAAAAACCAGGATTTGTGGAGACTGGTGATGATACTGCACATCCTATTGTGCAGATTGGAAAAATACCTTTGTCTATGCAGGATGGGAAAAAGAAATACCTCTCTGATGTATTTCATGTTCCGAATATCACCAAGAATCTGGTTTCTGTTGGTCAAATGGTTGAGCAGGGCTTGCAGGTCAGATTTAATCCTCATGGATGCTTTGTTGAGGATATGAAAAATAAAGGTCGCTTGATAGCAAAAGGAAAGAAGAAGGGCAGAATGTTTACATTGGATGCAGACATGTCTGAATTGAGTGCAGCAATGTTTGCACATGGGACTGGTGTAGTTGCAGATATTGATATCTGGCATAAACGCATTGGTCATGTTAATGTACAGCGACTTAAATCAATGCAGGCCCAAAATATTGTTGCAGGATTGCCAAAATTCAAGGTTGCAGAAATGCATAAGGTATGTGAAGCCTGTCAGTTTGGAAAACAGGCAAGGAAACCATTTCCTAGACATGTTCAAGAGAGTGAGAAGCCATTGGAATTAATCCACTCTGATGTGTGGACTACTAAAGCTGCATCTCTTGGAGGCTGTCATTATTTTGTCACTTTTATTGATGACTATAGCAGAAAAGTTTGGGTGTATTTTATGAAAAAGAAAAGTGAAGTTTTTGGGCATTTCAAAACCCTTAAAGCTATGGCTGAAAAAGAAACAGGTCTGCAAATAAAATGCCTAAGGTCAGATGGAGGGGGAGAGTACCTCTCAAATGAGTTTGCAAAGTTCTTGCAAGAGCATGGCATAAAGCAGCAATATTCATGCAGTTATACCCCACAACAAAATGGAATTGCAGAAAGGAAAAACAGGCATATTGGAGAGGTATCCCGTGCCATGCTCAATGAAAAAGACTTGCCAGATTTTTATTGGGCTGAAGCAGTTGCTACAGCAGTCTACATAATGAACAGGACTCCCACTGGAGCAATACATGGAATGACTCCAGAGGAGAGGTATACTGGTAGGAAACCAGATATTTCTCATTTCAAAGTTTTTGGTTGCATTGCCTATGTACATGTGCCAGATGAGCTGAGATCCAAGTTGGATCCAAAAGCTGAGAAGTGCATCTTTATTGGTTACTCTCTGCAGCAAAAAGGGTATAGATGCTATAACCCTTCTACTCGTAAGTTTACAGTGAGCAGAGATGTTGTTTTTGATGAGATGAGTAGCTGGTATAAACCAGTAAATGTGATTGATGATGTAGATGTACAAAATGGTAATGCTGCACAGAATTCACAGCAGCAGCCACAAAATATTAGTGGACTTGGAGCGTCCTCTAGCAATGGTTCACATTCTTCACCATGGACAGGCAGATTGAGATCAGGAGAATCTTCTCAAAGCAATGCAGATAGTGGTATGCAGGTATCACGAAAAGGAAAAGAGAAGGTTGATCAGCCCATGTTTGATGTGAATGCAGGTCACTCTTATGTGGATGGTGAATCCAGTGGCTCAGAACAGAGCATTGATGATGAGTTGGGTATCCCTTCTATTGTTACACCTGGAGTAAGGAAGACCAGGGATGTTTTGAGAGCACCTGGGAGTGAACCTACTTTGTGCAGGTCTAGAGAGCTAGGTATCCTGTGGATAGGCTGAAATATGATGGATTTACAGCCATTCACTATGTATATATGGTCAAAGTGATACAGGAACCAGAACCCACATCTTTTGAGCAAGCCATGGGAAAAGAAAAATGGGAGAAAGCCATGGATGAAGAAATGGATGCCTTGGAAGCAAATGCTACATGGGAGTTAGTACCTTTGCCTAAAGGTAAGAATGCAATTGGCTGTAAGTGGGTTTATAAGGTGAAGCACAATGCAGATGGTTCTGTGAACAGATACAAGGCAAGATTAGTAGTCAAGGGGTATGCACAAACATATGGCATTGACTATGAAGAAACATTCAGTCCAGTTGCAAGGATGGCAACTGTAAGACCAGTCATTGCTATGGCTGCATCAAAGGGATGGTCTTTACATCAAATGGATGTAAAGAATGCCTTCTTGCATGGTGATTTGCAAGAAGAGGTCTATATGGAGCAGCCACCAGGTTATGTGCATGCTGTTCATCCTGAGTTTGTTTGCAGGTTGAAGAAAGCCTTGTATGGCTTGAAGCAAGCACCTAGAGCATGGTCTGACAAGATAGGACAGTATCTTGTCACTATTGGCTTTCAGATTTCCAAGGCAGATTTCTCACTTTATGTGAGAAAAACAGAGAAAGGTATTATGCTACTTGTCATTTATGTTGATGATTTGATTATGACAGGTGACAGTGATGAAGATATCCTTCATGTGAAAATGCTATTGAAGCAGAAGTTTGAGATGAAGGATTTGGGAGAGCTGCGTTATTTCTTGGGCATTGAGGTGATTAGATCACCAAGTGGGATACAGCTCTTGCAGAGGCAGTATGGATTGGACATGCTGTCCAAATATGGGATGACAAGCTGTAAGCCTATTTCAGTTCCTTTGGAGCAGAATGTGAAGCTGAGCACAGATGCAGGTGAGCTTCTAGAAGACCCTACTATGTACAGACGCATAGTAGGAAGTTTGATTTATATGACTATTACCAGGCCAGATTTGAGCTATGTTGTTGGATTGGTAAGTCAGTTTATGCAGGCTCCAAGGAAACCGCATTTGGATGCGGCTAGACGCATACTCAGGTATGTGAAGTCCACATTGCAGTATGGACTATTTTATGAGACTGGGGTTCAGATATAGTTGCATGGATACACTGATGCTGATTGGGCTGGTAGCATTTCTGATAGACGATCTACTAGTGGATATGTGTTCTCTTTCGGGAGTGCTGCAGTCACTTGGAGCAGCAAGAAACAGCCTACAGTTGCCTTGTCGAGCACAGAGGCGGAGTACAGGGGTGCAGCAATGGCTGCATGTGAGGTAGCTTGGTTGCATAAGCTACTTTATGATATGCATCAGTCTACAGATGGGCCAGTTGTCATTTATTGTGACAACATGAGTAGTATACACTTGGCAAATAACCCAGTCTATCATGCTAGAACAAAGCACATTGAGGTGCATTATCACTATGTGCCAGAGAGGGTTTTACTAGGTCTTATTGATCTAGTTTATGTCAGCACAGAGGATCAGGTAGCTGACATATTCACAAAGGCATTGGGCGCAGAGAAGCTGCGCAAGTTCAAAAACCTGCTTGGTGTGCAGGAATTGGGATTGAGCTCGAGGGGGAGTGTTGAGATATCGAGCTCCACTCGTGATACGCCAGGGTGACCGTTGAGTACTTATGTCACCGACTTGTTAGTTGCAGACGCGGTTGGTACACCGCCGATGAATAATAGCTACATGATAGCTATCCTTATCTACTCTAGTTCGTGGCTCAGTTAGTATGCCACCTTAGTTAGTTGAGTTTGGTTTGAGACCCATACATAGGGTTCTTCTATTTCTTTGTACTAGAGTTCTTTTGGCTTACACAACTAAGAAGAGGAAAACTGTTTTCAGTCTCCACCCTTGTGTGTCTTCCCCCATTGTGCAAGCAAGAAAGCTTCAAGCGAGACTCCTTCCTTCTCTCCCACAATCTTGACATGGTGGATGGCCCATTGATGTGGACCCAGGATGGCACATGAAGGCAGCCAATAACTATTCTGGTGATCTTTATGCAGCATGTCCTTATGTACAAGTTACTATTGGTAATGTAAATGATGAATTTCATTTCTTTGTTCAAGATTCTTGCAGTTATCCAATCATTCTTGGACAACCATTTATTTTAGAGTCTCGTTTAGAGACAAAGGCTCTTGATGATGGATCATCATATGCTCGGATAAGAAGCAAGGACAATGATAAAGCTGTTCAATTCCTAACTATTTGTGTTAATCACCATCGGAATAGGGATCCGTTAAGAGATCATCCTATTCCTCCTAATGCCCGAGAATTTAAGGGTTTTCGGGTAGCACTGCTATAAGTGGAGGCTATGGCAGTGCATCATGTCACAAAAAATTGCCTCCACATATGAAGGAGGCAAGGCCAAAAGCTGATTTGTAGGTTTTCTCAGCCAATGGTGTGGGCTGTTATAAGCAGTCTTCAACCATGAACAGGGCTGAAAGAAAGTATTTGAGTCATTTGGAGCAAGAGCTGAAGCAAATTGATGTTTTACCCAAAGATGAAGAAATTTCAGGACTATTTTATGGGCTGAATTATAATGATACAATGGCTGAAATTTACACAACCATTTATGCAGAAAATCAGTCCATACAGGTATGTATATTGGATATGTATGACATAATTCAAGAATTTGGAGATTATGAAGCTTTTGGACAGCCAAACAAGGAAGAAGCAAGAGTAGAAACAAAATATAAAACATTTGATAAGAAGGTCAAGCCGGTAGCTACTCCTCTACCACCTGAAAGCAAAAGATTGGCAGAAAGGGTATCCAAACAACCAAGCCTTCGTGATCCTAAAGATATTGGTCACCAATTTACAACTGAAAGTCTACAAAAGCTGAAAATTGGTGAAGACTCTTTTCTTTTGCCAGCTGAAAAACAAATCTTCATGCAGATGTTAAAGAACCATGGTAAAGCCTTTTCATTTCAGCCTCATGAAATCATCTGTGTGGATCCAAACATTGTGGCACCAATGGTAATTTTTACGGTCCCACATGTACTTTGGAATCTTAAACCAATTCCGGTTCCAAGGGCGCCTTCGCCTAAGTTATTGGAACTTTTAAATGAAAAGATAAAAATGCAAATATCGGAGCCATCTTCAGCTCCATATTCCAACCGATGCTTTACCGTACCAAAGAAGAATGGATCTTTACGATTCATTCAAGATTTACAACCCTTCAATAAAGTCACTATAAGAAATGTTGGATCAGGTCCAATTGTGGATGAGTTTGCTGAAGCTTTTGCAAGTAGGGCAATCTATTCCATGGGAGACTTATATTCAGGCTATGACCAATTTTAGCTTGCTTTGGAAAGCCGTGACATTACTACAATGAAGACGCCTCTTGGCCTAGTCTGCATGTGTACTCTACCTCAAGGGGCTACGAATTCAGTAGCTCACATGATAAATGCCATGCATAAAGTATTGAGGGATTATATTCCTCAATTGACTCTTCCTTTCCTTGATGATGTTCCAATCAAAGGATGTGAAGTTCATGAGAAAAATGAAGAACTCAATGAACTTGGATGTCAAAAGTTTGTTTTTGATCATATTAATGATTGTGCTCAAATCCTGTCTAAATTAGAAGAAGTTCATCTTACTCTTTCAGGAGCTAAATCTGTTTTTGGAGTTGAAGAAGTCCTTGTGGTCGGTCATATGTGTGGACCATATGGCCGAAAGCCTTCTCCATCTAAAATAAATGCAATTAGCAAAATGCAAGAAGAATGTACAAATGTTTCAGAAGTGAGAAGGTTTCTTGGTGCATGTGTCTTCTACCTTATTTGGATACCACATTTTGCTCATGTTGCTGAAAGTCTTTATCAGCTTCTAAGAAAGGGCCAAAGGTTTCTATGGACAAAAGAACACACTTAGGCTATTTGGAAACTCAAGAAAATGCTGACTTCAGCTCCCACTTTAAAGAGGGCTAACTACTCTAATGGATAGCCCATTATACTCACAATGGACATAAGTCCTATTGGAATAGAATGGGCAGTTGGTCAAGACGACCTTGAAGGCAACAAATATGTAATCCGCTTTGGAGCAAAGGTTCTTAATGAGCGACAAAGAAGGTATGCTCAAATTAAAAGAGAGCTTTGGGGAGTAGTAACTGCATTAAAACGTGATAGGGACTACTTCATGGGCGCACATGTTATAGTTGAGAGAGATTGCCTTCTACTCTTGGGCATGATAGCCAATTGTTCCACTCCTGACATAACCATGCTAAGATGGATAGCCTATATTAAATCCTTAAATCCTGATTTGAAACATATTGCAGGTAGAGATAATCCAATTGCTAACATGCTTTCACGAGCCAAATATATGGATGAAGAAGAAATGATGGATGAAGAAGAATCAGAATTTATAAATGATGATGTTGATGCAGGTACAACAAAAATTACAGCAAGAACAACAGGCTCAGCTATTAAAACAACTTTTACATTGGCCAAGATGGATGAATCAACTAAAGAAGGACAATAGTTAGCTAGTAAACAACATATTCCATGTTTTGTTATGGTTTGTTCACACTTTAAAGAGGAATATTATGCAGATGATTGGCTAAAAATTGGCCAATTTTTTAGCACTATGACAAAGAAGGAAGAATGGACTCATGAAGAGTTCAAGAGAATTAAGAGAAAAGCCTATGGTTTTTTTCTTAAAGATGGCTACCTTTGGAGGCATGCAAAAAATAAAGGAAGGGCACCTATTCGTGTCTTAAGTGACAAAAAGACACAAAGACAGGTCATGCAAGAATTCCATGAAAGCCTATTGGTTGGTCGTAGAGGCATATGGGGTACTTTTACCAAAATAAAACAAACATTTTGGTGGCAAAACATGTATAAAGACATTGAGCATTTTGTTGAGTGTTGTCATGCTTGTCAAATGTATTCTATGGTAAAGCATAGAGATGGGCTTCAGCCTACCTATTCTTTATCCATTCACTATAGATGGGTTATTGATTTAGTAACCATGCCTACAGGAATTTGGAACATGAGATATCTAGTACTTGCTAGAGAAGATCTCACAAATCAAGTGGAAGGAAAGGCCTTGACAACAAAGTCTACTCATGCTGTTTGTAGATTTTTACTTGAAGAAGTATTTTGCAAGTATGGATGTGTTGCTAAAGTAACTGTTGATAGAGGAGAATTGGATGCCGATGAAGCTCGCCATTTCTTTGCTCAATTGGGAACGTCATAATGCTACTTACTCTTTGGCTGAAATGGATGGGACCATGATAAAGACTCCAACAGATGGGAAACAGATCAAACTCTTCAAACGAAGAGAATCTTCAACTTATGAACTTTATGACTTAGATATAAGCCCTCTACTTGAAGACATGCAAGAAGAAAAAGACTTAGCGAATGAAGATGAAGAAGAAGACCCTCCTCGACCTATAATCTTATGAAATGGCACATGCCAGAGGATGTGTAGGTTAGGAGGGGGTGAATGTCAAAGAGTTTACTGTTTATGATATAAATCATGGGATTCTTATGAACTCAGAAGAGTTCCACTGGAAGTTATATGAAATATTTGCATACAAAATTTAGGCATTATTATCCAATAACCACCTTAGTTATACAAGTTCTTTTGTATTTAGCATATAATTTGCAGTTATACCATGTACGTTTATGAAAAATAAGTCTATGGGAACCTATAACTTGGACATCTAGAAGTAATTGATAGTATGCTAGATAAATCACATTAATTCAGGTACAAAAATATGGTCAAATCCCAAAAATGTTGCCAAAAACGGTCAAAAGTCCACTAGGTCCACATGGGACCAAAAGTAACTGACTTAGGTGACCAGCAAGTGACCTAGGCCGGTCAAAAAGTGACCAGGGATTGAGCAGAGAGTAGCTCTTGTTTTTGGGCGCAAAATGCGGGCTGCACTGTCTGAGGAAAACTGGAAGAAAGCTGGAGCTGAGATGCATGAAATGGAGCATGCAAACTGAAGATTAACAGGCCCAACTACTGAAGATGTAAACATGGTGACAGCTCCACTTCTCTGCCTCTTTGGTCTGACAAAAATGCATGTTGAAACTGTCTATAAAAGAGGGGAAATCTGAGAGAAGAGTATTCATCCTCCTCTTATATACCACTTCTCTCATTTTGTTGACCTTATTCTTGGTCCAATGAAGCCCGACTTGTACCCAAGTACTTGAGTGACTTTGGGGCAAGCAAAGGGTGAGGATATTGAAGACTTATGGACTGTTATGGGCTGAAATAACCAGTCATAAACAGGGCAACCCACTGTTTTGATCTATTTTTATGAGCAAACATGGGTTTTTTATGGTTGTAATGGAGGAAAATGACCTCTTTTCTTCAAAACATTGTTCATAGATGATCAAAAGTGCTTCTTCTTGAGTTTATGCACTCATTTTGAACTTGATTATGGGCTGGAATTTTCTGTTTTAAAACAGGGCTGAAGCTAAAATTACACTTTTCCCATTCATTTCATGTATCTTTGGCCCAGATCTTGGATGCATTTGATTCTATCAACAATATACATGACCCAAAGGATTGAAATCTATCTATGTACATGAAATAAATGGCATAAGAGCGAGCATTTGACATTCATAAATGAATTGGAAATCTGAAAATATTCTTTATGAAATGATGTATGTATCCTGAAGCATTTGATGTAATCAAGTTAGTCTTATTCCTTCTGTTCATGTATGCTATGTACAAAGTGAGAAGGCTTGAATTCCTCTTCCGTACCTAAATCATTTCTAAACCCCAAATCTTATTAAAATCCAATCCATCTTTCCTTTCTGAATCTTGAATCCTAAACTCTTCTTCTGCACTAAAAGCCCCGGTGGTAGACCTTCAACTCTTAACGCGATGACAGTGGTGAACCCGACCCACTGCGGAAGAAGAAGTCCAATGGGAGAATCATCAAGCTCAGGAGGAGATGCTTTACAAGAGTTGGTTCGTCTAATGCAAGAGAGCCAACAACAACAGCTGCAATTTCAGCAGCAGCTGCAATTGCAACAACAATGGAGACAAGAAGAAGAGCGGATTGATGCTGCTGCCATTAAGGCCTTAGAAGCAGTTGGGCATGAGCTCAAGCAATTTAATGGGCAAAATGTGTCCTCTTTTTACCATCTCTACACTGACAAGATGGTCTTCTTTAGAGTTCCTCAATATGCCTGGAGCCATTACTTTGCCCGCCTGGCTGTGCATGGTCTCCAGGACCGAATTCATGGTCTTTCCCAAAAAGATGCTCGATGGACTGTGTTCAAAAAGGCTCTTCAAGAAGAATTTTTCCTTGAAGATTCTGGCCTTATGACAAAGAAAATTTGTACCGAATGGGTCGACAGGCCCAATAATGGTCTAATTGCTATTGCTCTTCATCGAGAATTTGAAAGCAAATTTTCCCAACTAGATCCCGATGATCAACAAGGTATGGAAAGTCAAAAGATTGAGTTATTTTTAAAAGTTGCAGATTCTTCTCTTCAGGAGAAATTGACTGACCGACTTGAAGACCCTGACTCTGAGTCGGGATTGAGGACTGCTTGGAGTGATGTCACTGAAGCAGTTAATATGATTGCTCGAAGAGAGCGATTGCGCCTAAGATGGGGATCAACCCCTGTAACAACTGATTCTATGAAGGAGCCTGTTCCAGCTTCTCGACCTCCTGTCTCTATGGCCGAGCAATCAAGAAATTCTGATGTTCCTTCTCTAAAGAAGGATGTTATGGATGAGTTAATTAAAAGCATGCGGGATCTCCATCTTAATTTAATAGAAATTAATTCTAAAGTAGAAAGGCTTGATGTTAAAGTAGAAGAAAGGGGTCTGTCAACTGCCCAAAGACCTGCACGAGAAGGCTTCAAAAGACGCTGCATTTGGTGTGATAGCCTTCAGCATGACAAGAGGGAGTGCGGTGCATTCCGTGAAGCTGAAGCACAAAAATTGGTCTTTTGGAAGGATCGTAAAATTCATGCAACCGAAATCGGGCTTCCTCTTGAGCCAAACTTCGGCAACGGTGGCATGAAGAAAAGATTGGAGGATTTGGCAACAAGGATGGCCTATGCAGCTGTTGATGCTGCAACTTATGGATTGCAAATTAAGCTGACTAATGAAATTGTTAAAGCATGTAAAACTAATGCAAAATCTAAAGTGTGGACGCAGGCCTTGGAACGCATGGAGCAAGGCAAGGCAACTAAGGATGATTTAACCACTGCCAATCAATGTATTCGAGGGAGAACTGGATGGTCCGAGCCTGTGGATTCATTTTCAACTTTTGCCCGGCTAGCTGAAATTAATAATCAAGAAGCCATGATAGAAGAAAAGAGAAGAAGAGATGAAGATGTTGCCGGTCCTTCCTCTTCAGGACCGACTAAACACATAACAAGAAGCAAACGAGACCAAGAGAAGGCTGCTGAAAATCTGCCACCACTCGAATTTGACATGGGAGAAGCCCCTCAAGCAAAGAAAATGGAAGGAAAAAGAAAAATCAAACATCCCAGATACAAGTTGCAGTCCGACATAGAGACCACAACGGATCTTAAACGGATCCTAGGATTCTTGGAAGTAGAATTGAATTTACATTAGGTGAAATTCTCGATATTGCAAAACGAGGATTTCATGATGTAATAATTGATGTAATTAAACGGAAAATACAATATATTGGTGAGGAAACTAAAGAATCTGTTCATGCTTTTTTGCAAGTACTTCATGTGTATTTGCAGGATGAAGAGAAGCTAAAAACTCAAGGGATTCGATTGGAGGCAATCAAAGAATTGATTGCATCCATAGAAGCCAAAGATGAAGACATTTCTGAAGCAGAAGCTGAAGAAGCCATAATGGTGGAAACTTCTCAATCTAAAGTGCAGCCCATGTATAAGAAAGAGACTTTTCTTCACAACATGCAGGAAGAAAGTGAAACTCACTTTATTCCAAGTAGTCACTATTCCTGTACCCATTGGGCAAGGGCGACTATTGAAACTATTGTTAAAATCGATGAGAAATAAACTCCATGCATTTCCCTTATAGACCATGGTTCAGAAATTAATGTTATGTCAAGAAGTCTTTATGAGAATGGTGGATGGCCCATTGATGTGGACCCAAGATGGCGCATGAAGGCAGCCAATAACTCTTCTGGCGATCTTTATGCAGCATGTCCGTATGTACAAGTTACTATTGGTAATGTAAAAGATGAATTTCATTTCTTTGTTCAAGATTCCTGCAGTTATCCAATCATTCTTGGATAACCATTTATTTCCGAGTCTTGTTTAGAGACAAAGGCTCTTGATGATGGATCATCATATGCTCCGATAAGCAGCAAGGACAATAATAAAGTTGTTCAATTCCTAACTGTTTGTGTTAATCACCATCGGAATAGGGATCCATTAAGAGATCATCCTGTTCCTCCTAATGCCCAAGAATTTAAGGGTTTTCGGGTAGTGCTGCTATAAGTGGAGTCTATGGCAGCGCATCATGTCACAAAAAATTGCCTCTACATATGAAGGAGGCAAGGCCAAAAGCTGATTTGCAGGTTTTTTCAGCCAATGGTGTGGGCTGTTAGAAACAATCTTCAGCCATGAACAGGGCTGAAAGAAAGTAATTGAATCATTTGGAGCAAGAGCTAAAGTAAATTGATGTTTTACCCAAAGATGAAGAAATTTCAGGACTATTTTATGGGCTGAATTATAATGATACAATGGCTGAAATTTATACAGCCATTCATGCAGAAAATCAAGCTGAAAATCAGTCCATACAGGTATATATATTGGATATGTATGACATAATTCAAGAATTTGCATATTATGAAGCTTTTGGACAGCCAAACAAGGAAGAAGCAAGAGTAGAAACAAAATATAAAACAGTTGATAAGAAGGTCAAGCCGGTAGCTACTCCTCTACCACCTGAAAGCGAAAGATTGGCAGAAAGGGTATCCAAACAACCAAGCCTTCGTGATCCTAAAGATATTGGTCACCAATTTATAGCTGAAAGTCTACAAAAGCTAAAAATTGGTGAAGACTCTTTCCTCTTGCCAGCTAAAAAACAAATCTTCATGCAGATGTTAAAGAACCATGGTAAAGCCTTTTCATTTCAGTCGCATGAAATCGGCTATGTGGATCCAAGCATTGTGGCACCAATGGTAATTTTTACGGTCCCACATGTGCCTTGGAATCATAAACCAATTCCGGTTCCAAGGGCACATTTGCCTAAGTTATTGGAACTTTTAAATGAAAATATAAAAATGCGAATATTGGAGCCATCTTCAGCTCCATATTCCAATCGATGGTTTACCGTACCAAAGAAGAATGGATCTTTATGATTCATTCAAGATTTACAACTCGTCAATAAAGTCACTATAAGAAATGTTGGATCAGGTCCAATTGTGGATGAGTTTGCTGAAGCTTTTGTAGGCAGGGCAATCTATTCCATGGGAGACTTATATTCAGGCTACGACCAATTTCAACTTGCTTTGGAATGACATTACTACAATGAAGACGCCTCTTGGCCTAGTCCGCATGTGTACTCTACCTCAAGGGGCTACGAATTCAGTAGCTCACATGATGAATGCCATGCATAAAGTATTGAGGGATTATATTCCTCAATTGACTCTTCCTTTCCTTGATGATGTTCCAATCAAAGGATGTGAACTTCATGAGAAAAACAAAGAACTCAATGAACTTGGATGTCGAAAGTTTGTTTTTGATCATATTAATGATAGTGCTCAAATCCTGTCTAAATTAGAAGAAGTTTATCTTACTCTTTCAGGAGCTAAATCTGTTTTTGGAGTTGAAGAAGTCCTTGTGGTCGATCATATGTGTGGACCATATGGCTGAAAGCCTTCTCCATCTAAAATAAATGCAATCAGCAAAATGCAAGAAGAATATACAAATGTTTCAGAAGTGAGAAGATTTCTTGGTGCATGTGTCTTCTACCTTATTTGGATACCACATTTTGCTCATGTTGCTGAAAGTCTTTATCAGCTTCTAAGAAAGGGCCAAAGGTTTCTATGGACAAAAGAACACACTCAGGCTATTCGGGAACTCAAGAAAATGCTGACTTCAGCTCCCACTTTAAAGAGGGCTAACTACTCTAATGGACAGCCCATTATACTCACAGTGGACACAAGTCCTATTGGAATAGGATGGGCAGTTGGTCAAGACGACCTTGAAGGCAACAGATATGTAATCCGCTTTGGAGCAAAGGTTCTTAATGAACGACAAAGAAAGTATGCTCAAATTAAAAGAGAGCTTTGGGGAGTAGTAACTGCATTAAAATGTGACAGGGAGTACTTCATGGGCGTACATGTTATAGTTTAGATAGACTGCCTTCCACTCTTGGGCATGATAGCCAACTATTCCACTCCTGACATAGCCATGCTACGATGGATAGCCTATATTAAATCCTTAAATCTTGATTTGAAACATATTGCAGGTAGAGATAATCAAGTTGCTCACATGCTTTCACCAGCCAAATATATGGATGAAGAAGAAATGATGGATGAAGGAGAATCAGAATTTATAAATGATGATGTTGATGCAGGTACAACAAAAATTACAGCAAGAACAACAGGCTCAGTTGTTAAAACAACTTTTACATCGGCCAGGATGGATGAATCAACTAAAGAAGGATAATGGTTAGCTAGTAAACAGCATATTCCATGTTTTGTTATGGTTTGTTCACACTTTAAAGAGGAATATTATGCAGATGATTGGCTAAAAATTGGCCAATTTTTAAGCACTATGACAAAGAAGGAAGGATGGACCCATGAAGAGTTCAAGAGAATTAAGAGAAAAGCCTATGGTTTTTTTCTTAAAGATGGATACCTTTGGAGGCATGCAAAAAAGAAAGGAAGGGCACGTGTTCGTGTCTTAGGTGACAAAAAGACACAAAGACAGGTCATGCAAGAATTCCATGAAAGCCTATTGGCTGGTCATAGAGGCATATGGGGTACTTTTGCCAAAATAAAAGTAAAATTTTGGTGGCAAAACATGTATAAAGACATTGAGCATTTTGTTGAGTCTTGTCATGCTTGTCAAATGTATTCTATGGTAAAGCATAGAGATGGGCTTCAGCCTACCTATCCTTTATCCATTCACTATAGATGGGTTATTGATTTAGTAACCATGCCTACAGGAGTTTGGAACATGAGATATCTAGTACTTGCTAGAGAAGATCTCACAAATCAAGTGGAAGGAAAGGCCTTGACAACAAAGCCTACTCATGTTGTTTGTAGATTTTTACTTGAAGAAGTATTTTGCAGGTATGGATGTGTTGCTAAAGTAACTGCTGATAGAGGAGAAGTGGATGCCGATGAAGCTTGCCATTTCTTTGCTCAATTGGGAATTAAGCTATCTCTTACTTCAGCCTACAATCCTGAAGGCAAGGGTAAGAGTGAAAGAGGCCATCAACCAATTCTTAAAGCTTTAGCAAAATCATGCAAAGGAAAGTTGAGGGAATTGCCTAAAATGCTACCATTCGCATTATGGGCTGATAGAACAACCCATAGTGTAGTGACATGATATATGCCAGCTGAAGTCATGTATGGACAGCCACCTATTATGCCTATTGAGGAATCCATGGTCACATGGAGTATCTTGCCTTGGGATGAAGGCATGAACAGGGAAGAATTGCTGTCTTTACGCATAAGGCAACTTGAAAGAAGACCAGAAGATGTTAAAATAGCCATTGAAAGGCTAAAAATAGCAAGATTAAAGAATAAGAAGAGGTTTGACAAGCACCATCGACTCCGTCCAAGAGCTATTCAAGAGAATGACTGGGTTCTTATTTATGATAGCAGCCTGGACAATCAACATAGTGCTCATAGGAGATTAGCCAAGTGATGGTTTGGACCATATGTTGTAAAAGTAGTACATCATAATGCTACTTACTCTTTGGCTGAAATGGATGGGACCATGATAAAGACTCCAATAGCTGGGAAAAGAATCAAACTCTTCAAACGAAGAGAATCTTCAACTTATAAACTTGATGACTTAGATATAAGCCCTCTACTTGAAGACATGCAGGAAGAAAAAACTTAGGGAATGAAGATGAAGAAGAAGACCCTCCTTGACCTGTAATCTTATGAAATGGCACATGCCGGAGGATGTGCAGGTTAGAAGGGGGTGAATGTCAAAGATTTTACTGTTTATGATATAAATCATGGGATTCTTATGAGCCCAGAAGAGTTTCACTGGAAGTTATATGAGATATTTGCATACAAAATTTAGGCATTATTATCCAATAACCACCTTAGTTATACAAGTTCTTTTGTATTTAGCATATAATTTGCAGTTATGCCATGTACATTTATGAAAAATAAGTCTATGGGAACCTATAACTTGGACATCTAGAAGTAATTGATAGTATGCTAGATAAATCACATTAATTCAGGTACAAAAATATGGTCAAAACCCAAAAGTGTTGCCAAAAACTGTCAAAAGACCACTAGGTCCACATGGGACCAAAAGTAACTGACTTAGGTGACTATCAAGCGACCTAGGCTGGTCAAAAAGTGACCAGGGATTGAGCAGAGGGTAGCCCGCATTTTTCGGCGCAAAATACAGGCTGCACTGTCTGAGGGAAACTGGAAGAAAGCTGGAGCTGAGATGCATGAAATGGAGCATGCAAACTGAAGATTAACAGGCCCAACTGCTGAAGATGTAAACATGGTGAGAGCTCCACTTCTCTGCCTCTTTGGTCTGACAAAAATGCATGTTGAAACTGTCTATAAAAGAGGGGAAATCTGAGAGAAGAGTATTCATCCTGCTCTTATATACCACTTCTCTCATTTTGTTGACCTTATTCTTGGTCCAATGAAGCCCGACTTGTACCCAAGTACTTGAGTGACTTTGGGGCAAGCAAAGGGTGAGGATATTGAAGACTTATGGACTGTTATGGGCTGAAATAACCAGTCATAAACAGGGCAGCCCACTGTTTTGATCTATTTTTATGAGCAAACATGGGTTTTTTATGGTTGTAATGGAGGAAAATGACCTCTTTCCTTCACGACACTGTTCATAGATGATCAAAAGTGCTTCTTCTTGAGTTTATGCACTCATTTTGAACTTGATTATGGGCTGGAATTTTCTGTTTTAAAACAGGGATGAAGCTAAAATTACACTTTTCCCATTCATTTCATGTATCTTTGGCCCAGATCTTGGATGCATTTGATTCTATCAACAATATAGTTGACCTAAATGATTGAAATCTATCTATGTACATGAAATAAATGGCATTAGAGCGAGCATTTGACATTCATAAATGAATTGGAAATCTGAAAATATCCTTTATGAAATGATGTATGTATCCTGAAGCATTTGATGTAATCAAGTTAGTCTTATTCCTTCCGTTCATGTATGCTATGTACAAAGTGAGAAGGCTTGAATTCCTCTTCCGTACCTAAATCATTTCTAAACCCCGAATCTTATTAAAACCCAATCCATCTTTCCTTTCTGAATCTTGAATCCTAAACTCTTCTTCTGCACTAAAAGCCCTGGTGGTAGACCTTCAACTCTTAACGCGACGACAATGGCCAGAATACTTCAGCTACGTGGCAGACGCGGAAAGTCCTAGATTGCAAATCCCGTAACATTCCATGGGAGTGCCAGGCAGAGCTTTCTAGACATCCTTTCCGATGGACTGCTAAGACGTGTCTTGAAGATAACAGGTGGACACGTTATATGAGCATAGGTATGTATATATGCAGATACATTCCTGCCATTGAATAACTTCACCTCAGGCTCAACTACTTGCAAAGCATTCATCACAACAGTTTCTGTTTGAGCTGAAGCTTGCATCACCTGTTGTTGTTGTTGTACCTACATAAGCATATTCATATTTTGCACCAACTGTTGCAAAACATCACTGGAGATTGTATTCGAAGGTTCTCCCATATTATCTTTCCTTCTTCTATGATGACATTTCACGTCGGGTTCACCAATGTCGGAGGGGTTTTTGTCGAAAGGTCGAATCCACCAGGGATCAGAAGTAGAAGGAAGTAGAGATAGGAGATGGAAGAGAAGATAGAGAATATCCAAGTGGTAAACACCAGAAAGACAAATCACAATGAATTGAACCAATATCTATTGAAAGAACCTGGAATCTTTGCACTACTTAGAAGCAATCTCCAAGCATTAGTTCTCCTGGAGCTCCTTCGTAGCCCAAAAACGTGTATCAGAAAAATCAGCTCTTTCTCTACTGCCTAGAACCCAAATCTGATGGCTCTCCGCTGGCTCCGAAAGGGGGGTAAAACCGCAGGACCCCTGATCACGGATCTCCTAGATTGCTCCTTCTTCTTTCTGTTCAATCTGTAATTTTCAGTCTGTTTACAGTAATTGTGACATGCGCGATTTCATCCATCTATCTTTTTTATGAGAAATCTCCTAATTGGTTGAAAAAACAATTAGTTTTTTGCATGCCATCCTAATTGTAATGTGTCCACTAGTATCATCCTAGACACGTCTTAGCAGTCCATCGGAAAGAATGTCTAGAAAGCTCCGCCCGGCACTCCCATGGAATGATATGGGATTTGCGATCTAGGTCTTCCTGCGCCTGCCACGTAGTGGAAGTATCCTAGTCGTTCCCACTTAGGATCGATCGGAATTAGGGTTTTTCTGATTGGTCATTATCTAACAGCAACTAGTGTCGGACCCAAGCGAACTACTTTACGCAGAAATGCCAGGTCCGAAGCGGATTCACGTTGCATTTGGTTCAAGGAGAATGGGAAACGAGAGGGATGCAAAGCTCAACCTCTCTACCGTAAGGCATAGTCCCATTCCGTTCCCCTAAAACAGTGTAAATTGGGTAAGACATAACTCTAGGTCATCGCTTTCATTGTTCGTGTCCTTTGACGATCATCCCGCTGTTCTTCGATATTTGAGAAAAGTTTCCGGCTAACCGGGGCCACCCAACCGTAGGACGAACCCATGGCCCATCCTCCGCACTTTCCTCGGTTTGTTTTAGTTATGTAATTATCTAACACATTAATTTGACATGTAACAATCAACTTCTTTAATTAATCCGTTAAGCACTAATTCCTTCACCTAATCTCATCATGTGACATAGAAAAACAATATCAAACAAGTCCTTTATTAACATAACATCATTTTTATCTCTGAAATACAAGGAGTTTTGCCCGTAGGCTTGTCCATAATCTGCCTGAAGGCTATCGAGTAATCCACACGGATCACTAATCCAAGCTTCTACCCGTAGACTAATATGCGGGTCTCGAGATCCAATCCCGAGTCACGTTTGCCTCTTGTGCAGGACCGGGAAGGTGAGGGATTTACGGCCAGAGCCCCCCTGGCACCCAAGCGTGCTCCTGCTCCAAGTAGAGCTCAACAGAGAGATCTCTCGTGGTGGGTTCAGTCCACGTTCCCGACGCGGTCAACAACCCCCTTGGTTAGGGTCAGGCAGGCAGTCGGGGGTAACTGAAGCTGCATCTCCCTTCAGGCCTTCAACGTGAAGTATAGATATTTATTTAATTTGTAATTCATAAATCAAACAGTGCTTCTAAAATCTCTAGCAAGCACAAACACTTCCATTAACCGATCTTGTTGTTGGCAAACTACTAAGGAATGATTCTTTCCTTTCGAATGCATTAGCACTCGTTCCAATGTGTCTTGCAACTTTGCAAGGTCCCTTATATTCTGGGTTAGGGCGTACCCTATTAACCCAACTTGCTCAACCCCAAAGTTCATTGGATACTTTAGTTTCCGATTTTTAACTTTCCTTATTTAGAAGGATATCAAAGAATACATCCTTTTGCAAGATAACTTGCGTAAGGATCTGCCATCCTTGTTGAGGGTATTTAACCTTTTTGTGAATCAATCACAAGTCCATACGACTTCGTACTTGTTGCGCAAGTCCTGCATCGTAATATACAATGAAACAATCCATTTTAGTTTCTTTAAGCTGACGTTTGTCGTGGACCTAGGGTCTCTTTTTAAGAACCTCAGGGACAAACCCTAGTTCTTTTTTTATTTACGATTTATTGACCTTACAATCAGGGAAGGTATGCAAGTATTTAAGGTATAAACATTTCTTGGTTTTTTTAAATCATTCCCAAGGCATATTTTGCAGCATAGGTATTTCTAAGTTTACATTAATTTGGTTAACTTTTAGAAGGTAATATTGAGATCACCTCGCATGATTTGTTATCCTTGTGACAATTGATTTTTCAGTCCTAAACATTATTACTTTGAGGCTAGGTAAATTCAATTAATCTTCATTTTTCCTTGCGAACGAAACTCATGCTAAATAACAATCTTTTTCTTACTAAGATATGCAGTTAGCAATGATAACTTCCTAGAGTTCAAGCAACGTAAGAAACCTTTCATGAATTTCGTCTTCTATGATGATTCATTGCAAAAAAAGAATAGGGGTTAATGGTGCAAGATGCAGTTTTTATACCTTCAAGATTTAGCCGAAATATACTACTTTAGTGGGTAATAATCTTGCTCATAATTTGTTTCATTGCATAATGCTATTTGAAGGAAAACTATGTTTTATACATTATCCATTTTGCATGTTCAATTAAACTAAATTCCTTCATTGTAAATTACTAGGACAAAATATATCTTATCCTAACAATTCATCTTTCATGATTGAATTAAAACCCATATAAAACCAAGAAGGAAAAACCTGGTTTTGGGGTGAGATATCCACATGGATACCGGGAGATGACCCTCCCGCAACTACTCCTTGGACTTTCTTAGGCGGCATCGCAGTTGTAATCCCTCAAATGTGAGGGTAGCTTTACACTCCTTTTCTGGAATTACACCACCGCTTCAATACTCTTCTTTTCTTTTACGAGGCAAGGAGCCCTTTAAAGAATTGACCATGAGAAGGGGTAATAAGACCTTTAAGGTCTTAGCTTCTTCGGGAGGGAAAGGTTTCCAAAGCCTAAAAAGGCCCTATAGGGTATATACACGGCAAAAAGGTTATGTGTCGTGTGGCTTCGCAACCATATGAACCTTGGGAGAACTTTGGGCTTGGGGTAAAAGGTATAGGAAGGGGAATTTTTTAGAGAGGTTTTAGGACACGGAGTAGTAAAGTCTTTAGGGATTTAAATTGGGATGAAATGGAAAGGTGAAGGGTGAAGGCTTATAATACAGAGGGAGGAAAAGGGTGGGTAAGGAAAAAGGGGACAGAGGGTTAGAAAGGGCTTAGGGGGTGTGTTAAGAAAAAAGGAATATAAGGGGGGGTGAAACACGGGGTTTCAAAACAAGAAGGGACTTACAAATTTAGGCACAGGGGGAATTTATGGGTTATGAGGCCAAGGGGTGTGGGGTTTAATGGCCCCACGGAAAGGGTTAAGGCCTTAAGACCGGGGCGGGGTAAAAGGATTTCCAATGGGGTAAAACCGAGAGGGGGTGACAGGGTTCTAAGAAAAACCATGAAGGGGGGGGGGGGGGTTAGTGTAAAAAGGGATATGGGGAGTGAAAGGATAAAAGTATAGGAAGGGGGGCTTAAGGAGCCCCCCCCTTAGAAGCTTCAAGAAGCTTCTTGAAGCTTCTGTGGAATCACAGGAGCCACGTGGGGGGGAAATTTGATGCGATGATGGGAGGGGTAATTTGCAGGCAACGGTGATGGTGCACGTGGGGAGAGAGGATAGAGGCGACAGCGGTAGCTAAGCAGCACCAGCCGGCGTTATCCACGTCTTCGTCCTCCCTCCTACAGCTCGATAGCAGCTCCAACAGTGCCAAGGCTTCATCCTCTCCTCCCTTGTAGACTCCCTTGTCTCTGCCTCCTACCCTCGATTTTATAGGGGACGGGAGGGAATCCTCCCCCCCTTGACGTGTCCATCTGCATGCCCTGTGGAGCCGAGAAAGCTCCAGCAAGGAGCTTGCTGGCTCCTCTATCCCCCCTCTACCCTTCCAGCTCGATGCGCCACCGTGCGAGAAGGAGAAATTCAAAATATATATTTGATATATTACATTCTCTCCCCCTTAGAGGAATCGAGATGTCCTCATCTTGAGATAAACTAGGAATATTGATGGTTGAGAGTGCCTTCATCTATCCAAGTGGCATCCTCTTCGGGATAATCTTTCCACTAGATGAGGCATTCTCTCAAGGTTCTGGATCTTAACTGTCTCTCCATAACATCTAAGATCCTATCCGGCCTTAGTTCAAGGACTCCTTGACTAGGCATTACAATTTGTTGGTCATCAAGTACATGGTTAGGGTTGGGTATATATTTTTTCAATAGGCTTATATGGAATACATTGTGAACCTTTAGGTTCTCAGGGAGTTGCAATCCATAAGCATTCGGTCCTAGGAATTTGAGGATTTTGTACGGCCCACAATACCTTGGACTTAGCTTCTTGCAATCTCCTAGGGATGTCTCCTTCTTCAAAGGCTCTTTCTTGACGCTTCAACTCCGCGTATGGCTTTTGTCTATCCTTGGCCGCTTGTATGTCTTGTCTTATTGTCTTTATTTGATCATCCATCTCTTCCCACAACTGCCTTGACGCTTCAACCCTTAGGGTTGGTTCAGAAAAGTTTAGGGGACTTCGACAGTCATGACCATACAATGCTTGGAAAGGGGTCATCGGAATGCTTTGCTGGTAAGAAGCATTGTAGGCAAATTCTACCAAAGGCAAGTATTGAATCCACTTCTTCGGTTCTCGAGAGCAGTATGCCCTAAGCATATCCTCGATAACTTGATTTAATTGCTCTGTTTGGCCATCCGTTTGGGGATGGTAGACGGTACTGAAATAGAGTTGAGTCCCAATAGCTTCAAAGATAGCTCTCCAAAAGTGTGATGTGAAGAGAGAATCTCAATCACTAATAATTCTTTTGGGTAAACCATGTAGCTTGAATATCTCCTTGATAAACAATCTTGCAATGTCGGAGGCTTTATAGTTTGTCTTTACTGGAATAAGGTGTGCAACCTTGGTAAGCATGTCAACCACAACCATGATGGAGTTGTATCCTCCCTGGACTTGGGGTATGCCTACAACAAAATCTATACTGATGAATTCCCATTTCATTTGGGGAATGTCAAGTGGTTGCAGTTTCCCTGGCATCATGACATGTTTGGCTTTGATACGTTGGCAAGACAAACACTCAGTGACATATTTGAGAACGTCACCTTTGAGCCTCTCCTAATGGTATCTCTTCCTAACTGCATTAAGAGTCTTAGCATAGCCAGGATGTCCTGCGAAAGGAGAATCATGAGCTTCCCACATTATCTTCTGCTTAAGTGACTGGCTTGTTGGTATACATAGCGTTGTTCTGTAGTAGAAAAGTCCATTATCAATGGAAAACTCCTAATACTTAGCTTGCAACTTTTGATTCTGCTCCTTGGTAGAGATTCCCTTTAGCATTGTTTGGTAAGCCAAATCATGGCATGCTTCCTCTCTAGCTAACTCAAGTATAGGGTTGTTTGGCATAGATACTTTTGTAGCTAGAGACCTGGCCGTTGATGGATTCTACAAAATCAGGGAATTTAGGAATGCCTTGCGACTAAGTGCATCAGCAACTACATTCTCTTTCCCTGGTCGGTACTTGATTTCAAAGTCATATTCCTCCAATACTTCAATCAACTGACATTGCCTCATGTTGAGCTCGTTCTGGGTAAAGATCCATTTGAGACTCTTATGATCGATTACTAGAGTAAACTTGTTACCCAATAGGTAGTGTCTCCAAAGCTTTAGAGCATGGATGATAGCTAGCAATTCCAGATCATGCGTAGCATAATTCTTTTCATGGCTCTTCGATTTTCCTCGAAGAGTATGCTATTGGATGACCTTCTTGCATAAGTACACACCCCAAGGCAAGAATGCTAGCATCAGTTACTACCTCGAACTCCTTATTGAGGTCTGGAAGTTTTAAAATAGGTGCTGATACCAAACTTTGCTTCAGTCTATCGAAGCTATTTTGTTCGGGAGTTGACCATGTAATGGAAGTCTGCTTCTTTAGTAAGTCCGTCAGAGGTGCTGCAATCAAAGCATAGTTTTTGATGAAGACCCTAGACCATCCTGTCAATCCAAGAAAGCTGTGTATTTCTTTGACAGATACCGGTGTTGGCCATTCAAGCACATCTCTGACCTTGGATGGGTCCACTGATATTCCTTATGATGATACTATGAATCCTAGATATTCAATATGACGCTTGAAGAATGCACACTTTTTCATTTTTTCATACAGCTTATGTGACCTCATTGTCTCAAGGACAATCCGTAGTTGAGGTTCATGATCTTCTTCCTGTTTAGAATAGAATAAAGTGTCATTGAAGAAGACAAGCACGAAATCATCAAGATATGGCCTAAAGATGTCCTGCATTAATCTATTGAAGGTGGCAGGTGCATTCGTAAGCCCGAATGACATAACTAGGAACTCAAAGTGCCCATATCTTGTATTGAAGGCCGTCTTTGGGATATCTTCTTCCTTGATCCTTATCTGATAGTAACCTGACCAGAGATGAATCTTGGAAAAGATCTTTGCACCCTGAAGACGATCAAGAAGCTCATCTATTCTAGGAATATGATACTTGTTCTTGACTGTTGATTGATTCAACCCTCCGTAATCAATACATAGTCGAAGTGTCCCATCTTTCTTTTTCTAAAATAGTAATGGAGCTCCCCACGGTGAATTGCTAGGCCGGATGTAGCCCTGATCTAACAGTTGCTTGAGTTGTTCCTTGAGCTCAATTGCTTCTGGTATGGACATTCTATAAGGTCTCTTGGCAATTGGTGCAGCTCCAGGCACTAATCTAATCTCATGATCCACTTCTCTTTGAGGTGGAAGTTCGGTCAACTCTTCAGGGAATACGTCCGCGTATTCCTTTAGCCAAGAAGGTCCTTCATGAGACTCTTGCTTTTGATCTAATTTGTTGAGTTTGATCAAGTAAACAGGTAATCCTTTTCTGACTCCTTTTATGATCCGAGATACTTTGGCCAATTGGATTCTTGGCACTCCTGTCTCACCTTGAGTTGTAACTAATTCCCTTTCAGAGTTTCGAAAGGAAACTTGACCCTTTCCACAGTGAATGTGGGCATTGTTGGGCTTAAGCCAATCCATTCCGAGTAGACACTCATGGATACCTAAATTCATGACTCTGAATTTAACCGAACTCTTCTTTCCTCCTAGAAAGAATTCCACCTTAGCAGTTTGCCTAGTACAAGTTACTTCACGACCATTTGCCAATTCCACAAGCAGGGTAGGTGCTTCTAATGTGGCTATTCCTAATCTTTTTGCACATGCTAGTGAGATAAAGGAATGTGTACTGCCGCAATCAATCAAGGTTTTTCAACCTTTACCTTGATAGTCCGACGGTGTCTGAATCACTGAGAACTGGTGATTCAGCCCTTTCTTGTGTAAAGTGGCATGGACTGTTGCTCTTTCGAATTCTACTTCCATGGTCGGATCTTCTTCTTCTTCTTCTTCGCATCCTTGTCTATTGGCAATGCAGGCAGTTCTTTCTCTTCCTCGGGTAGCGGCTCCTTGACCATGGCCTGCTCCTTGGAAAGGCACTTGGCGATGTCCTCCGTTGAGCTTGGGACATTGCCTCTTGAAGTGACCCGGTTTGTTGCAGTGGAAACAACAGAGGTTTCGGCCATTACTTTGAGTAGGAACAAAGTTGTTGACGTTATTCGTCCTTGCTTTCTTTCTTTGTCCCTGATTATGACCTTGAGCTCTCTTCATTTGAGGTCTGAATGCTCCTTTGTTCGGGTCATTACAAGACCAAGTTTTGTTACCCCTTGGTCTAGCTTGCACCTCCTGAATTATAGGTGCCACTCGAATGAGTGCATCCTGAAGATCTAACGGACGCATAGATTCGAGATGGGTATTTACTGGTGGATTAAAACCTGCACAAAATTTGGACACCTGCTGTGTCATGTCCATCTGTGGCGCATACTTTAAAAGTGAGACGAATTTGGAGTTGTATGCATCATGAGTGAGTCCTAGCTGTTTTAGCTCGTAGAACTCGTTCATTTTTTGCGTGCGATATGCAGGTGGTAAGTATCTACCCTACACAGCTTTCCTCATCTTCTCCCAGGTAACGGATCCCTCTGCGATCCCTTGATCCCTGCACCATTGCTTCCACCAAAGTCTGGCTTTGCCAGTGAGTTTTAACTTGGCGAGAATAGCCTGATTGGTGGGTGAAGTACCGGCTGCTTCAAAGTAATCCTCCATGGATTCAATCCAAATTTGAGCATCAGCCTGGACAAATCTGCCTCTCTCGTCAAACTCGGGTGGCTTAATCTGCTTGAGAAGGAACTTCTTCTCCTAGATCACATCAGTACTTGATGTAGGAGGCAAATTTGGAACATGTACCTGGGGTTGTGCCTGAATAAAGGTTTTCTTAACGCTATTATACGATAATCGACGTTAGCTTATCTTTAATTCAGCTATCTCATAAACAATGTAGCTACTTAACTTTTTATCAACTCTTATGCACAGCCAGACATTGATAAAAAGAAGTCTTTATTTGTATTTACATAGGCATAGCCCTTTCGAATACAACGTTCCCTGTGATGATAAGTCAATTGTTACATTTAGTTTGGGGAGAACAAAGTTGTATTACATTTATCTACAGGAACTGTGTAATAGTAGGGTTTTGGGTCATGGATCTTCAGGAATCGATAAGTCATTGGAAGTTCAGGATATCCTTTTCGTTGGAATCCATACTTCTCATGGCGGCCCAACACTTTAATCCTATCGGCGGGGATTACATGGGTTACTTCCTCATATACATATGAGTTCATTTCAACCCTCCATCCTCGAATATGTAAAGTCAAATTTACGTGAGCTTCCACAAAAATGAACAGCTTCATGACTTTCAAGTCTTCCAACCACTTGATCCTCTTTAGGTTGGTCTATAGATAAGCAAACCGGTGGGCGGCTATATAGCAGATTCCTGAAGCACCCGTCCATCTTCATTCTATCTACAAAGGTGATGGATTATAAATCTGCTCCAGGATATTCATCATCCCAATCCTTTGTCTATAAAGTGGAGAATGCATTGCAGTCATAAACATGACCCAAAATACCAAAAACTTGTTCCAGGCTTCATAATTCTGCAAGACAGTGTTGAAGGTAAGGAAATGTTTGGACAGCAACAATTTCTTTACTTTATTTCATTGAGATTTCATAAAATAATTCCGTTGTTGGTCGGCTCTGATACCAACTATAACGTGTCCACTAGTATCATCCTGGACACGTCTTAGCAGTCCATCGGAAAGGATGTCTAGAAAGCTCTGCCCAACACTCCCATGGAATGATACGGGATTTGCGATCTAGGTCTTCCCGTGTCTACCACGTAGTAGAAGTATCTTGGCCATTCCCACTTAGGATCGACTAGAATTAGGGTTTTCCTGATTGGTCATTACCTAACAGCAACTAGCGTCGGACCCAAGCGAACTACTTTACACAGAAATGTCAGGTCCGAAGCGGATTCACGCTGCACTTGGTTCAAGGAGAATGGGAAACGAGAGGGATGCAAAGCTCAACCTCTCTGCCATAAGGCATAGTCCCACTCCGTTCCCCTAAAACAATGTAAATCGGGTAAGACATAACTCTAGGTCATCGCTTTCATTGTTCGTGTCCTTTGATGATCATCCTGCTATTCTTTGAGATTTGAGAAAAGTTCCCCGCCAACTGGGGCCACCCATTCATAGGACGGACCCATGGCCCATTCCCCGCACTTTCCTCGGCTTGTTTTAGTTATGTAATTATCTAACACATTAATTTGACACGTAACAATCAACTTCTTTAATTAATCCGTTAAGCACTGATTCCTTCACCTAATCTTATCACGTGACATAGAAAAACAATATCAAACAAGTTCTTTATTAACATAACATAATTTTTATCTTTGAAATACAAGGATTTCCACCCGTAGGCTTGTCCATAATCCTCCCGAAGGTTATCCAGTAATCCACACGGATCACTAATCCAAGCTTCTGCCCGTAGACTAGTATGCGGGCCTCGAGATCCAATCCCGAGTCACGTTTGCCTCTTGTGCAGGACCCGAAAGGCGAGGGATTTACGGCCAGAGCTCCCCTGGCACCCAAGCATCCTCCTGCTCCAAGTAGAGCTCAATGGAAAGACCTCTCGTAGCGGGTTCGGTCCACGTTCCCGACGCCGTCAACAACCCCCTTGGTTAGGGTCAGGCAGGCAGTCGGGGGTAACTGAAGCTGCCTCTCCCTTCAGGCCTTCAATGTGAAGTATAGATATTTATTTAATTTGTAATTCATAAATCAAATTGTGCTTCTAAAATCTCTAGCAAGCACAAACACTTCCATTAACCGATCTTGTTGTTGGCAAACTGCTAAGAAATGATTCTTTCCTTTCGAATGCATCAGCACTCATTCCAGGGTGTCTTGCAACTTGGCAAGGTCCCTTATATTTTGGGTTAGAGCGTACCCTATTAACCCAACTTGGTCAACCCTAAAGTTCATTGGATACTTTAATTTTTGGATTTTAACTTTCCTTATTTAGAAGGATATCAAAGAATACATCCTTTTGCAAGATAACTTGTGTAAGGATCCGCCATCCTTGCTGAGGGTATTTAACCTTCCTTTTTGTGAATCAATCACAAGTCCATATGACTTCATACTTGTTGTGCAAGTCCTGCATCATAATATACAATGAAACAATCCGTTTTAGTTTCTTTAAGCTGACGTTTGTCGCGGACCTAGGGTCTCTTTTTAAGAACCTCAGGGACAAACCCTAGTTCTTTTTTTATTTATGATTTATTGGCCCTACAATCAAGGAAGGTAGGCAAGTATTTAAGGTATAAACGTTTCTTGGTTTTTTTAAATCATTTCCAAGGCATATTTCGCAGCATAGGTATTTCTAAGTTTACATTAATTCGGTTAACTTTTAGAAGGTAATATTGAGATCACCTCGGCACGATTTGTTATCCTTGTGACAATTGATTTTTCAGTCCTAAACATTATTACTTTGAGGTTAGGTAAATTTAATTAATCTTTCTTTTTCCTTGCGAACGAAACTCATGCTAAATAACAATCTTTTTCTTACTAAGATATGCAGTTAGCAATGATAACTTCCTAGAGTTCAAGCAACGTAAGAAACCTTTCATGAATTTCATCTTCTATGATGATTCATTGCAAAAAAAGAATAGGGGTTCATGGTGCAAGATGCAGTTTTTATACCTTCAAGATTTAGCCGAAATATACTACTTTAGTGGGTAATAATCTTGCTCATAATTTGTTTCATTGCATAATGCTTTTTAAAGGAAAACTATGTTTTATACATTATCCATTTTGCATCTTCAATTAAACTAAATTCCTTCATCGTAAATAACTAGGACAAAATATATCTTATCCTAACAATTCATCTTTCATGATTGAATTAAAACCCATATAAAACCAAGAAGGAAAAACCTGGTTTTGGGGTGAGATATCCACATGGATACTGGGAGATGGCCCTCCCGCAGCTACTCCTTGGACTTTCTTAGGTGGCATCGCAGTTGTAATCCCTCGAACGTGAGGGTAGCTTTACACTCCTTTTCCGGAATTACACCACCGCTTCAATACTCTTCTTCTCTTTTACGAGGCAAGGAGCCCTTTAAAGAATTGACCATGAGAAGGGGTAATAAGACCTTTAAGATCTTAGCTTCTTCGGGAGGGAAAGGTTTCCAAAGCCTAAAAAGGCCCTATAAGGTATATACACGGAAAAAAGGTTATGTGTGAGTGTGGCTTCGCAACCACATGAACCTTGGGAGAACTTTGGGCTTGGGGTAAAAGGTATAGGAAGGGGAATTTTTTTAGAGAGGTTTTAGGACATGGAGTAGTAAAGGCTTTAGGGATTTAAACCGGGGTGAAAGGGAAAGGTGAAGGGTGAAGGCTTATAATACAGAGGGAGGAAAAGGGTGGGTAAGGAAAAAGGGGACACAGGGGTTAGAAAGGGCTTAGGGGGTGTGTTAAGAAAAAAAGAATATGAGGGGGGGGGGGGTGAAACATAGGGTTTCAACACAAGAAGGGAGTTATAGATTTAGGCACGGGGGGGAATTTGTGGGTTATGAGGCCAAGGGGTGTGGGGTTTAATGGCCCCTCAGAAAGGGTTAAGGCCTTAAGACCGGGGCGGGGTGAAAGGATTTCTAATGGGGTAAAACCGGGAGGGGGTAAAAGGGTTCTAAGAAAAACCGGGGAGGGGGGGTTAGTGTAAAAGGGGATATGGGGGGTGAAAGGGTAAAAGTATAGGAAGGGGGGCTTAAGGAGCCCCCCCCTTAGAAGCTTCAAGAAGCTTCTTGAAGTTTTTGTGGAATCACAGGAGCCACGTGGGGGGGAAATTTGATGCGATGACGGGGGGTAATCTGCAGGCGGCGATGATGGCACATGTGGGGAGAGAGGATAGAGGCGGCAGGTGACAGCGGTAGCTCAGCAGCACCAGCCGGCGTTATCCACGTCTTCGTCCTCCCTCCTACAGCTCGATAGCAGCTCCACCAGCGCCAAGGCTTCGTCCTCTCCTCCCTTGTAGCCTCCCTTGTCGCTGCCGCCCACCCTCAATTTTATAGGGGAGGGGAGGGAATCCTCCCCCCCTCGACGTGTCCATCTGCATGCCCTGTGGAGCCGAGCAAGCTCTAGCGAGGAGCTTGCTGGCTCCTCTATCCCCCCTCTACCCTTCCAACTCGATGCACTGCTGCGCGAGAAGGAGAAATTCAAAATATATATTTGATATATTACACTAATCTAGAATCTTTTTCTAACTTTTACAAATTTTTACAATAAATAATATAAAAAATAGACTAAAATTATCCAAAAATCTAGTATTTTTGGATAATCCATACAACTCACACTAGTACTAAAGGCTGAGATCACAATGACTCTCTAGATCAATAGAGAAGTCGGATGATGATGCATTCCATAATTTTTCACACTGTGTCCTCATAATATCATGACAACGGGGACACAGACAAAGGTGAAGAAGGACGAGGCTGCAGTGAAGACAGTGAAAAGAAGAATCGGACAAAGAAGATGACAAGTTGCCAAATAAAGGAGCGAGATGAAGTTGAAAGCAGCAAAAGAGACAAGCCTTTCTGAAGTTGAAGGAAGACGACGGCATTAATGACGGAGGAGCTCGGAATGAAGACAAAGACGAGAATGTTTCTACCATAGAAGATGACAGAAGCAAAAACATTGAAGAAAAAGTCGACTATAATGGCGAACAGAAGGAGGGAGCTCGAAGGACAGACGTTGTAGCGATAGAGAAGCCGAAGGACAAGATTGTGGCTGTAGCAGAGACAACAAAGAATAAAGTGGCCGTGATGTAACCGAAGGGGAAGATGGTGAGACAAAGCTGATATGGAAGATATCTTTATTGAAGTTGAAGGAGGATGTAAGGAAGAATGAAGTGGATGCTGCTACGATAATGGAGAGCCTTATTCTCAAGGGGCCCCGAATCTCCTTTATCTCATATCTGGCACCCTAAATCTCCTTTATCTCACATCTCGATATACTGAGCACAGTGGAATTTTTCCTTCGAAAGGTGCTTAAATATAGTCAAAAAATAAAAATTTCAAGGGAAAAATAAACTTTGTCGAAGGCAACATAGGCAATCAAGTCGATTTTAAGCAGCAAGTAGCCCACGAGTGCCAAAACTTCTTTAAAGACCCACCGAGCAATGATTGGAAAATTTTCAAATCTCTCAGGATGTCGGATGAGACTTGTGGAAGTGCCACATAGTGTGGGACCCCGAGGCAGTCAGTTAAAAATTTTCAGCTCATAAAATGGACACCAGACGCAAGAATGGGGGTGCCAGAAGTGGAGGACCAAAAGAGGGAAAGTGTAAAAGGACTTAGGTAGGAAGGGGGGTGATCTTTCGGCTCTCCCAGCCGCCAAAAATTTGACGAATGGGGGGGGGGCATTTTTTTTTCATGGCATGGAGAAAACGGTGACATCTTACAAGGCGCCGAATTTTTTTTTTAGAGGGAGGGGGCTAGGCCACCTCAATATACCCATATCATTTGATCTTACCAGCCTGATGCTTGATGTCTTTGCCTTCCATCACCTCTCTCAACTTCTCCAATTGCTACTCAGCTTGCTGAGTTGTTGTTCTAGTCTTTCTCTCTCCTCCCTATGGGTTGTTCATATGCATTACCTTGAAGGAGGAATCCAAAAGGAGATTGAAGAAAAATGATGATGGAGATTAATGGAGATACTAAAGATTGATGTGTAGGATGGAATTCAGAGCATTGGAGGCTTTTTTTGCTTGTCATGCAATCATTCAATGTGTCTCGAGTTTTGTAGAAAACACGGTATGACTATTTTTTATGAAGGAAATGAAGGTTTTTTAATATTTTATGATAGAAATGCTATTCTTATTCGATGAAAAATTGTTTGAGTGTTGGTTGCATCATGTTTAATTCTTGTTTATGAGAAAAATATGATTTTGTAATGATTTAATGTGCTATTTAAAACCCCCAATACCCAAAATGCGGTTTTTAAGGGTAAAATGATAGTATTGTTGTTTTGGGTGGGTAAAATGTGTTCCTATGGGGAAAAATGGAAAATAAAATTGAGTTTCAGTCTGTTGAAATGATTGGTATGAAAAAATCAAAAAATAAAAGTGATTATTGATCAATAAATGCTAAAAAAGAAGGAAAAATAAGGAAGAAATAGAAATATGCTTCATAAAAACAAGAAAAAAATATAATGAGTGTTTGTGAATGTATGGTAGTAGCAAAGCATGAGGTTTAGCCTCATTTTTTCCTATCTCTTTGTTAAAGTTTGTGATTTATCACTTTTCATGCATCAAAAAATGACAAAATGAACCCTTATACCTATGCAACAAAAGCAATATTTAAAAGTAGGGGATGGGGTGTTTGCATGATGCGATTTGGGTGCTATTCATTGCTGATTTTGCTTATGCATATCATGGTATAGGATTCATTTTATTTTAATTAAGAGGATAGTAGCATGAGAATTGTCTTGATGCTATCCTTACATCACCGTAACGAGTTAGTAAATGAGCATTGGAAAGCTTGATTGTGCACGACACATTTGTGATTGAAAATTGTGTTCAAGAACTTTAGGATCCTCCACTTTTGCATGTGCATATCAATCATGGTATCAAAATACAAAGAATTGGATGCATAGCACTTGTTTTCTGTTATGATGACCTATGCTTGAGTGTGTGAGATAACCTAAACTGTAGGGTAGTCGATCGTTTTCTTGGGGAATTTTTTAGTAATGACATATGCTATCTCTTGGAATATGTTTAAAATGAAAGAGTGGAGTTGGTATCGTATATACTTTATGTTAGAGTGATGCATCCTAGGCCCAATCCCCAAGGAGTAGGAGAGTCATAGTGGGGCTCGTCAATCAGCTTGTGGGGTGCCTCCTATGTATGTTTCTCGTGGTATTTATTACCAATATGTATGGAATACTCCCTTTTTTGGAGTTTGGGGAAAGGTTCGTTGGACTATATATCAGCTACAAACGCATAATTGAGTCTATTTAGTATACAATAGTATATTATAGACACTCCTACTCCACAAGATCGTGGTGGGGTTTTTGGTTGTGTGCATGAGGTCCGACTAGTGTCATAGCTAGTACCGGCCCATTTTAGGTCCCATTAGTAGTGTGTTTGCCGAGATCTAGTGCCTAGAAGTGGCGGTCAGCCCGACCGATTCAGACGATTGACCATTTGGTCCACCTTGTCACATGGCATTGGAATGGCCTTATGTTCCTCAAACACTCGGTCCTCAGATTTGGCCCTGATATCATTTGGCCCTAGGCCACTCAAACGGGCCGAATCTGACACTCGGACCTTGTAATTCAAAACAACTGGGCCAAATCTATAACTTATCAAATATAACATCTCTAGATCTTGACCGCCCTCTAGGAGAAACCCCCAAGAGCAATACACGTGAACATAACACCTTTCTGGTGCAATAAATGAGAGAATCAGTGAATTGCATATCTAGCAATGACACTTGCCAACTTGCTAGCTATCCACCCCGCTAAGAGCACCAAACTAAGCCATAGACCCTCAATTAGACCTTGACTAGAAGAAAGATGCAGCGTAGACCCTAGAGACCAGCAAGAGCGGCTAATGACAGATCTTAAAGCCCTATTAGACGGAGAATGTAGATGAGAATGTTGAAGCTACATTAACCATTTTGCATTGCACTTCGCATTGTTTTTCGATACTTGAAGAAAAGTTGAATGCTCGATTTCTCACATTGTACAAAAAGAAGCTCATACATAGACACACTGAGTGAGGGTAATTGAGGATTTTTTGTAAATAATAAGGAACTCACTCAGACTTAAGAAACTAAATGAATCCACCAATAGGAGAAGACCTCAAAACTTAGACGGGTAATTAAGAGCCCCAAGTGAGAGTGCCCAAGAAGAAACCTATAATATCACTCTGCATAATGACCAGAAACTCTTGCAGCTAATCCAAACCTATCACGCTCCATGTCCCTAGCTATAGGCTAGAACTCCGCGAGGTCTTGGAGTACCTGATGGGGGCAAGTTAGTTGGAAACCCTACCAATAACTTAATGTAACGTGTCCACTTGTTATCTTCAGGACATGTCTTAGCAATCCATTGGAAAGGATGTCTAGAAAGCTCCGCCCGGAACTCCCATGGAATGTTACGGGGTTTGCGATCTAAGACTTTCCGTGTCTGCTACATAGCGAAAGTATTCTGGCCATTCCCACTTAGGACCGGCCTGAATTAGGGTTTTCCCTATTGGTCATTCTCTAACGGCAACTAATGTCGAACCCGAGCAAACTACTTTACGTAGAAACACCAGGTCCTAAGCAGATTCATGCTACACTTGGTTCAAGGAGAATGGAAAACGAGAGGGATGCGAAGCTCAACCTCTCTACCATAAGGCATAGTTCCATTCCATTCCCCTAAAAGAGTGTAAATCAGAATCATTATAACTTAGACTCTAGGTCAGCGCCCTTTTTCTGTTCATATCCTTTGAAACGATCTTCTCACTGTCCATCATGATTGAGAAAAGTTCTTGGCCAATTGGGATCTACACAAGAGGCCAACGTGACTCGGGATTGGATCTCGAGGCCCGCATACTAGTATGGGTGGAATCTTGGATTAGTAATCCCTGTGGATTTCTAGATAGCCTTTAGGCGGATTATGGATAAGCTTACGGGCTGGAATTTATATATTTCAAAGATAAATATGATAACATGTTGAAAAGGAACTTGTTTGACATTGTTTTTCTATGTCAAATACTATGATTACATGAAGGAACCAGTGCCTAACGGACTAATTAAGGAAGCTGTTTGATGCATGTCCAACTAAATGTGGTAGGCAATTAGATAACTAAAACAACATGAGGAAAGTGCAGTGGATGTGGCCATGGGTCCATCCTACGGATGGGTGGTCCCAGTTGGCCAGAAACTTTTTTCAATCATGATGGACAGCAAGAAGATCTTTCAAAGGACATGAACAGCAAGGGCACTCCCCTAGAAGTCTAAGTTATAATAATCCCAATTTACATTGTTTTAGGGGAACGGAATGGGACTATGCCTTATGGTAGAGAGGTCAAGCCTTGTATCCCTCTCGTTTCCTATTCTCCTTGAACCAAGTGCATCGTGAATCTGCTTCGGACTTGGCGTTTCTGCGTAAAGTAGTTTGCTCGGGTTCGACGCTAGTTGCCATTTAGGAAATGACCAATAGGGAAAACCCTGATTCAGGTTGGTCCTAAGTGGGAACGGACAGAATACTTCTGCTACGTGGCAAACGCGAAAAGTCCTAGATTGCAGACCCCATTACATTCCATGGGAGTGCCGGGCGGAGCTTTCTAGACATCCTTTCCGATGGACTACTAAGACGTGTCCCTAAAGACAACACGTGGACATGTTTACAGTTTGTATTAGAGCGAACCAACAAAGGATTTGTTTTTATGATATCTTAATAAGATGAAGTGAAGCAAATGTTGTTATTCCAAACATTTTCTTAATTTCGATGCTGTCTTGCAGAATTACGAAGCATGGAACATGTTCTTAGTGTTCTAAGTCATGTTTATGACTGCGATATATTCCCCATATTATCAACAAAGGGTTGTGATGATGAACATCCTAGAGCGTATTTATAATCCATCGCCTTTTTACATGGAATGAAGATGAACGGGTGCCTCAGGAATCTACTATATAGCTGCCCATCGGTTTGCATACCTTCAAACCAACCAAAAGAGGATCAAGTGGTTGGAAGACCTGAAAGTCATGAAGCTGTTCATTTTTGTGGAGGCTCATGTAAATTCAACTTTACATATTCGAGGTCGGAGGGTTGAGCTAAACTCATCTGTATATGAGGAAGTGACCCGTGTAATCCCCGCGATGACTGGATCAAGGTATTGGGGCACCATGAGAAGAATGGGTTCCAAAGGAAAGGATACCCTAATCTTCCAATGACTTACCGATTCCTGAAGATCCATGACCCGAAACCATACTATTATCCAGTTCCCGTAGATAAATGTAATACAACATTATTCTCCCCAAAATAAATGTAAACATTTGGCTTATCATCGCAAGAAATGTTGTATTCCAAAAGAGCTATGTCCATATAAATGCAATAAGACTTCTTTTTATCAATGTCTGTTTGTTCATGAGAATTGATAAGAAGTTAAGTGGTTAGATTGCTTGATTGATAGCTGAAATGGAGATGAAATATGAATCGTAACAATTAACGAGTAATAATGTTAAGAAACCTTTATCCATGCACAACCCTAGGTACAAATCCCCAGTTCGCCTCCTACATCAAGTACTATTGTAATCCAGGAGAAGAAGTTCCTTCTCAAGTAGATTAAGTTGCCTGAATTTGACGGGAGAGGAAGATCGATCCAAGCAGATGCTGAAATTTAGATTGAATCCATGGAGGATTACTTTGAAGCAGCCAGTACTGCACCTGCCAATTAGGTAAGTTGAAGCTCACCGATGAAGCCAGTCTTTGGTGGAAGCAATGGTGCAGAGATCAAGGGATCGTGGAAGGATCCATTACCTGGGAGAAGCTAAAGAAAGCTGTGCAAGGAAGATACTTACCACCTGCATATCGCACACGGAAAATGAATGAGTTCTACGAGCTAAAACAGCTAGGACTCACTCTTGATGCATACTACTCTAAATTGATCTCACTTCTTAAGTATGTGCCACAGATGGACATGACATAGCAGGTGTCAAAATTTTGTGCTGGTTTAAATCCACCAGTGAATACCCGTCTCGAATCTATGTGTCCATCAGATCTTCAGGATGCACTTATTCGAGCTGCCCTTATAATTTAGGAGTGCAGGCTAGACCAAGTGGTAACAAAACTTGGTCTTATAATGACCCGAACAGAGGAACATTTAGGCCTCAAATGAAGAGAGTTCAAGGTCAGAATCAGGGACAAAGAAAGAAAGCAAGGACTAATAATGTCAAAAACTTTGTCCCTACCCAAAGCAATGGCCGGAACTTCTGTTGTTTCCACTGCAATGAGCCAGGACATTTCAAGAGGCAATGTCCCAAGCTTGGAGGAGAACATCGCCAAGCATCTTTCCAAGGAACTGGCCGTGGTCAAGGAGCCGCTACCCGAGGTAGCCACTCTACACAAGAAAGGCCCGAATCGCCACTTCTCGGTGATTTAGACTCCGTCGGACTATCAAGGTAAAGGTTTCAAGACCTTGATTGATTGTGGCACTACACATTCCTTTATCTCACCAGCTTGTGCAAAAAGATTAGGAATAGCCACAATAGAAGCACCTATCTTGCTTATGGAATTGGCAAATGGTCGTGAGGTTACTTGTACCAAGAAAACTGCTAAGGTGTAATTCTTTCTGGGAGGAAAGATGACTTTGGTCAAATTCAGAGTTATGAGTTTAGGTATCAATGAGTGTCTACTCGGAATGGATTGGCCTAAACCTAATGACACCCACATTCATTGTGGAGAGGGCCAAATTTCCTTTCGGAACGCTGAACGGGATTTAGTCACAACTCAAGGTGAGGCTGGAGTGCCAAAAATTCAATTGGCCAAGGCATCTTGGATTATAAAGAGAGTCAGAAAAGGACTACCTATCTACTTGATTAAGCTCAACAAGTTAGATAAGAAGCGGGAGTCTAGTGAAGGACCTTCATGGCTAAAGAAATATGTGGATGTATTTCCTGAAGAGTTGAGATAACTTTTGCCTCCAGGAGAAGTGGATCATGAGATCAAACTAGTACCAAGAGCTGCGCCAATTGCAAAGAGACGTCATAGAATGTCCATCCCGGAAGCAATTGAGCTGAAGGAACAACTCAAGCAACTGCTAGATCAGGGCTACATCCGTCCTAGCAGTTCACCATCACTACAAGATATAGACTTTATAGCGACGTTTAAAGCGACGAAAATACAAACAATAAAATTTGCCCCCGTCGTCGCAAAAAGCGTCCTTATTGACGACGCCATAGAATCGTCGCTATATGCGTCGCTATATAGTGACGTATATAGCGACGATTGCAGAGTATTTGCGACGCTCATAGCGACGACAATAGCGACGCGTGTAGTAAATTTGCAACGCAAATAGCGACGGTAACAGAGAAATTTTTTTTTTGTGGCAGGGCAACTATGTGCTGTATGAGAGCCATACAAAATAGTTTCTGCACTACTACATACAAAGCGTTTGCAAACAAAAAGAATGTATACTGAAATCATAAAACTGATACATGAAATAAATACATGATATCGCATAAAATGCGATTGGTACAATCATGAAGCAATATCACAAATACATAGAAAATGTCTACATAGATCGGGCGACTAAAAACTAAAGGTGTGTGAGCTCTAAGGATCCAAGGGCGAGCTACAAATTCTCGTCCTCCGAAAGCTCCTCCCACTGCGAAGGAGCATCAAACAGATTTTGCAGAAAAAGAAACAACATATCAATCCACCATACAATAATGCATTCAAATATCTCATGGTAACTACGGACAAGAAAGATGAGTGACTTACAGGGCCGTCGTGTCTATACAATCGGTCAATCAATGCCCTGAGACCGTGCCTCTTTGCATATCGAGTCTCAAGGCCTTGCGGATCGCGATTTATAATGGAGTGCTGCAAAGAAAACAAAATGCTAACTGTTAGAAACATGATTGTCAATACAAAGAATATCTCAAAAAAACAAATAAGCAAAACAAAAGAGAAACTTACAAAGTCCTCCAAATATGTCCTGTGGCCGCCACTCCTAAGATGATGTACCGATCCGGCCTCGATTCGTGCCCTCCCCGCCTCCCGCTGCTGACTCCAACGTCCTGGCAAATTTGTAGCCTCCTCCCTCAGTCGGCGCCAGTCGTCTGCATCTAAGCACTTGGGCTTTGGAGCCCCACTCTTGATTGCCTTGTGTGTGTCGGATCGTCTATGTGACATGTACGCACGCATGCAATCCATCATCCAGCCCGTAGAGAATCTATCCACTGCGGCTAGCACCGGGAACTCCTCGTGCAAGGATGCTACTATGTACTCCTTGCTCCCCTCCGGTATGTTCCTCCAATGATCCAGGACGTTGTGCCGAAAAACTTGTTGGCACAACTCCCTCATGCGAGCCATCACCCTCCTCCCCTCATCATTCATGATGATGGCTCCTGACCTGCCATCCACTAGGTATCCATAACCCCTAGGAGTATGCCTAAGATGGGCCATCTCCCATCTCCGTCCACGCTCCTGGGCATATCCAGGAGACCCATGTACATCCGGTGTACTGATGGGGGTACCCTCTCCCGGAGTGCCACTCAAAGGGGTATCACCAAAGGGGGTGCCACCAAAAGGAGTGCCACCAAAAGGCGTGCCATCTACCGACAGTTGCGCAAAAGCCAGAGTAACTGGAGTGGACGTCCCCACAGGTGTGACAAATCCTGGAGGTGACGCAGCTCCAACTGAACGAGGAGACGGAGACACCGCGTCCGTGTCTCCACAACAGCACCCCCCTGATCCTCCTGCAGTGGCAGTCCCTCCCTCTGGCCCAAGTCACGAGTGTCGAGATCGTCTGCTCGAAGATGAAGCATCTGATCACGCTGAAGCTGATCTAGCTGAAGCTGATCTAGCAGAGCGCCCTGACGAAGAACGAGACAGCTCCTAATCTGCCATCTCTCTGAATCTCGCGAGCTGATCTGGAGACATGCGTGCCATCATGTCCTGAAACTCGTCATCGCTCATCCCTCGACTCATCCTGAAAATGTTGATACCTGCACAGATAAAAAATGATGTTAGAATAATCAATTTAAACTATACAAAGCACATTAATATAAATCATTTTTGAAAAATCCCTCTTAAAATGCATATCTTATCTACCTTTATGGAAGATCTAAACAACGAATTGAATAATACAATTCTCCAAGAATGAAGTATTCTATGGTCCCATGTTAATCTCCTGACACAACTCTGCATACACTGGAAGGTCGATAGACATGTCACCACAAAAGAACGAGTCAGCCTCGTTCTCAAAAAATTATACGACTTCTGTATTTCCATCATTGTTAGCCAGCTTGCGGTGGCCTCCACCCCTTGTAATTTCGATCCCTCTATTTGCATATTTTCTTCATCTATGCCTGGAATATCGCTTTGATCGTATACTCTCGCACCTCGAGGAGTTGAAGGTATAGCATATCACCATCGAGGTTGTCGGGAGTTTGGATAGAAGATTACCTGTTCACAAACACTTACAAAGCGACTTCAAACCATTGTGACATAAACCATGTCGTATTACAATTAGCAAGCAAATGGCTATTTATACCTGTTCACAATGGGCCGGCAACACAAAGGTGTCGCGCAAATCCATCCATTTTTTTTCGGAATCTATTTCAAGAAATCTAGATGGACCTCGTCGAATTGTTGCTCCAGCTCCTCCAAGTACCACTTTGAACCACTGCACATCGAATATTATCATGGAGAAGCTACGGTAATCCACCGTAATAATACTTTGCAAGTTCCCAAAATACTCCATCTCATCCACAACCATGTTCGGATCCATTGCTCGTCGCCGGCTCTCTTGCTTAAACCTTGCCATGACACCACAGTCCATTGTGGAGTGCATTTGGTCAATACGCTCCACCCGAAAATGCCGTCCGTGCGACCACGCTGCACTATATATTTTGTACTGCACATTGAAACACTCAAATTAGATGTAGCAAGCAAATTTAGATATGACACATTCTAAACCCCTCATTACCTTTGGACTACATCCCCTCGAGAACTCCCACTCCTCCATTGAGACCTCTGTCCCTTCGCTGGATGCTGCGGTCAAGGCTCCATGCAACCATCGTGTTGACATAAACCGCAGCATCTCCTCCATGCCTTCGGGATATTGAATCGTTCGGTGATGCGTACTGCGTTGAAATTCAGCTCGCGCTTCTTCTCGATTTTGCCTTGCAATCTGGTACTTGGCAAGCCACGTCTCCATGGAGGCATGGTGCAACATACAAAAGCGATTCACCTTCTCTTCCATTGAGGCATCCATTCTTTTTTCTACCCCATTTTCAACCACCACATCTCCAGTCAGCCTATCATCGTCCTTCAGCGTCCATAGCATTTCATTGTCTGGTTCCACCGTTGGTAGCCATTGTGAGATATGCACTAACGCCTCTGACACCAACCAACCTTCCGCCATGCTACCTTCCGGACGAGCTCCTTGTCGCACAAAGCCTTTCAGGGTTTTCATGAAGCGCTCCAAGAAGAACATCCATCGCGTATGGACAGGTCCAACAATCTCCACTTCATCCACAAGATACACAAGAAGATGAACTTGTATCGTGAGCATGCTAGTGGGCAGGTATTTCTCAAAGAGACAGACCATCTCAACTGCTCCCCGCCTTGCGGATTCAATAGAGAACGTCTTAATCTCTTTCTGTGAGATCCATTGCACCAAAGTCGACAACTTGTAAATGACCCCGCGAATTTCTGGAGTTAGGCATCCCGCGATCGCGATCGGTAGGACAAACTGCCACAAATGAGAAAGCATTAAGAATAATGGTCACTTTTCAAATTTCAAAATGTCCACGCTAATTAAAATCCATTCTGTTCACAAACCTGACATATCTTATGCCAATCATGGGATTTTAGCCCAGACATTTGGTCATCTTTAGAAAATGCAGACCTGAGAGAACGCATCATACCCATCGGAGTGCGGATAGACTTGATTACTTGCTTCACAATGCGCTCTTCTTTGGTAGACAAAACCCAGGGAGCGCGAGGAAGCTGCACTCCCCCTTCAGCACTCGACTGCGGCCAAAGCGGCTCCATCTTACCTACCTCCTTTAAATCCATTCGTGACCCCATAGTGTCTCTCTTTCTTGTGATGTGGTCCCATAGAAAGCTGCCCACATTTTTGAAAATATGCATGGGATCCAACAAGTGGTTGAGCTGTAAGTGGGTCCAATATGGCAACTCGTAGAAAACTAAGAACTGTCACATTCCATTTGGATGTGATTCCGGGTTTACCATTTTCAGCTCGTACCAGCTTGCAGCGTTCATATGTGCTGGAGGTCGTCCAAGAAAACCTTCCCTGAGTTCATGATCCTCCGGCAAGAAAGCGGTGTGTCCTTGATATACCATCTTCTTCATGGTTCGTGACCTTCGGGAGTCTAACTGTGGCCCACACAATGGACATGCATGATAACCTGAGGTAACGAGACCTGCAAGGCGATCCACGACCTAGTGAATACTTGATTGAATGAAATAAAATATAGATATTACCATCGAGAACAAAGGTCTGGTCACCTGAGCACTCTCCCAATCCCGGAAAGTCATGCATCGTCCACATGAGAATGGCTTGAATGTTGGCTGACCGCCGACCATCGCGCCTACTCATATCTTGCATCGTGACCCCCTCCTCCCACAAAATCTTAAGCTCATCGACTAATGGAGGAAGATACACGTCCATATTTTTTACTTTGTAGCGGCCCGGGACGAGCAAGCTAAGGATGAGATGTCCTTTCTTCGTAGAAAGCCATGGAGGAATGTTGTAGTTGACAAGCACTATAGGCCACACACTGTAAGAAGTCGAGCGCAGACTGAATGGGTTCACACCATCCATGGCGAGACCGAGCCGAAGATTCCTTGGCTCTCACGCAAAGCATGGGAAGGTAGAGTCAATGTGGCTCCATGGGCGCGAATCTGTTGAGATTTGTTGCACTCCATCCGTGGACCTATTCTGCACATGCCACGTTGTCAAGCTTGCCATGGCAGACATGCGAAACATGTGGTTTATGCGGGGGATGAGCGGAAAGTGTCTGAGAACTTTTTGAGGGATGGTCTGCCCTTACAAGTCCTGTCGATACCTGTGAGCACCACACTTTGGACATGTCTCCATAGTCTCATATTCATCTCGAAACAATATGCAGTCGTTGATACATGCATGGATGTTATTGTAGTCCATGCCAAGCTTCCGTAAAACATGTCATGCAGCATCACGAGACTCAGGCATGGTGTTTGCAGGTGGCAATATATGATATTTCAATAACCTGAAAAAAATCATAAAACACCTTGAAAAAACACAAATGTTTGCAATAATACTGTTTAAAAAAAAACAATGAAGTCTGTGTGCAAGGTACCTGAATAACTCATCACACTCGTATCACTCCAACCGTATTTTGCTTGCACACTTAAGAGTGCAAGCAATGTCTTCAACCGAGATACTCGGCACCCATCATATAATGGTATGGATGCTTCCTCTCTAAGTGGGTCAGATGTCTCAACATCCATGGGAATCAATGTATCGATCATTGCCTCCATCTCAGGCTCCAAGATTGTAGGCAAGTCGGGAAGGTTGTCTGTCTCCTCTGGCATTGACGGTATAGATGGGCCTTGTGAGTGGTCGATTGGCTCCTGCAATCCATCCATCGCACATCCACAAACACTTCTAATTGGCCGCAAAGGGTGCACTCCCCCTTGGGTCGAGACATCACCCCCCTAGATACAAAATTTGCCAACAAGACCCAATCTTATTGTGTATGGTTTTCAATTAGCTTGAGAGTACAATGCATGAAAAATGCTAACTTAAAATTACCGTTTGCTAAAAATCCGCAATCGCCTGATCAATGATCTCAAATTGAAACTTGCCAAATTGTCGTACGTGTTCTATAGACAATCATGTTTTCGTCTAATTGCCAACTTGCATTGAGAGCAAGGACATGGGACACGCTGATTAAGATACGTCTCGCGGTCTTGAACAATAAGACCTTCTTCGTTTGCCATCTTATCTACATTACAGCAAACGAGGCTTAAATGGATAGCTTTATGGAGATGTACGTCAAGTTGCAAGTTGAACATAAACCTTGCATTGTATATAGTAGTCGAGAGATTTTCCGATGTTATATCTCGGCCTTGTATCATGCTCAACGATTTGTTTGTCCCGGTAGATAATTATTTGTTATATCTCGGCTTTGAGTATAAGTAATCCATTTTAAAATTAATGCGCACCATCTATGAAATTTTATAACTATAGTAATAAAATTTATTTGAATCAATTCTACTCATAGTCATAAGACCTGAGAGAAATAATCCTATACTCAATTTAAGGGTTTCTTCTTCTATAACAATAATTTTGGGTTCATTTTGATGAAGAATGTGGCCCATGGCAAAGCACATTGCATACCATTATCATTAAGTCTATTATCTTAAATTTCCTTCCCCTCCCTCTCCCTCTCTTTCTCTCCCTCTCCCTCTCTTTCTCTGTTTCTCTCACCCTCTCCCTCTCCCTGTTGTTCTCTTTCTCTCCCTCTCTCATTTCCTTCCCCTCCCTCTCCCTCTCCCTCTCCCTCTCTTTCTCTTTTTCTCCCTCTCCCTCTCTATCTCTCTTTCTCTCTCATTTCCTAAACAAGCAAAAAATAAAGTGATTTAAACATCCTCCAAGCAAAAGGGACGGGGAGAGATACAATGCACTCTCCCTCTCTTTCTCTTTCTATCCCTCTCTCATTTCCTTCCCCTTCCTCTCCCTCTCGCTCTCTTTCTCTCTCATTTCCTCTCCTAAACAAGCAAAAAATAAAGTGATTCAAACATTAAACAAGTAAAAGGGAGAGGGAGAGAGAGAATGCACTCTCCCTCCTTCTCCCTCTCTTTCTCTTTCTCTCCCTCTCTTATTTCCTCCCCCTCCCTCTCCCTCTCCCTCTATTTCTCTTTCTCTTTCTCTTTCTCTTTCTCTTTCTCTTTCCCTCTCCCTCTCCCTCTCCCTCTCTTTCTCTCTTACTCTCTCGTTTCCTCTCCTAAACAAGCAAAAAAGAAAGTAATTTAAACATTAAACAAGCAAAAGGGAGAGAGAGAGAGAGAATGCACTCTCCCTCTCTTTCTCTCCCTCTCCCTCTCCCTCTCCCTCTCTTTCTCTTTCTCTCCCTCTCTCTCCCTCTCCCTCTCCTTCTCTTTTATTTCCTCTCCTAAACAAACAAAAGAGAACGATTTAAACCTTCAACAAGTAAAAGAAAGAGAGAGGGAGACTCACCAATGAGATATGGCGAGCGTGGGCGGCTTCTCTTTGAAACGAGGGCTCCTCCTCTCCTTCGCGAACAACGGCGGTGGCGGCGGCGGCGGCAGCAAGTCTCTTCCTCTTCTTCTCTCACAAAGCCTTCGCTCTCTCCCTCGCTCTCGCTCTCAAAAGGCGAAGAAAAGAAAATGAAAATGGCGCTCTGGTTTCGGCCGCGCTTTTTTTCCCTGCGGCGTCACTATTTGCGTCGCAAATGCAATGCAAATAGCGACGCCAGTTGCGACGCCAATAGCGACGCCGATAGCGACACCGATAGTGACGCCGATATCCGCCGTCGCTAATCAGCATCGCTAATTGCCCAATTCCTTGTAGTGCATGGGAAGCTCCAGTACTATTCCAGAAAAAGAAAGATGGAACACTTCGACTCTGTATTGATTACCGAGGGTTGAATCAATCAACTATCAAGAACAAGTACTCTATTCCTAGAATAGATGAGCTTCTTGATCGTCTTCAGGGTGCGAAGATATTCTCCAAGATTGATCTCAGGTCTCGTTACTATCAGATAAGAATCAAGGACAAAGATATCCCAAAGACGGCCTTCAACACAAAATGCGTAATGGCGTGTGGAGGGAGGGAGTTACCTCTCTCTCTCCCATATAAACCCCCTGTGGGGAAGGAGAGGGGGAATGGTGGTCGTGTGAAGAGGAGAAAGGCTGTGAGAAAAGATGTGACGCTACCTAGGAGCTTGAAGCTGCCACGTTGCTGAGAAGGGACGTCGTTGTAACGTCGTGAGCTACCGCCTCTGTGGACCAGCGCCGCTGGCATTGGTTAGCCACCGTCATATACCACCACCTGCTTGTATTGGCCACTGTCCTCAGTCGAGCCACGTGCTGGGCCACAAACCTTAGAAGCTTCTAAGGGGGGGGGGGTCCTTTAAGCCCCCTTTTCCCCCTTTTTCCCACCAAGTGCATCCTAAAACTATCCCCCATCGGGATCCAAAAAAGCCCCCGTGGCTTTAGTAGGCCTTAGTCTCAAAAGATTTTTCTACCCCCCCTCCCCAAGATTTAAAACCCTCCCCGTGGGTTTCCCCCCCCCCCCCCCCCATAAAATGCTTTTGGGTCCTTTAAGGCCCTTTCATATTGCAAGCCTAAAAAAATCCTTTCTTGTGGGCCTTCTTCAAAGCCCCCTTTTCCGTGTTGTCCCATCCAAGCTTTTATAAGCCCATTAAGTTTTTTTCCCACTTGTCATTGCTATAGGAAAGCAGGGTATATTTGGCCACAATGCCATTAGATGAATGAGGACAAGCATAAAGAAAAGGGCAAGGGTAAAGCACATGACAAAAATGATGATCGCAACATTGTTCTTGGAAAGTCCAATGTCAAGATTAAAGAGATTAATGCTATGCAGATCGATTCTGATGATGATTTCAACTTCTTCTCTTGATATTTCATAGCTGAATGATGCTTTGTCAGGGTATACTCAGTGTTGGTTGATAGATTCAAGGGCTTCTTTTCATGTGGCCCCTCATAGAGAGTGGTCTCACTCTTATTGCAGTTTTCTTACACAAAGGTTCATCTTAACCTTGGGGTCCCTTAGAACCCCCTTTCTATTGGCCTTCACAAAAACCCTTTTCCCCCTTAGGTTCCCCACAAGTTCCCATTAGCCAAATTTAAGGAGGAAACCTATAAAGCCTTCTAAAGCCAACTCTGAAAGACGGTGCAATCGGTCACAAAGGGAGTTTCGCGTTCGAAGAAGATCGGCCAAGATCATAAATCTGCATCCAAGACGGAAAGGCTGCATTCGGGATGGCTCCTAAGAAAGAACAAGGTGCAACTGTAGGAGGATCGTCTCCTAACATCCATGTGGACATTTCACCACAAGTCCAGGTTCTTCCTAAATTTAATTAACCTCGTAATATTTCAATTACGCATGGATCATTTTAGGAATGAGGATGCATGTTTTTTCGATTGAAAATACTTTGGCTAATAGCTCACAATTGAGGGATTCGGTCATCAGTATTTTTCAATAAAACGAACAAAATAAAGTGAGCATAAGATTTCTATGCATTTCTAGCAAGTCATTTTTATGCATTGCAAAGTAATGAAATTAGATTAATTAATGTCCATTTTTACAAAACCAAATTATGATAGTACACTTCGATTAAGCATGGAAGGAATAAACCGCATATCGCATTATTGAACATCTTTTTTTCGAAATGATTCTTAAAGAAAGTTACTAGCAACTGTAGGAAATTGCTAGGGCTGCATGAAGAAGATTTAACTCTAGGCAAATGGCCTAAAAAGTTAAATCAACAAAAGGGTGTGTAAGTTCAACATACAATAAATTCATTTGGAAAAGAAAGTAGAAAAAGCTTGCATCTTTAAACATAAAATCCTAAAGCTTAGTAGCATGAATCTTGTTTGCATGTTATAGGATGCTCAATTGGAATTATGCTATAACTTAACCTATGATTTGATCTTAATCCGAAAAGTTAGGGTTTGTAAATCAACTTACACGTAGACAATGAATCATGTGGTTATGGAAATGGTAGCGTAATTATCTTCAAGAATAGACAAGTTAAATTGGTTTAAACCTAAACACCAAAACTGTGAGGTACATTTAGGAAGGGTTAATTCAATGCAACATATCTCAAAGAGCTAACTAGGGTTAGCACGTTGAGGACATTACCTAATCGCTCCTATTGCTAAAGCTGAAACTCTTAAACCTAAAGACTTGCCCACATTCACGGAATGTAGGGACAGTAGGACATACTTGGAGAAATGATCTAGGTTTTTTACCCTAAGAATCTCTCGCTAAAAAAAAGACGAAACTCGGTTTGAACTTGGAACCCTAGGACCGACAATGTCGGCCTAATGCAATCAGGAACGGATTGTTATATCTAATCATGATTTCGTGATTATAAGACTCCATTCGATGGGTAAATAGTCCCATAGTTTGATGCGACACTTGTGCAACAAGTTGTAGAGTCGCACGATCTTGTAATTTGATCACAAGGGAATGGCCAATTCCTCGGAATGAGATTGGCAGATTCTTACGCAAGTTTATCTTGCAAGAAGATGAAATTGTCCTGATATAGTACCTTTCTTGAGTAAAGTAACCAAGATTCGGGGATTAGATATTTGCTTGAAGCAAAAGACCAATCAGTGAATTGGAATAACATATTTACTGCTAATAGAACTTAAGATTTTGATTAAGTTGAGTTAATAGGATACAGCCCTAACCCAAGGATATAGGGTTAACAAACAAACCCTTGAGGAACTTTCCAAGTTGCAATTGATTCCAAACCGAGTGTTGGATGCATTCGGAAAGAAGGATTCGCTCCTTAGTAGTTGGCCAAAATAACGACCAATAGAAATGATTGTGCTTATAACAGTTTTAAGAGTATTGTTTTGCTTTGTTTGCTCAAAGAATTAAAGGATAAAAAGATATCTAATGCTTCAGGTTCAAGGACTGAAGGGAGAGGAAGCTTTAGTTACCCCTAACTGCCTGCCTAACCCTAACTAAGGGGGTTGTTAACGGCACCGGGAAGGTGGACCAAACCCGCCGCGAAAGGTCTCTCCATTGAGCGCTACTTGGAGCCCGAGGACACTTAGATGCAGGAGGGCTTTGGCCGTAAATCCCTCGCCTTTCGTGCCCTGTGCAAGAGGCCAACGTGACTTGGGATTGGATCTCGAGGCCCACATACTAGTCTATGGGTGGAATCTTGGATTAGTAATCCCTGTGGATTGCTGGATAGCCTTCGGACGGATTATGGATAAGCCTACGGGCTGGACTTTATGTATTTCAAAGATAAATATGATAACATGTTGAAAAGGAACTTGTTTGACATTGTTTTTCTATGTCAAGTGCTATGATCACGTGAAGGAACCAGTGCTGCCTAACGGACTAATTAAGGAAGATGTTTGATGCATGTCCAACTAAATGTGGTAGGTAATTAGATAACTAAAACAACATGAGGAAAGTGCGGTGGATGTGGCCATGGGTCCATCCTACGGATGGATGCTCTCGGTTGGCTGGGAACTTTTCTCAATCATGATGGATAGCAAGAAGATCGTTCAAAGGACACGAACAGCAAGGGCGCTGTCAAAGAGATCGTGCAAGAGCTGCAGAACACGGGGTTCAAGGTACAGCAATGGAAGAGTCTAACAAGAAGAACTCAAATTTTTTATGACAAAGTTCACTATATTGCTTGTCAAATGAGTTACAAGAAATTCATGTTCATGATAATCCGAAGTATTTCATAAACTGTTTCCATTCAGGTGTATGTTGACAGTTGCAGTAAGAAGGGATACACTCTTCACATCAGCATGTTCATTTCATAACTTGGCAGTTGCTAGTTCAGCAGAAATTTTCAGCATTGATACAAAACATTTTCATAAATTCTGCATTTCTGCCTCTTATCACAGACAGCATCCATTCTTCAAAACCTTTATCTTCTTCTTTCTACAGCCTGTTTTGTAAGTGTATTGCAATGTATGATGTTTCGCATCATCCTAACAGATTTGTAAAATGGGCAGAACCTATCATAGCGGTAAAGGCATTCTATGTCAAATAATCTTCATGAAGAAGTTTGGCAAACTCCAAGATTATCTTTTCTGTTTCAGTGAAGGCATCTTTACAATTTCTCATCTCCTATCTCCTGTCCACAATCTCCCTCAAGTGAACATCAGAATACAACTCGGAAATTAGCATGTACCCTAAAGCATCAATTGGATCAAGTTCCATGACCTCATTATAGCAAAGCTTCCCAAGTGACAAGTTCCCATATTTTCTGTAGCCAGTCAACAAAGCTAATCAGCCAGTAACTTCTGGGAATGTAAACATACACTGGAGCAAATCTTGAGCTTCATTCTAGTATCCTTCTGCAAATGGGACTTGTTCAGGAGCCCAAGAGGGTGGTGAGGGAAGTCAAAGTCGACAGAGGTAAGGGCATAGACCTGTATACTGCACGCAATTAAAAGGGGAGGGGTAGTCAGGACTACAATGCTTTAGCCTCCCAAGAGCAACCAGGGACGAAGTATCCATCGCGGGATGGACTTGTCAGGCCATAAAAATCCCTCACACCTAACAGCATGTGCTCCACACCACCGCTGCCAGAAATCTTGTTCCCATAGAGGATTTGGCATCTGAGCACATTCAAACTTTGACAGAAATGCGGCTCTGTCACTTATGGGTCTGTCATTAAATGATCCAATGTAGACACGGACAACTTCTGGAGTGTTGAGAACTTTACCAAGAGACCACATGAGGGCTCCATAGACCCTCATTAGCTGTTGAGTGCTCACTTGATCTGCCTTGTTCAGAACGACTCTTATCTTATCTTCATGCCCATGAAGGGATGAAATTACACGCTTGAATTCATCACTGATGTCCAGCTTGTGGGGATCAAACAGCAGTAAAATAAGGTCGCACTTGGATGCAAACCACTCTGTCACACCTGTGAAGTCATAACTACGTTGTGTCCGCTGCTTTTCTCCGGACAAAACTCTAGGGGTGTCAATAAAGGTAACTTGTTCCTTTGACGACATAGCCTTTCTCAAGCAGGCGCTTGACAAGCCAAGAAGCTATGAATCCACCAGCTCCAGTCACACACACGGTCGGCATTTGTGCTGGATATGTGCAAGAACAGTGTCTTGCAGGGATACTGCGGAAAGGCAAACAGGCTCCTATAGGAAGAACAAGATAGAACTGTAAAACAATGTAGAATTGAAGGTCGAAAGATATTTTGTATGACCGAGAAGGTTCTGGAGATGCAAGCAATAAAGGACAGAAACAACTGGAGTAATAAGCCTATCCGTCGTTGCTGCTGCTGCTGCCTGTCTCTGATTAATTGACGGCTACAAGCAGGGCCAAGGTTTATGCGCCCCAGTGAAGACAGTCTTTGCCCCAATTCATCATCGACGCGTATTGGGATAAGGTTCTCCGTTGTTGGCATTCGAATCTTAACGTTCCACTTCGACGATCCTCCATAGCTTATTCAAGTCTGTGTCCTCTCGTCCGCAACACAGCCCGTCATCAAGTTTATGACGCCACCTTTCCCTCTCTGTCAATCCTCTGTTTTTCCCTATCCTCCAGCACTCTCTTCCTGTGTCCCTATGACCATCGAGTATCAGCATGACAGTGTTGCGTCTCCTCCATTCGAACGCGTGAAGACCAGTCTTTTTTCCCCCCTTTTCGCCATTCGAATTCTCTTTTCCCAATTAGTCTCCTTTTCCCCTTCCTTTTCGTGACTTCCTCCGCTTTTTCTCTCCTTTCTCCCCCAATTAGCATCTTCACACCAGCTCGACTCTTGAATGTTTCTCCTACGTGCTGAGCCTTTTATGGTTACCCCAGTTTCAGCAGAACCCCATCCATGGGAGGTTGATCCAGAGGTGGGCAGAAATGCTCGTACAGCACCACTGTATGCAGAAGCATGATCCACTCGTCGCATTGCAGTTGCGGCTCTTGCAATATCTGAAAATACAGCTAAGGCATTCTTGTCAGTCAACCATACGAGTTCACACTCCCCGCCAAAACGGAGAACAAATATACTAATATCTGCGTCTCTCGGAAGGTCAAAGAGACCAACAACTAGCCTCGGATCCATATCCAGCACCGGATTAAAGACAGAAGCCTGTTGTTCCATATCTTTGGCGCCCATGTAAACAACACATTGTAACCCAAAACAAGCACACACTGTAACAGTGATAACTCCATGCTTCTCATAGCACATTTCAATGCTTAGCCTCCTTCTTTCCAACTCCTAGATGTGGAGGGTTATTATCATTAGGTATTTTTGATGTAGCTGGAGAAGGAGAAGACAAAGTCCTAACATGTTCACCAGCATCAGTTGTGCTTTCCATTCAACCTTGCTCAACATAGGCTGAAAGCATCTCATCATATTCGCCACTTTTGTCTCCAACTCCTCCCCACTATACATATACGCATAAAATAAATGTTATCACAACAACTAAGTATGTACAAAGTACCAAATCCCATGCACAACTTTTGGGTGGTTTACACACTTTGAATGCGCAGCAATATGACATCCACCCCCTCTAAACCTGCGCATCCTCCGGATGTGCCAACTATCCAGGATCATTCAACTCCACAAACAGGTCAAGTCCATCTTCTGATTCTAGTAAACCTGTTTCTCCATCAGCTTCATCATCCCAATGAAATTTCTGCCCCTTTCGAAACAGCTGATAGAGAACATCTGCAATATGAGCAAAATGAGGAATCCAAATCATGTAAAATACACAAGCTCCCACAAATCTCCGCACCTCTGAAGTAGTTGAGCAATACTCTGCAATCCTGTTTATGGCATCCACCTTTGCAAGAGAAGGCTTTCTGCCATAGTATCCAACCATATGCCCAACTATGATGACTTTATTAACAGTAAAGACAGATTTCAGCCCTGAAAACTTATGTCCAATATTTGCAGGATCCCTCAACATAGGCTGCTTCATAGCTTTTTCAATCTCTTCATCACTATCAGAAGGAAGCGGGCCTGCAACCGGCTTAACCTTCTTATCAACTATTTTATATTTTGTGTCAACCTTGGCATCATTCAAGCACTCTTTCCTTTGCTGCATTTTCTGCAAATTTTCAGCAACTTTCAACTCTGTTGGCTGAAAAATTTCAGCCTTTAGCTCTATGGACTGCATGGGTGCAGCCTGAAACTCTATATGCAGAAATTTTTTTGCATTCAACTCTGTTGGCTGAATGAATTCAGCCCTCGGCTCTATGGACTGCATAGACGCATCCTGTAACTCTGTATGCAGAAATTTTTCTGCATTCAACTCTGTTGGCTGAATGGATTCAGCCCTCTGCAATTCTATTAGCTGATCAAGATCAGCCATAAATTCAGTTTGCTGAGTTTTCTCAGCCTCTAACTCTGTTTGCAGCATAAAACCAGAAATTTCCTGAAACATATCCAAGGTTTGCACGGGTATGATCTTTGAACCTTTGCATACATCAGTTTTCAGCATTGCTCTCATCTCAAACAATGTATCTGCATAAGACATCCCTTCATACAATCCATCCACATGCTCTTCTGCTTGCAAGGTACTTGCATTCTTCAACTCTTTCTCCTTACGACCAATGTACTGCCTGGCAGCTCTAGGCAAATCTGAAATTTTCTGATAACTCACTGAACTATCTGAAGTAAACCCAACAAAGTTATTGGAGAAAGACTGACTGCCAGGAGGCGAGATCTCCTCTTTTCTCCGCTCCGTACCACTGGCGTCTCGCAAGACAGCGGTACCTAATGAAAATCCAACTCCTTCGCAGGTAGTGGTGCCTCACGCAAGGAGTCCCTGTTTCTCGGATGATTTACCCCAACAGTCATAAACTGAACAGCTCGCATACCATCTTTACTACGTATCCGTGCATAAGCTGATCCGTCATCCATCACTTTTGTTTCCATTCTTGCTTCTGTAATAAAAGGCTGTCCAAGAATAATCGGATAAGAGCATGAATCCTGAACAAAGCAATGATAATCCTCTTCAACATTACCAATAGAAATTCTGATACTCGGACAAGCAGCATACATATCACCAGAAGTATTATTGGCGGCTCTCATGCGCCAGCCATGCTCTGCATCCATAGGCCATTTGCCACTCTCATAAACACCTCGAGCAATAAGATTAATTTCAGAACCATGATCAACTAAAGCAATCAAGGGAATTTGTTTCTCTCCAATCCTTACCACTGTCTCAGTGGTTGCTCTAGCCCAATGACTTCGTGAAAAATGGCTACGAGGAATGAGAATAGGGGTCTCATCATCTTCATACTGCATAGGTTGCACTATTTTCTCCGATTGCGGATTAACAAAAGCATTCTCAACCATCACTGCATCATCATGCTCTTCTCCAAGAGCTCCATGCCACAATCCCTGTAAAGCAGGTCCTTCCATCGCATGTCGTTTCCTCCGCAAAAGATCCTGCATCTGATCCTGTATTTCTCTTCTAGCAATCCCAAGAGCCTCTCCAACAGTAAAAGTGACTTCACTATTCAAAATTCTTTCATGAAAAATCTTACTCATATCCGTTTGCATATCAAGGTCTGACAAGAGCTTGAATCCTGGCTCTTTTCTTGATTGCCTCTTTTCTTTCTGCTTGTCTTCCATTGGTTGATCAGAACCTGTTTGAGCTGGAGAATTTGGCATAGGTGGAGCTATAACAGGTGGTGAAACAAAGTCACCCCCTCTAGTCTTTTTGGAGGAACTAGGACCCTCCTCATCTCTTCTTCTCTTTTCTTCAACCATGGCATCTAAACCCTGCGTTTTAGCAATATAAGAAAAAATAGAATACCTGTCAACAGGAGAATCCCATCCTGTTTCTCCTCGGATGCTAGAGCCCACACAAGTCATAGTAGAAGTTTGAACTTTCCCTCTTCTCGCTATCTCTAAGGCAGAAGACCATAAGGCAGAGTCTCCATCAGATTTCTGCTCAAGCTGGACTCCAAAAGCTGAAGCATCTCCTCTAACACTCACATAAGCTGATCGCGTAGCCATATCATCAACAAGCTTCTTCATACCTCCCTTACCAAAGTTCGTGTCAAGAGGAGCGCCAGTCTCAGTCAGCCATATCTTCCCATCTTGTCCCCAGAACACTACATTCTTCTTACGTGCTTCCTGAAAAGCATCACAATCTCTGCAATGTTGGTGCTCTGTACTATCACACCAAATACATCGTCGCCCTTTTCTCTGACCAGCTGGAAAAGCAGTCACTGGAGTAGGTGCTACAGCAGGTACTGACATAAGTTGCTCCTTTAACTTACCAACTTCAGCTTTGACTGCTTCAATCGTCAAATCCGCCAAGCCTTTAATAACATCATCTAGAGATAAGGGCACTGGAGCAGCAGGAACTGGTGGATTCATAACAGGAGGAGTAGGCTTAGGCAAAGAAGTAGTAGGGGTAGAAGAAGAAGTCTCCAAGGATTTCTCAGGAACTGATCCTGTGTTTCGATGCAATCTGACTCTCCTGCGTTGCTTCTTGACAAGAGCATTCACAGCATCAATGACATGTCTCCACTCAGTCTTTAAACCTGAATCAGTAGCTTGATCTTCCAAAAGATCATCCAACTTTTCCTGTAAATCAGCATCTGCAGCTTGCAAAAATAACTCCACTTTCTGCATCTCCAAAGCTTGCTGTTCAGTCCCATCCAACTGATCATAACGGCTTTCAAACTCTCGTAAAAGAGCGGTAACAGAAAGTCCCTTATTAGGCATAGAAACCCATGCTAAAAAATTCCTGCGATTCATAAGACCTGTATCCTCCAGGAAATATTCATCTTTTAATGCCTTTTTAAATTCAGCCCAACCTGCATGTGCCTCTTGAATTTTTGCAATTCGACCTTCAAGAGCGCGCACCACGATCCGCAAGAAGTAGCGGCTCCAAACATCTTGAGAAACCCCAAAAAACTTCATCTTTTCTTCATACAAATGCAGGTAAGTTGACACTTGCTGGCCATTAAACTACTTCATCTCCTGTTGGACAGCTTTCAAGGCATCCATAGCATCACTGTCTCGTTTTGCATGAACTTGCTGCTGCATATACATGGTAAATGACTGAAACAGGTTCTTCATGACATTATCATCTGTCATCTCTTCTTGCGAGTCTCCCATCTTGCTGATGACGCAGCACTTTCACGTTGGGTTCACCAGAAATGTCAAAGAGATCGTGCAAGAGCTGCAGAACACGGGGTTCAAGGTACAGCAATGGAAGAGTCTAACAAGAAGAACTCAAATTTTTGATGACAAAGTTCACTATATTGCTTGTCAAATGAGTTACAAGAAATTCATGTTCAGGATAATCCGAAGTATTTCATAAACTGTTTCCATTCAGGTGTATGTTGACAGTTGCAGTAAGAAGGGATACACTCTTCACATCAGCATGTTCATTTCATAACTTGGCAGTTGCTAGTTCAGCAGAAATTTTCAGCATTGATACAAAACATTTTCATAAATTCTGCATTTCTGCCTCTTATCACAGACAGCATCCATTCTTCAAAACCTTTATCTTCTTCTTTCTACAGCCTGTTTTGTAAGTGTGTTGCAATGTATGATGTTTCGCATCATCCTAACAGATTTGTAAAATGGGCAGAACCTATCATAGCGGTAAAGGCATTCTATGTCAAATAATCTTCATGAAGAAGTTTGGCAAACTCCAAGATTATCTTTTCTGTTTCAGTGAAGGCATCTTTACAATTTCTCATCTCCTATCTCCTGTCCACAATCTCCCTCAAGTGAACATCAGAATACAACTCGGAAATTAGCATGTACCCTAAAGCATCAATTGGATCAAGTTCCATGACCTCATTATAGCAAAGCTTCCCAAGTGACAAGTTCCCATATTTTCAGTAGCCAGTCAACAAAGCTAATCAGCCAGTAACTTCTGGGAATGTAAACATACACTGGAGCAAATCTTGAGCTTCATTCTAGTATCCTTCTGCAAATGGGACTTGTTCAGGAGCCCAAGAGGGTGGTGAGGGAAGTCAAAGTCGACAGAGGTAAGGGCATAGACCTGTATACTGCATGCAATTAAAAGGGGAGGGGTAGTCAGGACTACAATGCTTTAGCCTCCCAAGAGCAACTAGGGACAAAGTATCCATCGCGGGATGGACTTGTCAGGCCATAAAAATCCCTCACACCTAACAGCATGTGCTCCACACCACCGCTGCCAGAAATCTTGTTCCCATAGAGGATTTGGCATCTGAGCACATTCAAACTTTGACAGAAATGCGGCTCTGTCACTTATGGGTCTGTCATTAAATGATCCAATGTAGACACAGACAACTTCTGGAGTGTTGAGAACTTTACCAAGAGACCACATGAGGGCTCCATAGACCCTCATCAGCTGTTGAGTGCTCACTTGATCTGCCTTGTTCAGAACGACTCTTATCTTATCTTCATGCCCACGAAGGGATGAAATTACACGCTTGAATTCATCACTGATGTCCAGCTTGTGGGGATCAAACAGCAGTAAAATAAGGTCGCACTTGGATGCAAACCACTCTGTCACACCTGTGAAGTCATAGCTACGTTGTGTCCGCTGCTTTTCTCCGGACAGAACTCCAGGGGTGTCAATAAAGGTAACTTGTTCCTTTGACGACATAGCCTTTCTCAAGCAGGCGCTTGACAAGCCAAGAAGCTATGAATCCACCAGCTCCAGTCACACACACGGTCGGCATTTGTGCTGGATATGTGCAAGAACAGTGTCTTGCAGGGATACTGCGGAAAGGCAAACAGGATCCTATAGGAAGAACAAGATAGAACTGTAAAACAATGTAGAATTGAAGGTCGAAAGATATTTTGTATGACCGAGAAGGTTCTGGAGATGCAAGTAATAAAGGACAGAAACAACTGGAGTAATAAGCCTATCCGTCGTTGCTGCTGCTGCTGCCTGTCTCTGATTAATTGACGGCTACAAGCAGGGCCAGGGTTTATGCGCCCCAGTGAAGACAATCTTTGCCCCAATTCATCATCGACGCGTATTGGGATAAGGTTCTCCGTTGTTGGCATTCGAATCTTAACGTTCCACTTCGACGATCCTCCATAGCTTATTCAAGTCTGTGTCCTCTCGTCCGCAACACAGCCCGTCATCAAGTTTATGACGCCACCTTTCCCTCTCTGTCAATCCTCTGTTTTTCCCTATCCTCCAGCACTCTCTTCCCGTGTCCCTATGACCATCGAGTATCAGCATGACAGTGTTGCGTCTCCTCCATTCGAACGCGTGAAGACCAGTCTTTTTTCCCCCCTTTTCGCCATTCGAATTCTCTTTTCCCAATTAGTCTCCTTTTCCCCTTCCTTTTCGTGACTTCCTCCGCTTTTTCTCTCCTTTCTCCCCCAATTAGCATCTTCACACCAGCTCGACTCTTGAATGTTTCTCCTACGTGCTGAGCCTTTTATGGTTACCCCAGTTTCAGCAGAACCCCATCCATGGGAGGTTGATCCAGAGGTGGGCAGAAATGCTCGTACAGCACCACTGTATGCAGAAGCATGATCCACTCGTCGCATTGCAGTTGCGGCTCTTGCAATATCTGAAAATACAGCTAAGGCATTCTTGTCAGTCAACCATACGAGTTCACACTCCCCGCCAAAACGGAGAACAAATATACTAATATCTGCGTCTCTCGGAAGGTCAAAGAGACCAACAACTAGCCTCGGATCCATATCCAGCACCGGATTAAAGACAGAAGCCTGTTGTTCCATATCTTTGGCGCCCATGTAAACAACACATTGTAACCCAAAACAAGCACACACTGTAACAGTGATAACTCCATGCTTCTCATAGCACATTTCAATGCTTAGCCTCCTTCTTTCCAACTCCTGGATGTGGAGGGTTATTATCATTAGGTATTTTTGATGTAGCTGGAGAAGGAGAAGACAAAGTCCTAACATGTTCACCAGCATCAGTTGTGCTTTCCATTCAACCTTGCTCAACATAGGCTGAAAGCATCTCATCATATTCACCACTTTTGTCTCCAACTCCTCCCCACTATACATATACGCATAAAATAAATGTTATCACAACAACTAAGTATGTACAAAGTACCAAATCCCATGCACAACTTTTGGGTGGTTTACACACTTTGAATGCGCAGCAATACGATAGCGCTGACCTAGAAGTCGAAGTAATAATAATCCCGATTTACGCTATTTTAGGGGAACGGAATGGGACTATACCTTATGGCAGAGAGATCGAGCCTTGCATCCCTCTCGTTTCCTATTCTCCTTGAACCAAGTGCAATGTGAATCCGCTTCGGACCTAGTGTTTCTGCGTAAAGTAGTTCACTCGGGTTCGATGGTAGTTGTCGTTTAGGAAATGACCAATAAGGAAAACCCTGATTCAGGTCAGTCCTAAGTGGGAACGGCCAAAATACTTCCGCTGCGTGACATACCCGAAAAGTCCTAGATCGCAAACCGCGTAACATTCCATGGGAGTGCCGGCGGAGCTTTCTAGACATCATTTCCGATGGACTGCTAAGACATGTCCTGAATACAACAGGTGGACACATTACACTTAAAGCCGCTCAAGGATCTCATGAAAGAACCTAAGTGGAAGTGGACTAAGGTGTGCGACTGACAAATTATTTTTGACCCCCAAAAGTGCTTAAAAATAGTCAAAAAATCTAAATTTCAAGGGAAAAATAGACTTCATTGAAGGCGGTAGCTGCAATCAGTATGATTTTAAGTGGCAAATCCCCAAAAGTGCTTTAAAGACCCACGGAGTGACGGTTGGGAAATTTTCATAATTTCTTGGCATGTCAAATGAGACTTTGGGAGATGTTCGGAATTGGGAGACTTTGAGATGGATGCCCAGGAATTTTTGGAAGCTGATTCGGACGCCGAACGGGGGAGGAGTGCCAAAATATGGCCAACCATTTGAGAATGGAAAGGGTGTGACCCTTTGGGTACCCCTTGGGCCCCCAAAATTTGACAATTGAGGGGGGGAGGGAAGAAATTTTCTTCACAAAAAAAAGAAGAAGATGGAGATGGCGGCAGCGCAAGTGCAAGCGCAAAATGGGGGTTGGGGGGGCAACAAGGCTTCTTCCACCTCAAAGCACCCCCCCTCCCCAACAGATTGCAAACATGATCTTTATCTTCTCTACGCTCTCTACCGACGCCTTTGCCCTTTGAAATGTATGCTCAAACGAGGAAGTGCAAAACTAGTCTTTCTCTCTCCTCTCTCTCTCTCTCCCCTTAAGGGGCAGTTCATGCCCATAAAGAAGAATGAAGACCAATTCAAGGATGCTTGCCCGGCGTGAACCAAATTGCTCCAAGATCAAGAGGAGGCACCCGTAACACACAAATAAGCGGTATGCCTCATTTTTATAAAGAAAATTTACTTCTTTTTTATGTTTGATGGTTGAAATGTAATTCATATGGAACAAAAACTTGTTTGGATCTTTTTTTCATTATGATTGAGGGTTGTGCATTAAAAAATTTCAGATCTATAAAGATAAATAGTCATAATATTTAAATTATAGCCTGAAAAGCACCCTTTTAGTGTAAAAATGAAGGTTTTATTGGTTTCGGGTGGGAGAAAAATATGCGCATGGAAAAAAATTCTGAGACAAAATATATTTTATCTATCATAATCAGTCACTAATCATAAATCAGAAAATAACCTATTTTTATGCACAAATAAATAGAGAAAAATAGTTTTAAAAAGGAAAAAATAGGATTTTCGCATTATAAAAATCTAGAAAATTATGATTCATGGTTGTGGCTGTATAACAAAGGTGAGGCATGAATTTTGGCTTTTTTTATGCATTATAGTTCATGTTTTTTCTATTTTATGCGAAAAATACATACAAAATAATACCCTTACACCTATGAAATGTAACATAACCTAAAGTTAGAGGGAAAGGGTGAGGTTAAGAGATAAAGAGGGATGAGAGGGTTTTAATTTCTGAAACATCTGATTGTGCATTTCATTTAGAATTGTAATAATTGAGTATAAGGGGCTAGTAGCATGAGAAATCAATGCTAGTCTCCATACATCGAAGCATACGTTTAGTGAAAATCATGAAAGGGTTTTTTTTCCCACATCACAAAATGTTGATTTAATAAATATTTTTTGTGCACCAGGATTATATGAACTATGCATAATGCATAACATGGTATCAGTCCTGGATTGCATAGCAATTGTCTTCCTAGGACATGACTTACATAGTGAGTTGAAAGGAGCCTTTGTTGTAGGTCAGTTGTATGCTTTCCTTGGGATTGTTTAGTGAGGATTTATATATTTTTGGATATTAAAAAACCAAGAAAATAGTGGGATTTGTGGATTATCTCTTATATGTTGGAGTGACTCATCTTGGGGCCAATCCCTGAGCTGTAGGAGAGTCGCACTAGAGCCACAGCAATTAGCCGAGGGGAGCTTCTTGATGTTTGTGTGACGAGGCACTATGCCTATATGTTATGGGATCTCCCTCTAAGAAGAAGGGAAGGTAAAAGTTGGACTACATATCAGCTACAAATGCATAGTTAAGTCTATCTAGTGTTCATCGGTATATTATAGATGCTCCTGGCCCACGAGACCGTGTGGTGGGGTTGTCTGTTTTGTGCATGAGGTCTGACTAGTGACATAGCGAGTGCTGGCCCATTTTGGGTCCCATCAATGGTGTGTCTACCATGAGCCGCCAACAAGTGGTGGTTCTGAATCTAGGGTTTCTTAGGACCAAATAGTTGGTTTATGTCCTCTGACAAGAACCATCAAGCCAAAATACAAAAAGTAGAACATGCTATAGGGATAGATGACAGTTGGACATTGTAAGGCATTATTCCCCTCAAAGAAGTAGATCACTATGCATAAGAGATAGTGGTTTTAATAACCTGAGTGTCTTAATTAGCCCTTTGAGCACAGGTGGAAGTCTTAGTACTTCCCCACTTCCAGTCAATCAACCCACTTCAAGTGGGGGTGTAGTTTTACCTAGACAAACTCTTGTTGTCAATCTGGTTATAGCCATGGCACAACCCATCACAATTCCAGTAGTAGGTACACCAGATTTATCGGCATTAGGAGCACCTTTGCCCATCTTCCATGGGTTAGGAGAAGAAGATAGAAAACTCCATATTAGGGAGTTTCAAACACTCATGTTCAACTATCAAATCCAAGACAAAGGACACCTAATGATGTTCTTTAATATGATGTTAAAAGGAAGGGCAATAGTATGATATCATGGTCTACAGGCCAGAACCATAACTAGCACTGACCAATTCTTCACGGCCTTCCGTAGAGAGTTTTCTCCTGAGAGAGGTGCACAGTATTGGTTGTGTGTCTTGAATGTAACAAGCCAAGAGCCAAATGAGAATATCCACACCTATGCCAAGAAGCTAAAGCAAGTTCTTCGCAAACTGAATACTTATATCCCCATTCCACCGGCTGCACAACTGCAATATTTTCTACATGGATTGGATTTCAATATCCAAGTGCAGCTTAGTGGTGTTGCTTTGGCCAACATTGACATTGCTATTACCCAAGCAGAAGGAGTGAAGTCTCACTTGCAAGTGGCTTATGCAGCAAGGATAAATTGGAATGGTAATAATTTAGCCTTGACCAATGGGAGTCAAGGGAACCCCATGTCAAATGTGAATGGTAGAGGGAGTATCATGCGAAATCTGCCTATATTACGAGCTCCTCCCAATAGTATGACTATGCTTATGGCTAGCCAGACGGAACCACTACATAGTGAAGGCCAAATAACAAATCCTAATGTTTTCCTAGTAGGTCTGCAGCCAATTCCTAATCAAGTGGTTAGGTCGATGGGACGATAGAGAGATGATCGTGGCTATGAGTCGAGTGCCTCTAATGTCCTTGGTAAAGTTAAGGACATGATGAAATACTACACCGATATCATTTCTAAACAATATAGACAAATAGCTGTGGATGTCAATTTTATTAAGAAGTAGCAAAATTTGATAGGGAGTCGATTCCCTGAAGAGGGTGCCCCCTCAAGATTCAGCTATAAGTGGTGTGGTGGTCAATATTTCCCTAGGAATTTCCCAAATGTCAAATGCGATATTGGTGCACAGATCATTCGCCATATGCGCGCATAGTGAGCGTCAGAAGGTCCCCAAGAACAAAAGAACTCTACTTTTTGCACACAAATCAATGAAGAAAGATTGCACGACATGAACAAGAGACCAATTGGGTGCAATCTACCCCCATGCCTTGTGTGAGCGCTCCACAAAGCATGTATTTAATATATTATTCATCTTCAAGCTCAAATAATAGCCCAAATTACAAAATAGCATGCTTTAGCTTTTGAGTTTGCTTTTATGCCAATAAAGAATTAAAGCTAATGGGCGCCCAAGAAGTCAGACGGTACCCAAATACAATGTCCAATACAAATATTTAAATCGTGCATCCACGCGCATACAAAAATAATAAATTATCAAGCGCTTTGATAAATAAGTGCGATAAAATATAGGTGCCATGCCTAAGGTACGTGCCCATAAAAAATATTGATGATAACTTGAATACACGCTATCCTCCAATGCTTTCCACTGCCACCACTGCTTGCTCTACACATCAACTAAAGCATTCACAATTGTTAGAAAAATAATACAATTAAACCGACAAAAGTGAATACAATATGGTTTACAAAAGTGAATGCCTCTTCAACAGGATGGTTTTTAAACTTGACCAAATATCTAGAATATCTACGGCCAGTTCTAGTGGTCATAAAGTCAATATCTATAATAGTTTCAGGCTCAAGGATTTTAGTTTCATCATCTAGTAAAGGAGGATTTTCATAGACAGGGTGTACAAGTAATTGGCCTCTAAAAGGTCATAATAAACTGATATGAAAGGTGTTGTGGATTTTCCAATGTTGTGGTAGTTCTAGTTTAAATGCATTGTCATTGATTTTGTGTATAATCTTGAATGGTCCATAAAATCTAGGTGCTAATTTCACAACTGGGTGTTTATCTACACTTTGTAATCTTCGTTTTTCTATGCATAACCAAACATAATCATTAACTTTAAAATTCATAGCTTGCCTTTTCTTATTTTCTTGTTTTGTATATGATTGCTGAGCTTTGGCAATCATATCTTTAACTTCATCAAAAATAGTGACATACATGTTAGCAATATCATCAACAGTTTGAATTTTGTTTGATAATGATGCAACAGGTATAGGCAATCGATATCCATAAATAACTTCAAATGGTGCTTTCTTTGTAGCTGTATGTGGTGTATTATTATATGCAAACTGAAGTAAATGAGATGTGTATCCCATGTGTGTGGTTTTGAAATGGTGTAAGCACGCAAAAGATCTAAAATAGTACTGTTAGTAGCTTTTGTTTGATCGTTTGTTTCAAAATGAAATGCAGATGAAAAATCAATCTTTGTTCCTAAGTTAGCAAACAAAGTAATCCAAAAATTATTACAAAATCTAGAATCACGATAAAAAATAATGACTTTTGGTAAACCATGGTTAGTGAAAACAGTTTTAAAAAATAATTGAGCAGCTTGAGATGCAGTTAAAGTTTTCTTGCATGGAATAAAATATGCTTATTTGCTAAACCTGTCTACAACAGTCCAAATCATATCATGGTTAGCTTTAGTGTTATATAAACCAGTGATAAAATCCATTGAAATATGTTCCCATGGTCGTGATGGAATAGATAATGGCATTAGTAAACCATATTGTTTACCATGGTGTCTTTTAACTCGTTGACAAACTAAGCATTTAGATACAAAGTTAGATACATCAGTGTCCATATGTGGCCAATAAAAATCTTCAATCAATGTATGCAAAGTAGATATAATTCCTCTATGACCTTGATATGGAGGACAATGAATTTCATTCAAAACAAATGATTGAAATGGAACAATCACACATAATCTTTTTTCATAAAACATGAATCCATTATTGTAAGACAATGAATCAATAGGAATCCAATTATTTGCAACTAGTTTATTCTAATCAGCTTGAAAAGTAAGATCTTGATGATAAGTATCTTTCATAGGGATAAGGGAATCAAATGATATCACATAAATATTATGAATTGTCGGTCTTCTACTCAAAGCGTCAGCTACAACATTCTCTTTTCCAAGTTGATATTGTATAAGGGGATGAAAACTTTGAATAAAAGTGGCCCATTTAATGTGTCGGTCAAATATTTGTGGTTGACTAAGGAGATGTCTAATGCTTTGTTGGTCTGTTTTTATCATAAATTTAGATCCCATTAAATAATGTTTCCATTGACGTAAGGCTTCTACTATAGCTAGCAATTTTTTATCATAGGTAGAGTATTTAAGCTCAGATGATTTGAGTTTATAGCTAGAGTAGGCTATGGGATGATTATCTTACATAAGGACGGCTCGTATTCCAGATCCACTAGTGTCAGTAACTACTAAAAAGGATGGTCTACTGAAATCAGGTAGTTGTAATACAGGAGCATGAGTTAAAGCATGTTTCAATAAATCAAAGGATTTTTGTTGATCGTTAGACCAGTTATACACAATACCCTTCTTTAAAAGTTTAGTCAAAGGTAATGCAAGTAATGAAAAAATCCTCACAAAATTTCTATAAAAACTAGCAAGACCTAGAAAAGAACGTAATTCATGCACATTTTTGGGTATGGGCCAATTTAAAATTGCTTCTATCTTTTTAGGGTCGACTTTAATACCTTCTAATGAAATAATATGTCCTAGATATTCAATTTCTATTTGGAAGAATTCACTCTTTTCTGGATTAGCATATAATTGATTGTCTTTTAACAACTTCAAAACTAAAGACAAATGTTCATAATGCGAATTTTCATTTTTATTGAATACTAATATATCATCAAAGAAAACTATAACACAATGCTAATGTTTCAGAAATATGTGATTCATCATACAACTAAATGTGGCTAGTACATTAGTTAAACCAAAAGGCATAACTAGAAATTCATAGTGTCCTAATTGTGTTCTAAATGCAGTTTTGAATATATCAGATTTATCCAATCTTACTTGATGCTAGCTAGATTTAAGATCTATCTTAATGAATATGACATATTCTTGTAGCTTATCCATAAGATCATCTACCCTAGGAATCGGATATATATTCTTAACAGTAATTTTATTTAGGGCATCATAATCAATGCACATGTGATAAATATTATTTTTCTTTTTTACTAATAATACAGGTGTGCCAAATGGAGAACTACTAGGTGGAATTAATCCTCTGTTAAGTAATTCTTCTATTTGATTTTGAATTTCTTTCTGTTCAATTTGGTTATGTCTATATGGTGCTTTACATGGTGGTTGTGTTCCAGGAATTAAATCTATTTTATGATCTTCAGGACAAGAAGGTGGTAGTACAGGTGGTAAATCAGCAGCAAAACAATCTTGAAATTGGGTAAGAAATTGTGTGGGCCTAGGATGCATTTGTGTTTCTTTAGCTTGAAGTTCATTTACCCATATTAAATAAGATTTACTACTTTTAGGTAATGCACGTTTAGCTTGAGTATGAGTAAGCAGTGGAAATTTATTGGAAGAGTGCATACCATGCAATGTGATTTGTTTTCCTTGAAAATAAATTTTAATTGAATGCGTAGAATAATCTATGTCAGGATTGTATTGATGATGCCAAGGCATTCCTAAGATAATGTCACTAGACTGCAAAGGTACAACTAGAAAATTTCTTCGTTCAGTATATTGACCAGTTTTAATTTCTAAATTATGCACCTCTTGTGTTCCATTATATCTTGTGCCTAGGAATGCAACCTTAATGCGATAATGTGTAGAAACAATTTGTAAATTCAATTCTTTGACTAACTTTGCAGAAATAAAGTCATATGTGCTCCCATCATCATGTAAAATAGTCTTTTCTTTACCATGCACAAAACATTTCATTGTTAACAAAGAATGGGGAGTTGACACACCTCGCAAAGTATCCGAAGTAGTACCAATGTCGTCATCATCTTCCGTAAAGTCCGACATTTCCTCACGTTCTTCTTCTTCTATTGTGCCCAGATAATTGATATGGACAGGTGGCTTTTTGGTTTGGCAATTGGCTGCTAAATGTCCAGGTTGATGGCATTTGTAACAAACTATGGGTTTTGCTTTAGATACATTATTGGTAATGGCAGGAAGTTTAAGAATGTTGGGATTTGACTGTGAGGATGGCTTAGGGTTTGGATTGGTGTTTGATGGCAAGGCAAGTGGTCGTGTCTAAGATTTACGGAATGAAGATGGAAGAAAATAACTTTGATTGAATCTTCGAAAATTTGAATTGAATTGTTTGGAACCAAAGTGACCATTTGTTGGAAATTGTTGTGGTCGCTTGTCTCTTCCGCGAATCTTGTCTTCAGTGTCATGGGCTAAGGAAATTGCATCTTCAAGGGTTGTTGGCTTGAACATATTGACTTCCGCATAGTAATGTCCAAGTAGGCCAGACATAAACTTGCATTTATGAGTTACTTCAAGTACATCTTCGAGCATACATAGTTGCAGTAGAGCATTCCAGAAAAGTTCAATGTATTGGGAAATAGGTTCCCGATCTCTTTGTTGTAGAAGATCCCATTTCTTGATGGCTTTTTCATGGAATTGAGGAGGAAGGAAATTCTGCAAAAATTTCTTTTGGAAAGTATCCCAAGTAGTAGGGCAATCAACGCTCTTGTGGACCACAATCCACTATAAGGATGCTCGGTCAACTAAATGGTTAGTGACACATTTAATTTTGTCTTTCTCAGCATATGTTTCTTCATGGAAGTAATCATCAAATTGACTGATAAAAGCAAGTACAATCTTTCCATCGCGTGATCCATTGAAAGTACGAAATTTGACGTTTCTTTTACTTATCTTTGTTTCTTTGCGAATAGATTGGGCTTCAAGTGTCGCATCGATGGTACGTTGTATAAGATCTTTGCGTTGTGATCCATCTTGGTCGGTGGTAAATCGTTGCAAATTGGCCAATTGAACTTGTAAAGCTTGTCGATCTCTTTGTTCTTCTTCAAGCTGCATCATAATCAAATCCAACTTTTGCTCCATCGTTGGTTCGAGTAAATCACCTTCAGCCCCATAAGATCTCAAAACCTTATTAGCGGGATGAGCATAGCTCAAAGGCAGGTTTACAAGGCTTGTACATTTTGTTTGGCTTTTGTAGTCTTTCTCCTTTGCGTTTGTGGTATTCATTATCACAACTCTCTTCCAAAAGAATAGTGTTGCGTAGAAACTGCGTATGACTTGCGTATGAACTTCTGTTCTTGCTGAAACTAGTTCAGCAAGTCTGCAAGTGTGAACAATGTCTACCAGAGAGCAATAGACTAGTTCGTGTGCTTTTGCATGTGAACTATCTCTATGATAGTTGTTGAGTAAGTCTTTAGTGACCTTGTGACTTTGGTGACTTGCAAAAGTAAGAAAGCTTAAACTTAAGAGCTTAAGGAACCAATTCCATTTTTGTGGACGTCAGGATGTTGGCGGCAGAATCGGCAATAGCCAAAAGATACTCTCGCCACAGACTAATTAATTCAATGAAATAAGCTTTTTAATAAACTTATTATTAAACTTATTAAGCTTTGTATTAAAGCTTTGAAGCTTTGGGCTATGGAGGGAAAGTTTTCTTATCTGTGTATCACGACTTGTTGAAGGAAATTTGCCACTGGTCCTTTGTCAAGATTGTGGGAGAGAAGGAAGGAGTCTCGCTTGAAGCTTTCTTGCTTGCACAATGGGGGAAGACACACAAGGGTGGAGGCTGAAAACAGTTTTCCTCTTCTTAGTTGTGTAAGCCAAAAAAACTCAAGTACAAAGAAATAGAAGAACCCTATATATGGGTCTCAAACCAAACTCAACTAACTAAGGTGGCATACTAACTGAGCCACGAACTAGAGTAGATAAGGATAGCTATCATGTAGCTATTATTCATGGGCAGTGTACCAACCGCATCTGCAACTGACAAGTCGGTGACATAAATACACAACGATCACCCTGGCGTATCACGAGTGGAGCTCGATATCTCAACACTCCCCCTCGAGCTCAATCCCAATTCCTGCACACCAAGCAGGTCTCTGAACTTGCGCAGCTTCTATGCGCCCAAAGCCTTCGTGAATATGTCAGCTACCTGATCCTCTGTGCTGACATAAATTAGATCAATAAGACCTAGTAAAACCCTGTCTCGCACATAGTGATAATGCACCTCAATGTGCTTTGTTCTAGAATGATAGACTGGGTTATTTGCCAAGTGTATACTACTCATGTTGTCATAATAAATGACAACTGGTCCATCTGTAGACTGATGCATATCATAAAGTAGCTTATGCAACCAAGCTACCTCACATGCAGCCATTGCTGCACCCCTGTACTCAGCCTCTGTGCTCGACAAGGCAACTGTAGGCTGTTTCTTGCTACTCCAAGTGACTGCAGCACTCCCAAAAGAGAACACATATCCACTGGTAGATCGTCTATCAGAAATACTACCAGCCCAATCAGCATCAGTGTATCCATGCAACTATATCTGAACCCCAGTCTCATAAAATAGTCCATACTGCAATGTGGACTTCACATACCTGAGTATGCGTCTAGCCGCATCCAAATGTGGTTTCCTTGGAGCCTGCATAAACTGACTTACCAATCCAACAGCATAGCTCAAATCTGGCCTGGTAATAGTCATATAAATCAAACTTCCTACTATGCGTCTGTACATAGTAGGGTCTTCTAGAAGCTCACCTGCATCTGTGCTCAGCTTCACATTCTGCTCCAAAGGAACTGAAATAGGCTTACAGCCTGTCATCCCATATTTGGACAGCATGTCCAATCCATACTGCCTCTGCAAGAGCTGTATCCCACTTGGTGATCTAATCACCTCAATGCCCAAGAAATAACGCAGCTCTACCAAATCCTTCATCTCAAACTTCTGCTTCAATAGCATTTTCACATGAAGGATATCTTCATCACTGTCACCTGTCATAATCAAATCATCAACATAAATGACAAGTAGCATAATACCTTTCTCCGTCTTTCTCACATAAAGTGAGAAATCTGCCTTGGAAATCTGAAAGCCAATAGTGACAAGATACTGTCCTATCTTGTCAGACCATGCTCTAGGTGCTTGCTTCAAGCCATACAAGGCTTTTTTCAACCTGCAAACAAACTCAGGATGAACAGCATGCACATAACCTGGTGGCTGCTCCATATAGACCTCTTCTTGCAAATCACCATGCAAGAATGCATTCTTTACATCCATCTGATGTAAAGACCATCCCTTTGATGCAGCCATAGCAATGACTGCTCTTACGGTTGCCATCCTTGCAACCGGGCTGAATGTTTCTTCATAGTCAATGCCATATGTTTGTGCATACCCCTTGACTACTAATCTTGCCTTGTATCTATTCACAGAACCATCTGCATTGTGCTTCACCTTATAAACCCACTTACAGCCAATTGCATTTTTATCTTTAGGCAAAGGTATCAATTCCCATGTAGCATTTTCTTCCAAGGCATCCATTTCTTCATCCATGGCTTTCTCCCATTTTTCTTTTCCCATGGCTTCCTCAAAAGAAGTGGGTTCTGGTTCCTGTATCACTTTAACCATATATGCATAGTGAATGGCTGTAAATCCATCATATTTCAGCCTATCCATAGGATACCTAGCTCTCGTAGACCTGCGCAAAGTAGGTTCACTCCCAGGTGCTCTCAAAACATCCCTGGTCTTCCTTACTCCAGGTGTAACAATAGAAGGAATACCCAACTCATCATCAATGCTCTGTTCTGAGCCACTGGATTCACCATCCACATAAGAGTGACCTGCATTCACATCAAACATGGGCTGATCAACCTTCTCTTTTCCTTTTCGTGATACCTGCATACCACTATCTGCATTACTTTGAGAAGATTCTCCTGATCTCAATCTGCCTGTCCATGGCGAAGAATGTGAACCACTACTAGAGGACGCTCCAGGTCCACTAATATTTTGTGACTGCTGCTGTGAATTTTGTGCAACATTACCATTTTGTGCATCTACATCATCAATCACATTTACTGGTTTATACCAGCTACTCATCTCATCAAAAACAACATCTCTGCTCACTGTAAACTTACGAGTAGAAGGGTTATAGCATCTATACCCTTTTTGCTGCAGAGAATAACCAATAAAGATGCACTTCTCAGCTTTTGGATCCAACTTGGATCTCAACTCATCTGGCACATGTACATAGGCAATGCAACCAAAAATTTTCAAATGAGAAATATCTGGTTTCCTACCAGTATACCTCTCCTCTTGAGTCATTCCATGTATTGCTGCAGTGGGAGTCCTGTTCATTATGTAGACTGCTGTAGCAACTGCTTCAGCCCAATAAAAATCTGGCAAGTCTTTTTCATTGAGCATGGCACGAGATACCTCTCCAATATGCCTGTTTTTTCTTTCTGCAATTCCATTTTGTTGTGGGGTATGACTGCATGAATATTGCTGCTTTATGCCATGCTCCTGCAGGAACCTTGCAAACTCATTTGAGAGGTACTCTCCCCCTCCATCTGACCTTAGGCATTTTATCTGCAGGCCTGTTTCTTTTTCAACCATCGCTTTAAGAGTTTTGAAATGCCCAAAAACTTCACTTTTCTTTTTCATAAAATACACCCAAACTTTTCTGCTATAGTCATCAATAAAACTGAGAAAATAATGACAGCCTCCAAGAGATGCAGCTTTAGTTGTCCACACATCAAAGTGGATTAATTCCAATGGCTTCTCACTCTCTTGAACATGTCTAGGAAATGGTTTCCTTGCCTGTTTTCCAAACTGACAGGCTTCACATACCTTATGCATTTCTGCAACCTTGAATTTCGGCAAACCTGCAACAATATTTTGGGCCTGCATTGATTTAAGTCGCTGTACATTAACATGACCAATGCGTTTATGCCAGATATCAATATCTGCAACTACATCGGTCCCATGTGCAAACATTGCTGCACTCAATTCACACATGTCTGCATCCAATGTAAACATTCTGCCCTTCTTCTTTCCTTTTGCTATCACGTGACCTTTATTTTTCATATCCTCAACAAAGCATCCATGAGGATTAAATTTGACCTGCAAGCCCTGCTCGACCATTTGACCAACAAAAACCAGATTCTTGGTGATATTCGGGACATGAAATACATCGGACAGGTATTTCTTTTTCCCATCCTGCATAGACAAAGGAATTTTTCCAATTTGCACAATAGGATGTGCAGTATCATCATCAGTCTCCACAAATCCTAGTTTTTCCATTTTCCTTGCATCCTCCATCCATTCTGCATGACCTGTCATATGGTTTGATGCACCTGAGTCAACATACCATACATCGCTGCTTTCTTCTGCACTTGTCACAGAATTATTCATGTGTTGCACCATAAACAAATGCTCATTTCTGTCATCACCCTGTCTACTAGAGGATGCATAATTTCCTTGTTGCAGTTTTCCATTCATGATGTCATTCTGCTTTTTATAGCAGTCTTTAGCCATATGACCCATTTTACCACAATAGTAGCATTCAACATTACTGTTTGCATTTTGGCCTCTTTGCCATCCACCACGACCTCTTTGGCTCCCCCTGCCTCTAGAGTTACCACGTCCTCCTCCATAGGACTGGTTTTCTTGAGTTTGCTGCATATTCTGATTTCTACCACGACCTCCATATCGGCCTCCTCTACCTCTGCCTCTACCTCTTCCAGCATTTGAGTAGAAGACAACTTCTTTTGAAGTTCCTTCTGAAGAAGATGCACCACCATTTCTTTGCTCCTCAGAAATTAGAAGAGCAATCAGCTCCTCAAAATCAGGAAATCTTTCACGAACTGAAATGGATGTTCGAAACTGTGCGTAATCCTTTCCTAGACCATTCAAGGTCACAGAAACTAAATCATCATCTTCCACTGGTGACCCAATGGAAGCAAGTGCATCTGCAATCTTCTTCACCTTCATGTGGTAGTCGTTGATGCTCATATTTTCTCTTTGCACATTGTGCAACTCTTGCTTGAGCTGCATTTTCCTGGCTTGTGTATTTGTGCTATACATTTTTGACAAAGTATCCCATGCCTCCTTTGGCGTACTTGCATCCTGAATATGCACAATCATAGAGTCTGAAATGCTGATAGACAGCCAATACATAACTTTCCTGGCTCTCTCATGCCATGCTTTAAATGCCTGCATTTGCTGTTGATTGGGAACATCAGGAAGAACTAGTTCTTCTTCATTTCCTGCAACAAATTCCCAATATCCTTTTCCCATAAGGAAATTCGTCATTCTAAACTTCCTTATTGTCAAGCTTTTCAGTGACAATCTGTGAAAGAGAATCAGATGCCATTACAGAAGACTGCAAAAAATTCTGTCACTGCAAAAACCACAGCTTCACCCTCACAAGGGAAAATCTGCAAAACTGGCGAAAGTGGTATTTGACCACACAGTCACTTCCTAGTGACGATTTTGCATCAACAGGCAACAGGGATGATTCTGTAACTCCCAATGTCTTTGCGCACAAGCATACAATGCAATTTTTACAGTAACTATTCACCGACCTGTAGAACAGTGGCTGCACAGCATAAAACTGAGCCTTTTCCTGAGTGCGTGCAGAAAACTTCCGCCTCCAAAATAGGCCCCGAAATGGCCTCAAATCAAAAAAACAAGGTCGCCAAGGACTAAAGCCCTTTCCCGCAGCATATACTGCCCTCTTGCTTCACCGCGAAGGGCGTCTCAACCTGAGACAATGCACTCCTTCACTTTCCGGCTGTGCTACCTGCAGAGATCTGCTCCCGAAACAGAAAATGAAAGCAACACTGCTCCTCTTACCAGAACACCGCGAGCTTGGCTTGCTTTCTTGAGCTCCTTACCACGAACAAGGCTCTGATACCGTGTCAAGATTGTGGGAGAGAAGGAAGGAGTCTCACTTGAAGCTTTCTTGCTTGCACAATGGGGGAAGACACACAAGGGTGGAGGTTGAAAACAGTTTTCCTCTTCTTAGTTGTGTATGCCAAAAAAACTCAAGTACAAAGCAATAGAAGAACCCTATATATGGGTCTCAAACCAAACTCAACTAACTAAGGTGGCATACTAACTGAGCCACGAACTAGAGTAGATAAGGATAGCTATCATGTAGCTATTATTCATGGGCAGTGTACCAACCGCGTCTGCAATGACAAGTCGGTGACATAAATACACAACGGTCACCCTGGCGTATCACGAGTGGAGCTTGATATCTCAATATCGTTCATCTACAGAGGCTGGTCTTTCACGATCAGAGGGTGTAGAAGGGGGTTTTTGACCATCAAAAATACACTGGTATTGACTGTTCGCGACGAAACTGATTATAGAGCTTGATCCTTCTAGGAGCTTTGCTTTCACGCAAGATGGTAAGCGATTGGAAGCTCTCGATCTCAGCATTGCTCTGATACCATTGATGCACAGATCAGTCGTCGTATGCACGCGTAGTGAGCATCAGAAGGTCCCCAAGAACAAAAGAACTCTACTTTTTGCACAAAAATCAATGAAGAAAGCTTGCACGACATGAACAAGAGACCAATTGGGTGCAATCTCCCCCCATGCCTTGTGTGAGCGCTCCACAAAGCATGTATTTCATATATTATTCATCTTCAAGCTCAAATAATAGCCCAAATTACAAAATAGCATGCTTTAGCTTTTGAGTTTGCTTTTATGCCAATAAAGAATTAAAGCTAATGGGTGCCCAACAAGTCAGGCGGTACCCAAATACAATGTCCAATACAAATATTTAAATCATGCGTCCATGTACATACAAAAATAATAAATAAATATCAAGCGCTTTGATAAATAAGTGCGATAAAATATAGGCTCCATGCCTAAGATACGTGCCCATCAAAAATATTGACGATAACTTGAATACACACTATCCTCCAATGCTTTCCACTGCCACCGCTGATTGCTCTACACATCAACTGAGCCATTCACAATTGTTAGAAATATAATACAATTAAACTGACAAAAGTGAATACCTAGCAATCTTCAACTACATAAATAAATTGGTTAGAAATCAATCCGAACCTTAATATGTATTTTACGAAATCACCCGCTATGGAATCACCCATATACACATAAAATTAACAAAACACCTGGAAAGGATAGACGCCCCCATCGACTTCTCACACAAAGAATCCACGTTGTGTATGAGCCTCGGTAATAATAAAATTTTACGGAATCCACCGCAAAACCTCACGGAATCCACCGTGGAATATGCCTCCTGGCATCAGATATTTGCAAAAAGTTTGGCCACTTAGTGTTGAGAAAGAGAGAGAGAGAGTACGATAGAGATACACAAGACATACTCCCAAAGAATGATTCATATTGATGTAGAGTTAGTATATATAGGTGAGACCCAAGTCAAGTGAGAGATGATATATATAGTTGTAACTCCTCTTAATATTCCAGTGGATGAAACAGTCCCCAGATATAAATCACCCACTCCTTTGACTTGACAAGTCGTATCATCCACAAGGTAAACAAACTTCTTGACATGAAGAGAATGATAATTGTGAAGCCACTGCGATTGATATGTCATGTTTCTAGTGGCACCTGAATCAACGATGAATAGAGAACCATCATGAACATGAAGTGATGGACAAAATTGAGCTCCTGATGAGTATGATCATCATCAGTTGTAGTTTGTTGAACAATATAAGCTTGAGAACGTTCTTCATCATATCTGCGCTTCTTGCCATTGATCCCTTTGAGACGAATTGATAGCTTTCATATACGATATTGGATCCTCTTGGACAGACATAGCATCATCAAAGACATCATATTCAATAGAATAGAATCCATGCTCTATCTCAATAGGAAGATCGACATATATCTCCAAATTTTCATCAATCTTCTTTGGAGGTGAAGGAGGTTTATGATCATTAGAATTAGTAGACTCACAAAGCAAGTAAGGAAATGCACTAAGCAAAGACTGTGTATCATCTAAAACATCTGACGACCATGTGCCACCCATAGTCTTCTCATCAAATATAGCATCACGACTAATGATAACCTTTTGAGTAGAAGGATCATAAAATTTGTAACCTTTGGAATGATCTGAATAACCAAGAAAAATAACCTTCAAACCTGGAGGATCCAACGAGTGCCCTTGGGCACATGAATATATTAGGACGTCCACCCTGCTAAAAATATGAAGCGACACGCTTGCGAGCAACAAAAACAGCATCAAAATCCCTTTGTTCGCGAGTGACCAAAACAGCATCAGATTTTTCCAAATGATGCTCATGATGTTGAGAATATTCAATAAGAGATATGCATGCTTTGTCAAAGTGGATATCATCCTTGTTAGACAAAATAGTGATGATATTGTCATATAAAGGATCTTTGATGGTATGAAGAAGTTGAGTAACAATTTGATTTTTAGCAACAAGAGCGTTGGCAGCACCAAGCTAATTAATAATGTCTTTAAAAGCCTCGATATGAGAGTGCATAGAAGTACCAACCTTATATTGAAGATTCTTCAAACAAGTTTGGAGATATAAAATTTCAGTGATCGATTTCTTCTCAAACGTTGAGATAAGATACTCCCAAACAGCATGAGAGGTTTCCAGATGAAAGACATTCAACACTTAGCTGCTACCTGTTGTTGGAGTAATATTAGTTCTCTCAAACAAGGGAGTAAATTGCCCGGTCCAATTAACCATCGTGCACAAGGGAATAATCTCCAGCAAGATGAGGGACCAAGAAAAATACTACAACGAGGAAAGGCTTTTGTAGGGGAGTTGCCTCATGGCAGTGGAGTCAGCCTTATTGAGGTTGTATGTGTCAATGACACTGAAACTTCTAATCTACGAACCGTAACAAGAGGTCAAAAGATTAAAGAGAGTGACAAAGGAACTGTAAAACATGTTGAGGGAAAACCTAAGCAAGAGGCTAGGGGAAAGCAAGTTCTGAATCTTGATATGGAAGGTGGTCCTTTAAGACTTGTTGTTAGTCTGAGAACGATAAGGGATTGCCAAGAAAGAAGGAAAAAGTTAAAAAAGAGGCACTAAAGCTGGTCCAAAGAACAAGGGAGAGAATGGTTTGGCACGAGAAGAGAACTTTGGCTAACTACCACGACTTTGACCTAGCAAGTTCTCTTTGCAAAGTTAAACCAAATGTGAACCTCTTGCAACTGATTAAAATTTCTCCAAGAGTATGCAAGGAATTCAAGAAAATCCTGCATATTGGGTATATTATAGAACCTTTGGGCATATCTAGAGTGGGGTTCGATCATGCTGAAAAGCATTGCTCTAGGGTTCAAGCATACGTGGATGGAATATTAGTAGAGCATGCTATTGTGGACATTGGATCCTCTGTCAATATCATGAGTTCAAACTTGATGGATAGGCTAGATCTCAAAATTCAAAAATACAACTCTACACCTCTTAGGATGGCGGATGAAAGTCTACGATAACCATCAGGTTGCATTTGCAGGATGTCCTAGCTATGGAGTTTTGCTAGATTTGCCATGGATCTTACGAATAGACTGCCAAGTCAATATATCTGTTGGCCGAGTGATTCTAGATAGAGGTGCCAATCGTGTAATAGTGGATGCTTACCCTCACTTGCCTCAGAGTGAGAGGGCTCCTTTATTCTCTAACAAACTAGAAACAGTAGAAGATCCATCTCCTAATGAGATGTCATTGAGCGATGGATCTAAAGAAGGGTCCACTACATAGGACATTTATCAGATTACATTGAATGAGCTGATAGATCCTCAAGTTCGAATACAAGACGCGAACATAATTGAGTTGGACCTTGGTATGCGTCATGATTTGCGGCCAATTAAATTAGGTTCCATGCTTATTTTGGAAGAGAGAGAGGACTATGTGTCCCTAATTCACGAGTTTTGCGACATCTTTGCTTGGAGCTACGACAAACTTAGGGGCATCCCCCCCAATGCGGCTATGCATACTATTCCTATAAAGGAAAGAACCCACTGTACGTCAAAAAGTAAGGCACATGCCTTTTGAACTAAGGAAGGGGTTGTTTGAGGAGCTATAGAAATTGCAGAAAGCAAGTTTGATCTTTCTTGTTTAGCATACTAATGGTGTTCACCAGTTTTGATTAGAAAGAAGAATAACAATCCAATCTGACTTTGTGTAGATTTTAGAGAGCTAAATAAGCAAACAGTCAAGGACTACTATCCATTGCCCTTTATTGACCAAATTTTGGATCAATTAGCGAGTAGGGAAGTATATTCGTTCATGGATTGCTTTGTAGGGTACAATCAAATGGCGATTGCTAAGCAAGACAAGCTTAAAATGACATTTATTACTGTCTTTGGTACCTTTGCGTACCATGTGATGGCATTTGGTTTATGTAATGCACTTAATTCGTGGCAAAGAATACCCGAAAAGACCTTTGGTTGAGCTTTGATGACATCTCCCTAGAGGAGTTGAAAGTATTCATTGATGACCTGGGGGCAGCCACCACAAGAGAAAGGTAGTTTATTATTTTGTAGAAGTGTTTTGAGCATTGCAAACAATTTTACATTGCTCTTAATCCACGGAAGTGTGTCTTTGGAGTGCCTTATGGGCTATTGTTAGGCCATGTGGTCAGTTCAGTAGGGATTATGACTGACCCTGAAAAGATCAAGGTTATAGTCGGCATGAGTCTGCCACGTACTCCAAAGGAGGTACATAGCTTTCTCTCATCTGTAGGGTATTATCGGAGGTTTATTAATGCCTTGGTAGAAAGATTGTTGCCATTGACAAACCTATTGTCCTTCAATTGTCAGTTTACATGGAGTGATGCTCGCAAAGTATCTTTTGAAGATGTAAAGCAGGAGCTTGTCAAAGCACATGTTTTAAAAGCACCTACAAGGGGCGAAATGCTCTATATATTTTCAACAGCCACTATGCATAGTATCAGCTTCTGCTATTTATCCCAAATTTGGGAGGACAAGTGGTATCATCTGATAGCTTTTGCTAGTCGGAAGTTTGGCATATCAGAGAATAACTACACCTATATGGAGAAGCTATGACTTGCAATGGTATTTGCGACCAAAATGTTCACACACTAGATTCTTTATGAGAAGGTGGTTTTTTATATGAAGGCGAAAGGGCTTCAATTTTTATATGAAGGTGGTTTTTTACATGAAGGAGGAAGGGCTTCGATTTTTGTTGAATAAGTTACAGTCGCCGAATCGTTTAGCAAAGTGGTTAATCACATTGCGGGAGTTTGATTACAAGCTCAAGAGCAAGCCACGGAGGCTACATGGCATTGTAGAATGTCTTGTGGATTTTGGAGAGCCCAAAGAGGTTGTGGCTGAAGAAAGTGACATAGAAACTTTGTTCAAGATTGATACAGTATCTATTCCCTCTTGGTATGTTGCTATAACGCACTATTTATCTACGGGAGAGATTGGAGCTACTTTATCCAAATCCAAGAAGAGGAAAATTAAACAGCAAGCATTGAAATTTTCCTTGATTGCAGAAACACTATATCGGTAGGGTGTTGATGATATCTATCGCTGGTCTGTGATGCCTGACGAGGTTCTATTTATCTTGGAGGAGTGCCATGACTCTGCTTCTAGAGGGCACTTTGCTGGGCGGTTGACGGCATAGAAGGCTCTAAGAGTTGGATATTGGTGGCCATCCATCTTCCAAGATTCATTTGAGTATGTTAAGAGATGTGATACATGTCAAAGACATGACAATCGGGAGAATACGAAGTGACCACTTACGCCTATTATGGCTATCCTTCCATTTGAGAAGTGGGGCATCAACTTTGTGGATCTCATTATCTTGTCATCTACATCCATTGATTACTTTACAAAGTGGTCTGAAGCATGGGCAATGAGGCAGGACATTTCAAAAGAGACTACCAATTTCCTACTTGAGCAGATCATCTGCCATTTTGATCCACCAAAGGAAATAGTATCAGATCGTGAACCTCACTTTTTGAATGAGGTGATTAAAAGCTTGACTAAAACTTGGAAAATTAAACATAACAAGAAAACTCCCTATAATCCGCAAGCCAATGCACAAGTTGAAATTACCAATAAGCAGCTTATGGTTATCCTATCCAAGATAGTCTCCGAAAAGAAATGGGACTAGGATACAAAATTATATGTGGCAGTTTGGGCATATAACACTACGTTTAAACGAGCCACTAGCCACACCCCATTTAAATTAGTTTATGGGGAGGAGTGTGTCTTGCCCTTGGAAATTTAGTTGCTGACCATAAGATTCACAATCAATCATTCTTTGGGTGTTGAAGATGCCTTATTCAAGTGATTTACGACTATAGCCCACTTGGATGAGCTTAAATTGCAGAGTTTGTTGCACTAGGAAATGGCTCAGCATCGGATGAAGTGGATGCATGAAAAAGCAAAGAAATATACATTCTTTAAGAAATGACAATTAGTTTTATACTATGATGCGCATAGGGAGCTATTTCCAAGAAAGTTGGAACCTAGATGGGATGGCCCTTATGAGATAGCTAGGATAGGTAAAAATAAGTCCAAGGCTTTATTAACTGATCTACAGGGAGTGGAATTTAAAAATAAGGTTAATCTTAATAATATTAAACCTTATTTTTTTTGAGTATGCTAACACGCTAAATGAATTGCAGGTCCATGCTGGGGTTGATTTGAGACCTGCAGGAGATCTTAAACTAGTTGATGGGGTGGTTATTCCCTTATTTGAAGCACCCATATTTAGAGTAGAGATATCATCAGGGGAAGATTATCTAGTAGAGGAAAGGGTACAACATGATTGAGCAAGAAGATGGTATCTTTGTGTGGGAGATTAAAGTTTTTTACCATCATTATTTACAAATCTTGACAAGCATCCCTATTGAGTTTGGAGCCGTCAGTTCACCCTCTAAATATGTTGAATTTTGATTATCATCATTACAAATAGGGGGAGTTCTTGATGGCTGACTATGTACACCCATTGTGGACGTACATGTTATACTTTGATGGAGCATCCCGGGGCCCTCATAAAAAAGGGAGTGTTGGAGTAGTTATCTGGGATCCCGACGCAAAGTTACAATGAAACTAGTAGTTTATCTTAGGGTAGGATTCACTAACAACATGGCAGAGTATAAGGCTTTGATTATGGGACTAAATATTGTCAAGAAAGATGGTATTCATTGGTTGTTAGTAAAAGGGGATTCACATTTGATCTTAAATCAGCTAAATGAGACATATATAGTCTAGAATCCCATCCTTCGTATGTATCATCGAGTTGCTATAACCCTACTTTATGAATTTGAGAGCGTCTCTCTTCAACTGATTCCACGTTATTGAAATTAGTTTGCGGATTCATTAGCCAATTTTTTTAATGAGGAGAACCTCTTCTTCAACTATGGTCCTAGTCCGAATGTTTTCATTAATAATGAGATAGGATCTGGTCGCTTGTGGGGAGTTTTATCGGACCATGCATTATATAGCAGGAAATGGTTGCTATGGATAATGCGAAGAGTAGACGAGACCCATCTACCACTACTATCTTGGACCCATAGGTTGATCAAATGACATGTTATGCGTACGCCTCTTGCTATATATGCAGGAGGGATGGGTCACAACTTGATGCATTTAGTCTAGGGTAGAAAGCCCTATTTTTCCCCTTGGAATAGAGGGTATTTTCATATATCTGCCTTCTTTCAAGGAGGGATCTATATGAGCTAGTTTGCTTGATTTCTTCAGGCCAAGAGGATCAGTTGCTTCCAAGTTTTAATGTTTGATTTTTTAAGGCCAAAAAAGTCAGTTAATTTGTAGTAGAATGTGTTATTTCTTCAGGCCAAGAGAGCCCTATGTCTATGTGGTATAGGTATGTTTAATGGTTTATTGTTTTAGTGATTGCATCATACAGGTTGATGAAGTCACTGGAGGGAGCCTTTGCTGCTGCAAAGAAGCTTCTTGTGGCCATTCCAGGTGGTTTCATCCCCTTTCCGAGTCTTTTTTCCCTTAAGAAAATAATGATACATGTGTATGTAAGGGTGCTTTCTTTCTGTTTGTTGGGGACCATCAATTAAGGTATGAAGTCCTAGGTTTAGGTTCTGTATGTCTGGGGGGAGGTTTGAGTAGTCATTGCCTCCTATATACTGGCATTGTCAGGCACTGAAAGACATGTTTTAGACGGGAGTTCTAATGACCCTGTTCTGTTGACTTACTAGGTAGTTGTTCTAGGAGGTCTTGTTAGTGTGGGGGAGTTAGAGAAGCCTACTAAAAATAACCAAAATGAAAAAACCCTAAATATCTGAAGGAAAATATATGAATATATGAAGGTGTGTAAAAAGGGGTTCTAACCCCTATACAAATAGAGCAAAAAGAACAATCTTTGAGTAGTTGTTCATTGCCTTGTGACGGCCTGGTAGGTTCCTGGGGATGAGACAAGACCCGGTGTCAATGCCTTGTCTTCCTGGGGGTGGCAACTAGCTGAAAAAACAAAGTAAATAAAAGAAGGTTGGAGAAAAAATAAAAGTGAGCATTAGAAAAGGATTAAGTGTCGCCGTGCACGGGTTTGGTAGGTTCTTGGGTACGGAGACAGGACTTGAGGTCGATGGCTTGTTCTCCTTGGGTCACTACGCTCAACTCTCTCCTTTTTACACGCCCTTGTATGGACAATCGAAAGCTAAAAGAAAAATGTGCTACAATACACCATTTATTGATCAGGCTATAGGATTCCTCGCCTAGTTAGAGCTCCTCGTTGTGTTGACCTTAGTTAGATAGGTAGTTCAGACCATCACTTAGGATTACCTCTCTGATTGTTATTTTTATCTTGGCCGTGTTGGAGCAGTTGGTTAGTGACTCACTTTGGGCTTTCTGTTAGATTATGCTAGGCCTACTCCTCATGGATTTCATGCCTTGGTTTTGTCCGAGGGTAAGGTGAGAGCTGTGATGTGTTTTGTTGTGTATTTACTTTGTATCAGCTTGATGCTCTTTGTGTGTTGAGTGTTGAAATGACTTGTTTTTTGGCTGATTTTTGTTGTTTTTGAGAGCTGAACGGTTGATTTTATGAGATGATTGATTGGTTTGAAAGTGGTTTGAGAGTGTTTTGGATGATATTGATTATGTTTTGGAAGTTCATGATGTTTATTAGTGGAGATATGAGGTTCTGTGAAGTTCTGATAGGTTTTGATTGGTTCTGTATAGCTTCTGTTTTGTTCTGTTTTCTCTCTGAAAGGAGGGATGGGTTGATGATTGATGAATATTGAGATCTTGTGAAAGCTTATTGAATAGTTTTTGAGAGTTTGGAATGGTTTAAGTATGAGTGATGAGGTTTTGATGACCTTCTGTAACCTTCTGTAGGTCTTCTGTAGAGCTTCTGTCTCTGTACTGGAGCTGTTCTGGTACTGTACTGTGACTGTTCGGTAGACCTTCTGTATGTGTTCTGTAGGATGAGAGTGTATCTTGGGAAAGTTTTCTAGCCTTGAAAAGATGTGAATACAAGTGCAAAAGAGCTAAAAGAAGTGAAAGAAGTAGCTGCTGAAGACTCAAGTAAAGACTGAAGTGAAGTGACAGTGGTGAGCTATGAAAGGACACTGTAGTGGCTCTGGTGACTCTTCATATCAGACATACCTCTTGGGAGGGGTATCCATGACCTAAGAAGGATTATTGAGAGTGATTATGAGAGATTGTAGTGAGAATATGATGTATTATTGATGGAGAGAGAGAGAGAGTGTGTGTGTGTGAGAGATAGCCAATTCTACCAAAATAGAGTGATTGTATATGAGAGATTGAGAGAAAAGACTATGAAGACATTGAAGATGAATACTATGTGATGTATTTCCATTCAAAGATGGTGTATTCCTTTGCTTTCTTTGTTATATTGATGGATTTTTTGAAGATGTTGAAGAATATGATTGATTCTATCAAATCCGTGGGAGATCTACATGATGCTGCATGAAGATTTGTTGTGCCTGGTGTTCTTTTCTTCATTGTGATCATATAAAACCTAATAAACAAGATTGTTGATGTTACAAGATAGATTTTCTTGCAAGAGAATTCATTTTCCTTGGTGTTCTTCTTGGGGCTCCATGTTTTTGGTGCGCAGCCGGGGAAGCCTTGCCATCAAGAAGCACCAGAAGAGGCTGAAAATGAAGGAAATGGCATTGCCAAGAAGAGGAGAATTCAATGGATGTTCGTAAAGTTCCTTCTTCCACTGAAGAGTTGGAATTTCCCATAATGAAAGACACTTTCCACAAGAAGTTCATCCCACAATGGCGGAAACACATCACTATTATGATGCATGCTGTATGTGGTGGAGAGTTTCCTGTTCATGTTGAAGCAGCAGAAACTTGCATCTTGGTAGCAAACTGTTTGGGAACAAACTGAAGAGCAGAAACAGAGAGAATGACCATCCATGGGAGATTTGGCATTCATTGAGAAGTTTCTAGACATCATCAAGTGGGAGATTGTGAAGAAGCTTCAGGAGTCTTGGTGTGTGGAGGTTCACAAAGACAAGAAGGAAAAGAGTTGGAATTTGTTCGTGGATGCTTAATAGCAAGATACATGGGATGCTTGGTGCACTGATAATCTTATGTTTGTTCAATTGGCAACCCACTGGAAGTTGGTAGACAGAGTGTTCTTCATAACATACACTGTTGAAACCATCAGAAGCTGGCATTACTATGATAATGGCACCACTACAATGCTCAGACGTATGCATTTTGACACCTTCAGAACCGAATACCTTCCTCTGTGCAATGGCATGAAAGCAAAATTCAGAGACGTTGAAAAGGAAGAAGTAGAAGAAATGTTGGCAAGACAGTCCTCCAGAGACTGAAGCCTTCTGTTAACCCTCTGTGGAGCACTAACAACAGAGTGGAGCCAACCCCCTGATGAATGATGCAATAAAGAGGCAAGCGTTAGAACGAGTCCAGAGGTACGTGAGAAGAGAGAAAGCAAGAATCAAAGCTGAGAACGAGATCGCAGCAGAAGCCGCCTTTAAGGCCCTTGCGAAACTCTTTACAAAAGTCCCAATGGCACATCAAGCCCTTCCTCCTCCTGCTGGAGGTCCACTTCAAATCCAGATCCGTCCTGGAAATATTGATGAAAGGCCAGCGAATGTAGTCCCGTTGCCAGTTTTTAAGGGAGAGTACAATGAAGACCCCGATCTTTATGTAGCAGAGTTTATGGTAGCATGTGTGGCTAACAATGCCAGAACCCCTGAGCATTGGTTGGCAATATTCCCCACCACTTTCAAGGGCACGGCATTTCAGCGGTATGAGAGACAAGCAGCATGAACTTTTGGCACATGGGACGACTTGAAGTTGGCCTTCCTCACTAAATTCAGGCGTGAAGGTTTTGAAGAGCGGATGCGAGAGGAATTTATGAACCTAAGTCAATCCTCTGGAGAAAGAGTAGAAGCTTATGTCTCACGAATGGAATCCATCCTAAAGAGATGGACTAACCATAATCTAGATGATGGCATTCAGAAGGGAGTGTTTCTCAGAGGATTACAACCAAAAGTCCGTAAGTTTGTGGAGTTGCAAAGACTAGCCACATTGCAAGCTGCAACATAAGGTGCAAGACTGTACGATGAAGTGGAAGCTAGATTGGCAATGAATCCAGGAAGAGGAGTTCTACCTCCTCTGATGCCAGGAATGATGTACCCACCAAATGCAGTCCTAGGGACTGTCCCCTACCCCTACCAACACATGCCCCTAGTATCACAATACAATGCACCAAATCCACAGTGGCCACAATCCATGCCTCAAATGATGGTTCAACCACAACAACAATGGTTCCAACCAATTTCCCAAATGCCAAATCAGCAGAAACAGTGGAACCCTAGCAACCGGAGCCAACATCCAACAGTTCAAACAGGAGCTCTGAATCAGAATCAGAATAGAGATCCCTCTGCATCAGCCCAACCTGTTTATGCAGTGATTATAGAAACTCCTCAAAACCCTACTACCAGTACCTCAGAACGAGAAAGCTTGAAGGATTATTTATCCAACTCAGTTGCAAATATCAAAAAGGAGTTGATGGATGTGATTACAGAGCAGCTACAGACGCTGAAAGTGAATACCACCAGCATATCCAACATTGCAAGAGCAGGAAGAGATGTGATGCGGTCAAATACTTGGTGTAGAAAGTGTCATCAAGCAGGTCATTTAGCCACTAAATGTACACGAAAACCAACCACTCCTGGAGCCTTCTATTCATACTGTTTGTGGAAGAACCATATAGAGGATATTTGCTCTCTAAAGGAGATGCATAATAGGAGAAGGAAGGAAGAAGACGTAAGATTCAACTTGCTAGAATCCAAAATGACAACACAGGATATTGGACCCAAGCCTAGAGATTTTGGTCCTAATTTCGGACCTAGAGATTTCCATCCCAAAATTACAGAGGAAGACATTCTGGCGGAGAAAAGGGACACATTTCACCAAATTGTCCAAATCTCAGAAGGTCAGTGGATTATAAGCCCTTATGCAGTCGATGCAAAGGAGAAGGCCACACTACAAAAGACTGTCCAAGCCCAGCCCCAGTGAAAAATGGCACTAGTGATAGTCCAACCAAGGCCCAAGAGCCTACCTCCAATTTAGTGGAATTGGAAGTTGCAGCCATCATGCGTGCAAAGAAGAAGGAACCACCTATCTAGAAAGAAAATAATCCTCTTGCCAGAACAGTGAAGTTCAATCTTCCACCAGAAGAACAGAACAGAATAGAGCCTGACAGTGCCGTACAGAGCATCACAGTGCCACAGGGAGTCACAGAGACAATTCGAGAGACAGGACCAGAGGTCCATGAAATAGAAGAGGAGGAAGTGCCACAAGTGGCAGAAGAAGTCCCCATGATGCCCTTGTTGGAAGAAAAAAGGAAAATGAAAATGGGTGTTGCCCCATTTCCTAACCAGTTAGAGAAGCTAGTGGATCCTATTAAGGAATACGATCTGGTCAGAGATCTAGATACCTTTAAACCAAACCTCACATTCCGACAATTATTGATGTTGTCTCCTAGTTGCCAAAAAAGGTTCAAAAGTATACAGACAAGAAGATGTGGCTTAAGGATTGCTCCCTCAACAGCAACAAAGTCCAACAAAGCTCCAGAGCCTGTAAAAGAAGTGGAGGTGGCTAACGCCTTCCTAGATCCGGGTACCCCAGAGACTGGCGTGTGGATAGAAGGCTGCTTCATTGCAAATGCCCTGATTGATGGAGGTTCATCAGTGAACATTATGACGGATGTGAGAATGAAGGATCTAGGCCTACAAGGTGTGCAACCAACCCAATGGCTCATCAGACTGGCGGATCAGAGTAGAATCAAGCCTTTGGGCATTCTCCCATATGTGAAGACTACAGTGGCTGGAAAACATTATTGGCTAACCTATCTGGTGGTGAAGCCAAACTCTTATGGTACATCCTACCCTCTGTTATTGGGCAGACCATGGCTTTTTGAAGCAAGAGCAAGGACGGATTGGTTCAAAGGAACCTTGACTTTGGGTAGAGGACCCAACAAAGTGGTGCTGAAGCTATACGGTGCTCAACAAGGACATGGACCCACCTCCTTGGAATTATCTTTTGACTCCCTTAATGAGGCTACAGATGGAACATCAGCAGACGAAGATGCTGTCAAACAGATTCTTCCCAAGAAAACAGTGGCACGTTCCTTATCAGTGGATACTGTAAGCCGACTCCCAAAATATGCAAAGCCATTATCAATGGGTGAATACTTCCTGCCTGAACCAGGAATGATTTCCGAAATCACTTCTGACAGTGAGATAGAAGCATGGATGTATTGCTCTCCCTGTTACATGGCCATAGCAGAGCCAGAGATAGAGGCAGAAGATGAAACAAAGAACATGTTCTTCTCTCACAGAGCTCCTACAAAGCCAGAAACAGAGACATAGACAGAGACAGGAGAGGAAGGAGATGATATGGAAGAAGAAGGTTATAAAAGCGAGATGGAATAGTCTATCCCACCCGAAGAGGTTACATATGAAGAAGAAGTTCCAGAAGCATCAGAAGCAGACGAGCTCATGCTGTGGGACAGAATGGCGATGGTACCATTTGGTCTGGTAAATGGATCTTCTCATATGAAAAATCTTTATAAGAAATGGATTAAAAAGAACAAGCCATCTTTCAGTAGTGGCTCTTTTCGCCCTCACCCACCCTTGCCAAAGAAAGATGATAATAATGCACCGTGCCAACAAGCACTAGTCTCACAAACCCAACAGGCATCAGAGGGTCTTTGTTATGTGACGTTCCTGGACGTGTCATCAAAAGATGAGTCTTTAAGCCAAGAGGTAATTAATCTCCGAAATGACTCTAATCTCATTTCAACATCTCAAGGAGCAACCTAAGTCTCCACCAAAAGAAGAAGTTGGTTCTAGTGGAACATCAGAAGAGGACACCACTCCCTTGAAGGAGTCGGATATGTACCCAGAAGCAGTCCGTGGGACCTTCATCTGTGAAGTAGAAGGTGAAAGGCAATTAACTTTTGTGGATGCAGATGGCACTGAACGCCACTTGAAGGTGGGTAGCAGCCTACTAGAAGAGGAGTTGTCAACCTTGTACAACTTGTTGAAAGAGAATTTGGACGTGTTTGTGTGGTCCTACAAAGACCTAAAGGGGATTGATCCCACAATATGTCAGCATCATATTGACTTGGAGCCTGATGCCAAGCCAGTACGGCAATGACAGAGGCGAATGAACCCAAATTATTCCACATTGGTGAAAGCAGAGCTGTTAAAGCTTCTCGAAGCCGAGTTCATCTATCCAGTGGCAAATAGTGAATGGGTTTCACCCATCGTGGTGGTACCCAAGAACAATGGCAAATTGTGAATATGTGTTGACTTCCGAAAGCTCAATTCGAAGACGAAGAAGGATTACTTTCCTATCCCTTTCACAGACCAACTGTTGGACACAGTGGCAGGACATGAGCTTTATTCCCTCCTGGATGGATTTAGCGGATACAACCAAGTGCAGATAGCAGAAGAAGACTAATCCAAAACAACCCTCACCATAGAATGGGGGACCTACGCTTATCGAGTGATGCAGTTTGGGCTCTATAATGCCCCTGCTACTTTCCAGCGAGTCATGATGGCCGCATTCCAAAATCATCTGCACGTCTTTATTGAGGTATATTTGGATGACTTCTGTGTCTATAGTTTGATCGAGGAACACTGGGGACACTTGGAACAATACTTTGATCGATGCCGGGAGTATGGGATTTCCCTCAACCTCGACAAATGTATCTTTGGGGTCTCTTTTGGAGTTCTATTGGGCCACATTGTCTCTGCATAAGGGATATCAGCAGAACCTGCAAAGATTGAAAAGATTGCAGCTCTGACAGCACCCACCAACCTCAAACAGTTGAGGGGATTCCTAGGCCATGTGGGTTACTACAGAAGGTTCATAGTTCATTTTGCAACAAAGGAAACCTCCTTGCACAAGCTTCTGAGGAAAGATGCAGAGTTTGTTTGGACGGAAGAATGTGACAAAGCCTTCAACACTCTGAAGCAGTGTCTGATTGAGGCACCCATTCTGCAGTCTCCTGATTGGACGAAGGAGTTCCATGTACACACTGATGCATCAATTGAAGGCTTAGGTGCAATTCTCTGCCAGAAGGGCTCCTCGAAGCTGGATCAACCCATCTATTACGCAAGCCGAAAAGTCACTGATAGGGAACGGAACTATACAGTGATAGAGCTGGAGTGCTTGGCAATGGTGTTTGCCCTAGAGAAGTTTCGCCACTACCTCCTATCTATCCACTTTAAATTTTATGCGCATCATGAGTCTGTGTCCTTCCTGATGAATAAAGCAGATGTAAAAGGATGAATGGTGAGATGGCTCCTTCTATTTCAGGAGTTTGACTTTGAGGTAATTACCAAGCCTGGTCGTTCCCATGTTCTGGCTGATCATCTATCGCGTATCCCACAGACTGCAGACGAGGAGCAGGATGATCCAGACCTCCCTGATGCTTCCCTATTCCTGGTAGAAACTGTAACCCCCTGGTATGCAAACATTGCCAATCTGCTGGCAACCCAACAGTACCCTCATGGCATTTCTAGTCGGGAAAGGAAGAAGCTTATATTAGAATCAGCCCCCTACACCCTGCTAGGTGGTGCACTGTACAAGAAAGGCAAAGATGAAGTGCTCAGAAGATTTGTTGCAGGAGATGAGATTGGGATTGTTTTGAAGGCTTGCCATGATGAGCCATGTGGAGGCCACTTTGCAAGAGAAGCTACAGCGAAGAAAGCTCTGTTAGTAGGATATTGGTGGCGGACCATTCATAAGGATGCCTATGATTACTGTAAACGATGTGATGCTTGTGAGAGGATGGGGAAACCCACGAAGACAAGTGCCATGCCATTGCAACCTATCCTTCCTTTGAAGCCGTTTGAGAAGTGGGGCATTGACTTCGTTGGCCTGATCGATCCTCCCACCAAAAGGAAGCAGAACCGATACATCCTTGTATGTACGGATTATGTCACAAAGTGGTGTGAAGCTAAAGCCCTAAAGCAGGACAATGGTAACAGCGTGGCCCTGTTCATGTACGAGAATATCATCACCCGTTTTGGCAGTCCCTTAGAGCTGGTAAGTGACAGAGGCACTCATTTCATTAATAAAGTCATGGAAGAGTTGACAGAGCTGTATAAGATCCGCCATCACAAGTCCACTCCTTATTACCCCAAAGCCAACGGCCAAGTCAAAGTCACCAATCGCATCCTCTGCTCGATTCCGACAAGAACAATTACCGCACATCATCGTGATTGGGACGATCGACTTACAGAGGCCCTCTGGGTGTACAGAACCTCCCATAAAGCAGCAACATGACAAACACCCTTTCAGCTGGTGTATGGTACAGAAGCTGTTTTCCCTGTTGAACTGGAATTACCCTCTTTGTGAGTGGCTATCAAAGAGTGTTTGGGGGACGCTGATTCACTGCAACGCCATCTCCTACACCTAGAATGTTTGGACGAAACTCGCAGGATGGCTCTACAATGCATGGAAGCCATGCAAGCTCGACGTAAGGCTTACCATGACAGCTTCATCAAGCACAAGGAGTTCAAAGAAGGTGATTTGGTCCTAGCCTGTGATTCACGATTTGGCAAGTTTCATGGCAAGTTTCAACAGCGGTGGATGGGCCCATATAAGGTACTTGCGGTCAACCCTAATGGCTCTGTCCAACTGCAGACCGTTGATGCCTCTGATGATCCCTTCCTGATCAATGTATATCGCCTGAAGAAGTACTTCCCTCCTTGGGGATCTTGACAATCACAGTCACCTGATCCTTTCCCTCGTTGGCGTGGCACTGTCACTCTTATGATGCTACTTCTGATAGCTGTTCTTCAGCTACTCCTGATGAGGTGGATCCAACCCTCTGTCCCCTCAACCCCACCTTCCAGCCTTGATCTCTTATCCTCTATTTTTCACCAGCGACAGTGGCGAGGTGGGTTCTGACAAGTGGTATTTCCACCATTCCCTTGCTTAAATCGACAAAAAAAAAGAGAAAAGAAAAAAAAATATACTTATCGGTCATGGGAGAAAAGGACTTAGGTCCCTGTCATGCTGACCTATTCTTTGAGAAAAGGTGGAAACACCCTCAGAAGTAGGAGAAAAAGAAAAGAGAAAAAAGAAAAAAAAAACAAAACTGTTATGGGAGAAAAGGACTTCGGTCCCTGTCATGCCAACCTATTCTTTGAGAAAAAGTGGAAACACCCTCAGGAGTAGGAGAAAAAGAAAAGAGAAAAAAGAAAAAAGAAAAAAAACTGCTATGGGAGAAAAGGACTTTGGTCCGTGTCATGCCGACCTATTCATCGAGAAAAGGTGGAAACACCCTCGCGAGTAGGAGAAAAAAATAATAAAAGAAAAAAAAACAAAAAAAAAGAAAACAAGAAAGAAAAAAAAACAAGAAAAACAAAAAAAAAAACTGTTATGGGAAAAAAGGAAGAAATTCCCTGTCATAGCAGGCCTTGTTCCAAGAAAAGGTGGTCAACACCCTTGGGCGAGAAGCTGGCTGTGGAAAAGGTGGTAACACCCCGCAGTTCAGGAAAACTGACTCACCAGTAGAAAATGGTCCAGAAGAAATTTGAAGCCACCTCCCTTGGTGCGCTGTCTTTGCAACTTCATCAGTCTATCTGCCCCCTTTCGCAGACGATCTTTTCTACAACCAATTGAAGTACCAGATTTGATGGCTACCTCCCTGGGTACGCCTCGTCAACACGACTGACGATGCGATCTTCATCAATAAACAATTGACGGATGTGAGTTTTCATCCTAACCGGATGGGGAAGTGAGTATGGGTTGCCCTTTGTATCTATCAGAGCGTGAGACAGAGGGTGGGGCGAGTGGCCAGCCTTTTTCCTTCAAATCAAATGAGAGGTGAGAAGTGTGAATGAAGTGTTGCATGCACGGGACGGGCCTCTCAATGCACAAAGCACGATTTGTTTTTGTGCACTGCACTATAAGGCTCCCTGGCCTTCCTTCTCGCACCGTATGCCGACATAGGGCGGGATGCACAGTTGCACCATCAAATGCGCACAAGGCATACAACCTTTGCACAAGTGGCCGTGAGGATTACATCAATGGGTTTCAGGAAATGGCTGCCCTCCTGTATCTATCAACAGAGCGTTAGACAGAGGGTGGGTTGAGTGTGACTGGAGTTTCTTCAATCACTTACCGAGAGGTGAGATTGAGGGACGTTACGACACTTGGAGTCAGGTATGTTCCCATTTCCCTATGCACCCACGGGGTGGGTCTCTACCGCCATTACAGGACACGTCACCCTGTTCTGTACATTGCACTGTAAGGCTCCCTTGCCTTCCTCCTTGCACCTCTGCCAGCAAGGTTAGACGCACTGATGCACCATCAACTGTGCACCTTGGCATACTCCCTCTGCACCATTCTCCCTGTCGATTTCTAAACCGCGTATGAGATATGGGTTTCAAATCATTCTTCCTCGAGTGATATTAGTCATGGGGCGAGTGACAGTTCTTTCATTCCCTTTCAGTGATTGTGAGTTGAGTGCAATATCCCTCGACGTCGACTCAATGCGATTCCTTCAACGAGCTACCTCACTGGGTGCTGCCGTGTGGTCCCTACCATGACGGATGTGTGCTGTAATGATGCCTTGGTACCTCCTGCAGCCGACCACGACAGTGGAAGTGCCATCGACAATCAACCTTGATTCTCGACAACATGGGCCAAGTTTTTCTAATCCTACACCTTCTGTTTCTCAGTGACATTCATGTTTTAAGTGTGGGGACATTAGTGGTTGGCCTGTTGTGTGGTCCTAGGTCCCTGTTGCTCGGTTTACCCTATCCGTTAAGGTCTTAAGTGTGGGGACGCGTCCCTACGCGTCTACATTGCATATCCTTTTGCATATGCCTCAACTTGCTACTGCCTATATGCCATGCCTTGCTTTTACCCTGTTGGGATCCCTTCCCACCCACTCGTTCATTTTCCCTCACCTCGGGGCTGTTCTCTTGCAGTTCTCCTTAATTCCCTGATTTTGCGGTCCTGCCAAGTGCACGTACCCTCCGTTCACCGAAGTCCACATCCAACCTTATAACCCTGTTTATCCCTTTGAACTGACCATTTTTCCTTTTTACCCACCCCTGTTCCGGTTCACGGTTTTCGAGTTATTAATTTTTGAAGCATTTTGCGTATGATAGCCGGTTTTCCATGTGAGCGCGCTTTGCTTGCTTTGAAACAGTGATCTGACATCATAGCCCTGAAAACCACTTTCTCCTTGACATTTTTCCTTTTTACTCCGTGCCATTCCGATGCACGGTTTGTCCAATATTAATTTTGCGGTTTTTCGAGACTTTTTTGTGCGTCTTTTAGACCTTTTTCCATGTGAACCTGCCTTGTTTGCCTCGGAATTCCAATTTGATTTGACAGTCGTGCCCCCCATGCCTTCCCCCACCTTTTTCCTTTTTCCTCCACCCTCTTTTGACTTCTGGATTATTTATTATTAATTTTTCAATATGTTTTCGGGTGTATTTTTTGTGATTTTCCCATGTGAACCCCTCCTACTTCAACCGGAACTGCATTTTGACATGACAACCCTATACCCCCCCTTCCTGCAGACATTTTTCCTTTTTACTGCATGACATTCCGGCTTCACGGTTCGTCCAATATTAAGTTTCGATTCCATTTTCGGGTCTGTTTTTTGGGTTTTCCCATGTGAACACGTCTTATCTTAGTCAGAACTATGTTTTGATGTAATAGGATTGTCGGGCACGTCTTTTTGTGTATTTTTCCTTTTTCTTGCACCTCGTTCCGATGCACGGATCTTCTGGTATTAATTTTTAATTACGTTTTTGGACTCGTTTTTTGTGTTTTTTGCATGTGAACGCCTTGTCTTTCCTCCACAACCCCTGTTGCACATTTTCTGTGTCTTCCCTCTGCCGTCGTGCCCACTTTTTGTTTTATCGACATTTTGTTTTGACGTCTCGATTGGGAGTTATTAATTTTTCTTTATTTTTATGTGTTTTCACGCGACTCGTCCCACGCGTGAACGTGCCCGTTTTCGATTTTACGCGTCTTAACGCGCCGCTATCGTGTCCGCGTGACCCGACCGTCATCCGGGCGCTCTTCCGATCCTGTCACGGCAAATTTTTTTACCCCGCCCTGCGCACGCGCGCAGGACGGGGGTACGCCTCTCCTTTATGGGCCCCCCGCCCATTCTTTTCCCTTGGGCACCTTAACCCATGGGCTCCCCTACCCCTACCCTTTCCCCATGGGCCTCCTGCCCATCTCCTCCTTTGGGCGCCCCACCCTTCGGGCACCCCCCATCCTATGGGCCCCTGCCCCTTCCCCTATGCCCACCCACACCTATGGGCCCCTACCCATACCCTCCCACCCTTTCCACACCCTCCCCCCCCCCCCACACCCTTCCCTATCCCACCCTACCCCTACCCCTACCCCGACCCCTTTCCCCCCCCCCCCCCCCCCCCCCCAACTGCCTACCCCTCCCTCTCCCTTCCCTGCGTGCTGCCTCCCCTCCCCTCCTCCTCCATTCCCTCCTCCTCCTCTGTTCCTCCCTCTCCTCCATTTGCTCCTCCATCTTCTTCTCCCTCTCCTACCCTCCTCCACCTCTCCTACCCTCCTCCTTCTCTCCTCCCTCACGCCTTTACAGCGCCCTCCATCCTCGCTAAGTGCCGTTGTGGCCCCTGCTGAACGCCCTGTGCCTGCCTCTGCCACCGTGGAGCACTCCCCGTGCCGGCGCAATGCCCGTCCTCTGACGACGCCCGCCGTCTTCCTCGCCGTTGCACTGCCCGTGGTGACCTCGCCCTGCCGCCCTGCGTCTCTAACGACGCCCGCCACCTCCTCGCTGTCGGCACCGCCCTGTGCTGCCGACAGCGCCGTCCGTGCGCCCTCTCCTCGCCGTGAAGCCGGCCTGCCTCGCCATTGACCCCGCCGACGTTGCTGCCCCAGCTCGTGCCGCGCTGCCACCTGCCGGGCGGCCCTGGACATTGCCCATTGACTCCCCTCCTCCACGTGCCTACAAACCCTCCCACCCCCATTAACCTACCTAAGCCCCCCTTCCCCCCACCTTTGCACAAACCCACTACCCCACCCCCACCCAAGTCCCCAGTCACACACTACCCCACAACCCCCATCCCAGCCCACACACACAAACCCTACCTAACCCCTATCTAAGCCCCCCTTCCCCCCCTGCAACCAAACACACAATCCCACACCCCCCCACATAAGCCCCCTTTCCCACCACCACCACCCCATCCCCACCCAAGCCCCCGGTCCTACTCACCAAACCCCCCTATCCCCTTGTAAGCCCCCCTGTCCTACCCTGCAGACCCGCAGCAGCCAACCCCTTCATAAACCCCTGTTCCCCCCAGAAACCCGCAGAAATTTGCAGCCCATTTTCAGTCCCCGATTACCCGCAAAGGGTGTGTACGCACATGGCTGTTCGTGCGAGTGTGATTGTGCGGGATCGGGTGCGGAAGATCCTTAGCTGGTTGTTCCCACGCAGCTCCCACGCAGCCTATTTCTGGGTATTTTCCCAGATTTTTATTTCAAAACCTCGCAAACCCTTTTAAAAAACATTGAAAATTTTTAAAAAAATCATTAAAAAACACTTAAAATTCTGAAAAAAAAATACATAAAAATCTTGCAAACTCCCAATATTTCTACACTAAATTGCCATATTTTTCTAACTTGAAAAATTTCAGAAAAAAAAATTCAGACCATTTTAAAATTCAAAATTCTTTTAAAATACCCAAAAATGATAAAATTCATTAATAATACTAAACAATTCCAAATTAATTCCTTAAAAACTCCTAAAAATTCCATTAATATTTTTACTTATTTTTGGCATATTTTCTCAGCTATAAAGATACTTCATGAAACACCTAAATTCATCAACAATTTAAAAAAATCATTTTTCATTCAAAACAAAAACTGAAAAATATCCAAACAAATCCAGATATTTTTGGATTGAGGAGAGCGCATTCATTGCATTCACATACACCCACTACTAGGTATTTTCCTTTTATATTTTTTATTTTTTTTCTCGCTACCCCAAAACTCACGATTAGTTTTTTAAAACAAATGAACCCTAAACACCACCATGGCACGCGCATTTGCGCTAAACACACCATTTTTTAATTAAAATGAACCAGCCGTCATAAGAGCAAAGCGCTGGCAAAAAAGCGCTCTACATCACCTTAATTTTTAATAAATGAACTTGCATTTAGAGACCAAGTCTGGATATCGAAGTCCGAGATTCGGAGTAAGCACCGCTTTAACCTAATAATTGGTAATTAAAATTTTAAGAAGGAACTGCCGTTTTCTTGATAAGGTTTATCACTTAATAAAAATTCACCCATTTCTTAATAATTTCATAAAATTAACCTTTCATTAAATTAATTCCCCCTCACTGCACTTATTTTCCCTTTTTAATGAACTCATTTCATGGGATGGGTATGCGAGGTCTTCGGAGTTGTCTCCATGGTTAAACTTGATTATCAAAGTTGTGGTTCTGATATGTGTGGGTTGTTGTTATGTTTTGGTTCAGTTTCTTTGATACGGTTAAGGGTACGGTGTGTAGTTTTTTTTTCTTTATTGCCTGATACGGGGATTTGGGTGTTTGCATGTTGCATAGCATGAAGCTTTCGGTCGCATATGTCTAGAGGTCATGTCGAATTTTTTCTAAGCTGTGGTTTGCTTGGGGATAGTTGGTCGAGTCACGTTTTACCATTTTGGTTGATATCTTATCCTTGGTTTTTGTCTGTTGCTTTGCAGGCATTCTCTTTGTTTGTTTGTGTTTGTGGTGTGTGTGTAACCATCTGAATGGTGCCTTCTCACGCTCCTCCCCCTATCCAGTATGTCCCACTAGTCAGTAGGGATTACTCTTCCCTACTCACTTTTGAGCCTCTCACGAAGGCGCGACTCGCTGCTTTTGTAGCTGCCTCCTTTCCATTGTTTCCAGAGGATCCATCGATGTGTGACAAGTTTCTGGCCTCCTACAGCAAGAAGTCGGGACTGATCCAGGGTAGTTCCATGACTTTGACACTTGGAGGCCTCGGGAAGGATCTGTCTCTTCCCTCCAAAGGTGAACCCTTTGTTACAACTCGCTAGCTTTTCTCTAAGGAAGAGACTTTGAAGCTGTTACAAAAGCAGACAAGGGAAATTCTGGATGTTAAGAAGGTGATCAACTCTTCAGGAGTTTCCTTTTCCATGATCACTAATCCTGTGTGGAAGTTGGTCTGTCAGTTTCTCCAAGATAGGTTTATGCCTGCAAAAACACCATCCCATTACTTGTCCAAAGAGCTTTTCATAGCTTCAAGGATGGTGTTAAAAGGAGTAGCTATTGATTGGAGCACTTACCTACTCACTAAGATGAATCAACATTTCGTCAAAGTCACCAGGGGCAATGTTACCAATGTCACCTATGGATCGTACTTGTCTGCCTTCTTGACCTATTTAGGTTTACAGAAGAGTGTGCCTCCACCTCCTCCATCTGATCCAGTACCTCCTCCTCCACCTTCAGATGAGTCAGAACCAATTGATATAGAGGATTTGAATTCTCCGCCTCCCCTGGTCATATAGCGCAAACGCTTGAAGCGGGTAGCGGATAAAGCTCCTTCAGTTCTTCCTTCAGTGCCCATTCCTGCTACCTCTGGCAGTGATCTCCTTGGTTATCTCACATGTAATAACCTATTCAGAGCACATCGAGAAGGTTCATTGGACATATCAGTCCCCTCACTCAACAGTCTAGTCTCGGGAGATGCCATTCCTTTCCTATGTAAAGACATTCAGAGTTCCATTGAACTGTCAGTGACAGCCTGTGTTCAACAACTGTACGCTTCCTTTTATGAAGAACTGATACAGTCTAAGGACCAGTTGCATAAGGCAACATCCGAGTTAGCCTCTGCTAAGGATACCCTAGAAGATTTGTTTAAGCAGATGGAGCAACAAACCCACCTGATTGAAATCCAAAGAGATGAGATATCTTCTTTGAAGATTCAGTTAATAGAGGCTCAATCAGAGGTTACTAGAATTTCAGAGGAGAAGGAGAGAATGTCCAAACAAGCGCAGGAGTTCCAAACTCTTTTAGATGTCAAACTTTCAGCCTTACAGACTGCTAATGACACCGTGGAATCACAAGCCTCCCAAATCAAGCAGTTGCAAGATCAACTGGCAAAGTCACGGTCTGTTCCTCCAAGCCCTCATGTTCTCTTGATCCCTTCTCTCTCACAGCAGGACTTGGCAGCTCTTCAAAGACAGGCTATCTTATGTCCCTTATTCCAGGCCAAGGTGGAAAGATTGCAATCTCGAAAGGACTTGTTATGGTCTACATTTGAGCAGTATCAGGAATATGTTCCTCCGGACCATTCTTTCTTTGTTCATTATCAATTACAGAAGTTGGCCTTCTACATGAAGCTTTCCATGATGGATCTTCCTCTTCTAGAGGATGGTTGGAGTGGGGCTTGGTCTCCTGAGTTGCTGACAGAGGTGGTTCATATGGTGTTTGAAGATTCTGTCACGACCGATACCATGTTGATATCATATATGTATCTATGAGGAGACTTGTTGATTCCAGATGAAGTGGATATGGCTTGGTATGTGGGAGACATGGTTTTACAAGCTGTTTTGTATGTCAACCATTTGGAGTTGCGAATAAATGACATGTTTCAGAGTTACTCCTCCAAAGTGGCTACTTGCCCTGATAATTCCTGGCATACCATGATTGATTCTCTTGTCCTGAATCAAAGACAGAACACAGCCCCTACCTATGTCCAGAGCACTAATCAACTGAGGGTGGATCTCTTAGCTTATCTTTCCAAACATAATCCATTTGATTCTACCTTTTTTGATGCCTATCAGAGAAGATCTATCTTAGGACCTTCTGTTCCTACCCTACTATATTACTAACAAATGGCTCACCGTTATGATATATATCTTTCCCTTTGTCAATCCAATTCCACAACCATCTTACCCCTTCTTTTTCAACCTCAATCTTTTCCTCAAATTCCCATATTTACATACTGTTCTTTTATTGAGGATAGAGTATTTTTCCCTTCTCCACCATGTCCTTCTCCATCTATTCATGTACCTTCTACCTTTTCTATTTATCTGTTAACACCCTTCCTAAGTGATTTCCTAAAATTTTTAGCCACTCCTTCTTTAAATTATTCCTCCTTTTATGATTTTGCCTACCCATCTCTTCATCCACTTTTCCTTATTTCACTTCCCTCTCCTGCCACTTCTATATCTCAACCACCTCAGTTGGTTAGTGACTATGATGGATTTGATCATCAGATTTCCAGAAGAAGGGGATGGAGCTTGAATGATTCTCTTAGAGGACCTCAGATAAACTGGCCAACAATTCTAGGAGATTGGACAACTGCCAGTCAAGCATACCAGAACTATATTCATTTTGCTCACCAATATTCACAGTCTCTGGATCCTTCGGTGAGATTGACAGCTCATTTTGCTTGGTACCTGGCGTATATGCATAGGCATTCTCATAATGATTCAAAGCCTATTCCAAAGTTGTGCATGAATGTCAATGTGAGTATTGATTCCCAGCAGCTGGATATATTGTATTTTCATGCCCTTTGTTTGCCTAGCAGTTACCTTGTCCTGTTGGAAAGGATGTGCTGCCTTCAGTTTTTCAGAATCCTCCCAAGACATTTGTAGATGAATCCTTGTCTATGGATTGTTTTCGAAATCACCAATCTTTTAAGAGGGGTCATCTTCATTGATACCTTTTCCAATGTATGGTGGATGATTTTTAATGATTAAATATCTCTTTTTGGAGGAGTCATTCAGATGGTTGTGTTGTGTGTAGTGTTTATGTTGTGGGTTAATTTATGTAATAAGATTGTGATGGTTGCCTATTCGATTGGCTTTCGTGCGAGCTAAATTTTGGAGAATTGTGGTGATGGGGTCATGGTTGGAGAGTTGAAGATGCTGATGAAGAAGAAGAAGAAACCTCTTATATCCTTTAACAAGTTTGTTGTGATTTCCAGTTTGATAAGAAGTGTTAATGTATAAAGGGTTTTCCTTTCGTTGTATTTTTATATCAGATACAGGTGATAAGTTGGGGTCGTGGTTGGATGGACTGTTTTTGAAGATGTATTGAAGATCAAAGTTGAGCTTTTTAATGCACTTGTATTCCCTTTTTCCTAGGTTGCGAGGACGCTTCCTTATTAAGTGTGGGGATATGTTGAGTGTTGAAATGACTTGTTTTTTGGTTGATTTTTGTTATTTTTGAGAGCTGAATGGTTGATTTTATGAGATGATTGATTGGTTTGAAAGTGGTTTGAGAGTGTTTTGGATGATATTGATTATGTTTTGGAAGTTCATGATGTTTATTAGTGGAGATATGAGGTTCTGTGAAGTTCTGATAGGTTTTGATTGGTTCTGTATAGCTTCTGTTTTGTTATGTTTTCTCTCTGTAAGGAGGGATGGATTGATGATTGATGAAGATTGAGATCTTGTGAAAGCTTATTGAATAGTTTTTGAGAGTTTGGAATGGTTTGAGTATGAGTTATGAGGTTTTGATGACCTTCTGTAGGTCTTCTATAGAGCTTCTGTCTCTGTACTGTAGCTGTTCTGGTACTGTACTGTGACTGTTCTGTAGACCTTCTGTATGTGTTCTGTAGGATGAGAGTGTAGCTTGGGAAAGTTTTCTAGCCTTGGAAAGAGGTGAATACAAGTGCAAAAGAGCTAGAAGAAGTGAAAGAAGTAGCTGCTGAAGACTCAAGTAAAGACTGAAGTGAAGTGACAGTGGTGAGCTATGAAAGGACACTGTAGTGGCTCTGGTGACTCTTCATATCAGACATACCTCTTGGGATGGATATCCACGACCTAAGAAGGATTATTGAGAGTGATTATGAGAGATTGTAGTGAGGATATGATGTATTATTGATGGAGAGAGAGAGAGAGAGAGAGTCAGAGATAGCTAATTCTACCAAAACAGAGTGATTGTATATGAGAGATTGAGAGAGAAGACTATGAAGACATTGAAGATGAATACTATGTGATGTATTTCCATTCAAAGATGGTGTATTCCTTTGCTTTCTTTGTTATATTGATGGATTTTGTGAAGATGTTGAAGAATATGGTTGATTCTATCAAATCCGTGGGAGATCTACATGATGCTGCATGAAGATTTGTTGTGCCTGGTGTTCTTTTCTTCATTGTGATCATATAAAACCTAATAAACAAGCTTGTTGATGTTACAAGAGAGATTTTCTTGCAAGAGAATTCATTTTCCTTGGTGTTCCTCTTGGGGCTCCATTGTGGTTGTGTTTATGTGCAGATCCGTTCGTGGGATTCGATGGGTTGAGTTGCTCTATCCCATGGTCACCAATGATAGATGATGTTTGACACCGAGAAGTGCTTAAAAATAGCCAAAAAATCCAAATTTCCAAGGAAAAATAGACTTCGTTGAAGGCAGCAGATGCAATCAGTATGATTTTAAGCAACAAAGCCTCAAAAGTGCTTTAAAGACCCACCGAGTGATGGCTGGGAAATTTTCATAATTTATCGACATGTGAGATGATACTCTGGGAGATGCCCGGCAGTGGGGGACTTTGAGACGGACACCCAAGAGTTTTTGGAAGCTGATTCGAATGCTGGACGCGGGAGGAGTGCCAAAATATGGCCAACCATTTGAGAATGGAAGGGGTGTGACCCTTCGCATGCCCCTTGGGCTCCCAAATTTGATGATTGAGGGGGGGGAGGGAGCATTTTTCTTCATGAAAAAAAGAAGAAGATGGAGATGGTGGTTGTGCAGGCGCAAAATGGGGGTTGGGGGGGCTACAAGGCTTCTTTCACCTCAAAGCACCTCCCCAACAGATTACATACATGATCTTCATCTTCTCTACGCTCCCTATCGCTACCTTTGGCCTCTGAAATGGCTGCCCGGATGAGGAGGTGCAAAACCATTCATTCTGTCACCTCCCTCTCTCTCCCCTTAAGGGGCAGGTCATGCCCATGAAGAAGAATGAAGACCAATTGAAGGATGCTTGCTTGGCATGAACCTGATTGCTCCAAGATCAAGAGAAGGCTAAGGGGAGATGTTTAGCATTGAATATTTTCTACTAGTCGGTCCATTGTTAACTTGAAAAAATTAATTACAAAACCCGCAACACGTAAATAAGTGATATGCCTCATTTTTACAAAGAAAATTTGCTTCTTTTTTATGTTTGATGGTTGAAATGGAATTCATATGGAACAAAATTTGTTTCGCTTTTGTTTTCATTATGATTGAGGGCTGTGCATTAAAAATTGCAGATCCATAATCATAAATAGTCATAATAATTAAATTATAGCCCGAAAAGTACATTTTTAGTGTAAAAATGAAGGTTTTATTAGGGAAAAAAGATGCGCATGGGATAAAATTCTGAGACAAAACATCTTTCAACTGTCATAATCACTCACTAATCATAAATAAAAAATAACCTATTTTTATGTACAAATAAATAGAGAAAAAAGTTAAAATGGAAAAAAATAAGATTTTCACGTTATAAAAATCTAGAAAATTATGATTCGTGAATGTGGCTATATAACAAAGGTGAGGCATGAATTTTGACTTCAGTTTGGCTTTGTTTATGTGTTATAGTTCATGTTTTTTATTTTATGCAAAAAATACATACAAAATAATACCCTTACACCTATGGCAACGTAGGATAACCTAAACGTGAAAGGGAAAGGGTGAGGTTAAGAGATAAAGAGGGCTGAGAGGGTTTGAATTTTTGAAACATTTGATTTTACATTTCATTTAGAATTGCAATAATTGAGTCTAAGGTGCTAGTAGTATGAGAAATTGGTGCTAGTCTCCATTCATCGAAGCATACATTTAGTGAAAATCATGAAAGGCATGTTATTCCCATATCAAAAAATTATGATTTGATAAATATTATTTGTGCACTAGGATTATATGCACTATGCATGACACATGACATGGTATCAGTCCTGGATTTCATATCAATTGTCTTCCTAGGACATGACTTATACGCTGAGTGGAAAGGAGCCTTTGCTATAGGTCAGTTGTATGCTTTCCTTCGGATTTTTTGGTGAGTATTTATATATTCCTAGATCATAAAAAACCAAGAAAAGAATGGAGTTTGTGCGTTATGTCTTATATGTTGGAGCGATACATCTTGGGGCTAATCCCCGAGGTATAGGAGAGACGTAGTGGAGCCACGTCAATCAGCCCAAGGGAGCTTCCTGATGTTTGTGTGATGAGGCACTATGCCTAAATGTTATGGGGTCTCCCTCTGAGGAGAAGGGAAGGTAAATGTTGGACTACCTATCAGCTACAAATCCACAATTAAGTCTATCTAGTGTTCATTGGTGTATTACAGACACTCTTGGTCCGTGAGGTCATGTGGTGGGGTTGTTTGTTTTGTGCATGAGGTCCAGCTAGTGCTGTAGCCAATGCCGGCCCATTTTAGGTCCCATCAACGACCTAATATTGATGTATAATTGGGCCCTAGTAATTGCGAAGAGTGAGGCTAGAGATGAGAACCTAGGAGATGATGAGCAATCCGAGGAAAACAGTTTGGATGATGAGTACAAAGACTATTGTTCTACTAGCAAGGAAACTAAAAGGAAAATTGACACGATAGAATATGACACCGAGGGACATGTAATTGGGAAAATACAGGTAGACTCCAAGCCTCAAAATAAGAATACTTTTAGAATCGAGAGAGCAGTTATGCGCATGGATTGCGATCGCACGTGATTAGAGCATATAGGAGAAATCGACTATAAGCCAATAGACCTAGTCCACATGAGTGCCACACCATCATTTAGGACCAGATTCACCCTCTGAGCCACGATCACCAGGAGAGACCCCCTCTTCTAGCAAAGATGGGGAGTTTTATTATTCTGAGTCATAAGTAAGTTGAGACAATGATCCTAAGATACCTTAACCGCCTAAGACCATACATACCAAGGGGGACCTACTAGTCCACCTAAGGCGTCGAAGGTTGAAGGAGGAATGAAGGGGACAACCAAAGGAACCGCAAGCTGAGGAGTAAAGAAAGATGCAAGACCTATCAAAACAATTCACAAAGTTTAAGAAAGGGGATACAGTAGCGATCTTGTTAGGATCCAAACAACAAGGGCAAGTGAGTGAACGAATAGAAGGGCCAACCAAAGTCAAGGAGGTTAATCTAGCTAAGGAAGGGGAGACACCTCAACCTATATTTATAGCCGATTACTTGATCGAGGAGGAGAAATTGAATCTCATTCCTCTCTTACGGGAGTATGTAGATGTCTTTGTTTAGTTCCTCGATGAGCTAAAAGGGGTAGATCCGAGTGTAGTGACTCATAATATACCGATGACCCCTGATGCAATGCCGGTCAAGCAATGATCGCATCCTATATGAATCCCAAGCACATTCATGCCATCAAAGAAGAAATCGATAAACTATTGAGAGCAGGATTCCTTTACGAGATTGAGCACACGTACTAGGTCTCACCCATAGCGATCATAGTGAAGAAAAATGGAAACATTAGAGTGTGCATCAACTACACGAAGGTCAACACTACTACCAAGAGAGACAATTACCCATTTCCATACACTAAGCATATGCTCGAGCGAGTAGCTAGCAAAGAGGCATACAATATCTAGAGAGTCAATGTGATCTGAGCATTAGTACTAGTGTGAGTTATATGGATTATCCAAAAATACTAGATTTTTGGGTAATTTTAGCTTATTTTTATATTATTTATTGTAAAAATATGAAAAAGTTAGAAAAGCTTCTAGATTAGGATGGCATGAAAAAAGATAGTTGTTTTTTTAGTCAATTATGGGATTTTCACAAGAGGGACAGATTGACGAAATCGCATGCATCGCGATCGCTATAAATAGGCTGAAAACTACAAATTGAACTGAAAGAAGAAGGAGTGATCTGGGAGATCCGTGACTAGGTGTCCTGTGGTTTTACCCCCTTTCGGAGCCAACAAAGCCATCAGATTTGGGTACCAAGCAACAGAGAAGGACCTGTAATTTTGATGCACGTTTTGTTCCACAAAGAAGCTCCAGGAGATCTAACGCCTAGAGATTGCTTTTGAGTAGTGCGAAGATTCCACGTTCTTTCAATACATATTGATTCAATTCATTATGCTTTGTCTTTGTAGTGTTTACCACCTATATTCTCTATCTTCTCTTCCATCTCCTATCTCTACTTCCTTCTACTTCTGATCCACGGTGGATTCGACCTTTCGACAAAAACCCCTTCGACATTGGTAAACGCGACGTGAAAGGTCGTCAAAAGAAGGAAAGACAAGATGGGAGAATCTTCAAATACATTCTCCAATGATGTTTTGCAATAGTTGGTGCAAAATATGAATATGCTTATGTAGGTACAATAACAACAACAAGTGATGCAAGCTTCAGCTCGAACAGAAAGTGTTGTGATGAATGTTTGCAAGCAATTGGCCGTGAAGTGAAGTTATTCAATGGCATGAATGTATCTGCATATGTACATATCTATGCTCAGAAGATGGAATTCTTTGGGGTGGCTCAATCTGCATGGAGCTGGTATTTTGTATGTGTTACTGTTCCTGAACTGAAAGCATGGATTAGTGAATTATACTTGCAGGATGCAGACTGGGTAGCCTTCAAGAAGACACTCACGGAAGAACTTTACATTGAGGACACCAGTTTGATTACGCGCAAGACTTTTCAAGAGTGGGTTTTACAACCCAATAAGGGTCTTGTGGCTACAAAAATTTTAAGAGAATTTGAAAGTCGATTTGAGCAGTTGGATCTTGTAGAATAGCAAGCTCTTGCAAGTCAAAAAATTGAATTGTTTCTACATGAAAATGATCTTGAGCTGCAAGAGAATCTTGATGATTTGCTGGAGGATCAGACTTGCAACCACTAAGACATTCAATTGTCTCTCACTTAACTATTGCAATGTGTTTTGATGTTGCTTCAAGGTAACTAATGCTCTCTCTTTGTCCATTTCAATTTCCTTTGCAAGTTGATTTTCCTCCTCAGCATACATTACTTCTTTTTGTTGTGCATCTTTTAGCTCTCTCTATAAGGACTCCTTTCGTTTCCTTTTCTCTTCTTCATAAAAACGAGCATATATCTCTCATTGCCCTCTTTTGGTAGCATGAACGACTTCTTAAAACTCAAAAGCATTTTGTATAGACTCTTGTTGTTTTCTTGGAATCTCATCACCAAGATCTTTGCTATCAAAACTTTATGTTGCCTCATGTTAAAAGGTACTTGGTTCCACTCCAAATTCTTCAGATAATTGTGCTTCCTACTTGTCTAAAAGAAGATATTCTTTGGTCATACTGAGTCTTGTTTTTGGGTTCTCTATAATTTGTAATTTGATATCTTTAGTGTCCTTCAAGTAGTTTTATGCTTTTTCTTGTGCAACAACAGCTCCCTATGTGCCAAATGACATGAACTTTTGAGAGGCTACACATGTACTTGTATGTTAGGAATCCCGACTCTCTCTTTTAGATTTAAAAAAATGCCAATCCTCTAGATTGTTGATAACCAATGCACTTTCTAAGCACAATTACTTCACTAGTCCAACATTGCTCTCAAAGACTTGATTGTATTTAGGTGTTACAAACAGCTCCTTATCTTTGCTATCCTAACAAATGTCACCATCTAGAACACAACTCCCAACCATGTTTGAAGAATTCATAGTATCATTATCACCCTTTCTCACCACAATGTCATTATATAAATGCCAACTACGAACTCCCCTTCTTTTTCGTTAAGCATCTTTGGGTTAAGAAGCCAATATATATATAGGTCTAGTTTCCTTTAACTCTTCACATCACCATGCCCTTAGTTTGATTGGCTGTGAACAAGTATCTATTTCTTTTCATTACACCCACTATCTCCCTTTACTACAATAAATGTAACTTTTCATATATATATATACTTTGATACCATGTAGTGTGTCCTAGAAATATGCTTTGAAATTGAACTCCATGCTCAATCAAACATGATTTGAGAAGACATATAAAATTGGATCCATGCTTTGCAATCAAGAAATCAATGCTACACTAAAAAAGATGGATGTATTGGAAATAAGTACCTAGCCTATCTACATGTGTCATGCATAAAGCAGCATGCAAACACAATTTCTTGATTACTTTACATCCTTAACCTCACCTCTCATCATTCAGCATGACAAATATTGTACTTTTCTCTAGCCTCCCAAAATCTCACAATCTCTCGAGAACATAATGGTCCTCATGAACTTGGCTAGATAAAAATAATTTGATTCAGAATTAAAGGCACCCTTCACGACCCTTAAAACTCACCCAATCACCTTTCTCACTCAACCAGTGGTTCCTATTTTAGTGATGAATATCCCAAATTTCATGTATGTAAAGAACTATGTGTGCACAATGAAAGGTGCTCTCTCAAGTGCATGTGCATCTAAGATTAATGCATATAGCTACAACGGGCATCTTGTCGTGCTAGTGCTCAACGATGGTGCGAAATGTGTATCAATCCAACCCATTAGCATGAAAGTAATTGATAAAATTAGGAGAAGACCCCTGAGTGCAGTGCATTTAATAAGTGTAATGTGAAGTGCTTGTGAATCCAAAATCCTTGCAATGTTTAAGAGTATTAGCAAGAAATGATACCTATTTCAAGTTAGTCAATGGCTACCAACAATCTCCAACTCCAATCTATCCAAAAACTCCAATCTTGACCAAGGTTATCAAGTTTCCACACTCAAAAATCCAAAAAAAAAGGCAAAAATAATTCCTGAATTAGACAAACACAAAAAATTCAACTACAAAGCAACAAATCAAACAACCACACAATAAATCTGCTAACAAAAATCCTACCTAACTAATGTTTTTCTAGGGGTTTTCTGTTTATGCAAAAACACTTGAAAATGTGTTGCATATGGCACTAGACTAAACTACATCAAGTTTTGTTTGATTATCATAATCACCTTTTTGTATTCATGATGTCGCCTGATGAGTTTAAAATAGAGGGGGATAATGACGTTAAAGATGAACCGACTCAATATGAAAGTGACATAGATTTTGATGTAGACTATG